>NC_069499.1:327885149-328194524 GCF_027579735.1 Bombina bombina
AAGCCACAGCCCTAGTGGAATGAGCTGTGATTCTTTCAGGAGGCCGCCGTCCGGCAGTCTCGTAAGCCAATCTGATGATGCTTTTAATCCAAAAAGAGAGAGAGGTAGAAGTTGCTTTTTGACCTCTCCTTTTACCAGAATAAACAACAAACAAGGAAGATGTTTGTCTAAAATCCTTTGTAGCATCTAAATAGAATTTTAGAGCGCGAACAACATCCAAATTGTGCAACAAACGTTCCTTCTTCGAAACTGGTTTCGGACACAAAGAAGGCACGACTATCTCCTGGTTAATGTTTTTGTTAGAAACAACTTTTGGAAGAAAACCAGGTTTAGTACGTAAAACCACCTTATCTGCATGGAACACCAGATAAGGAGGAGAACACTGCAGAGCAGATAATTCTGAAACTCTTCTAGCAGAAGAAATTGCAACCAAAAACAAAACTTTCCAAGATAATAACTTAATATCAACGGAATGTAAGGGTTCAAACGGAACCCCCTGAAGAACTGAAAGAACTAAGTTGAGACTCCAAGGAGGAGTCAAAGGTTTGTAAACAGGCTTGATTCTAACCAGAGCCTGAACAAAGGCTTGAACATCTGGCACAGCTGCCAGTTTTTTGTGAAGTAACACCGACAAGGCAGAAATCTGTCCCTTCAAGGAACTTGCAGATAATCCTTTCTCCAATCCTTCTTGAAGAAAGGATAGAATCTTAGGAATCTTTACCTTGTCCCAAGGGAATCCTTTAGATTCACACCAACAGATATATTTTTTCCATATTTTGTGGTAAATTTTTCTAGTTACAGGCTTTCTGGCCTGAACAAGAGTATCAATAACAGAATCTGAGAACCCTCGTTTTGATAAGATCAAGCGTTCAATCTCCAAGCAGTCAGCTGGAGTGAGACCAGATTTGGATGTTCGAACGGACCTTGAACAAGAAGGTCTCGTCTCAAAGGTAGCTTCCATGGTGGAGCCGATGACATATTCACCAGATCTGCATACCAAGTCCTGCGTGGCCACGCAGGAGCTATCAAGATCACCGACGCCCTCTCCTGATTGATCCTGGCTACCAGCCTGGGGATGAGAGGAAACGGCGGGAATACATAAGCTAGTTTGAAGGTCCAAGGTGCTACTAGTGCATCTACTAGAGTCGCCTTGGGATCCCTGGATCTGGACCCGTAGCAAGGAACCTTGAAGTTCTGCCGAGAGGCCATCAGATCCATGTCTGAAATGCCCCACAGTTGAGTAATTTGGGCAAAGATTTCCGGATGGAGTTCCCACTCCCCCGGATGTAATGTCTGACGACTCAGAAAATCCGCTTCCCAATTTTCCACTCCTGGGATGTGGATTGCAGACAGGTGGCAGGAGTGAGTCTCCGCCCATTGAATGATTTTGGTCACTTCTTCCATCGCCAGGGAACTCCTTGTTCCCCCCTGATGGTTGATGTACGCAACAGTCGTCATGTTGTCTGATTGAAACCGTATGAACTTGGCCTTTGCTAGCTGAGGCCAAGCCTTGAGAGCATTGAATATCGCTCTCAGTTCCAGAATATTTATCGGTAGAAGAGATTCTTCCCGAGACCAAAGACCCTGAGCTTTCAGGGATCCCCAGACCGCGCCCCAGCCCATCAGACTGGCGTCGGTCGTGACAATGACCCACTCTGGTCTGCGGAAGGTCATCCCTTGTGACAGGTTGTCCAGGGACAGCCACCAACGGAGTGAGTCTCTGGTCCTCTGATTTACTTGTATCTTTGGAGACAAGTCTGTATAGTCCCCATTCCACTGACTGAGCATGCACAGTTGTAATGGTCTTAGATGAATGCGCGCAAAAGGAACTATGTCCATTGCCGCTACCATCAAACCTATTACTTCCATGCACTGCGCTATGGAAGGAAGAGGAACGGAATGAAGTGTTTGACAAGAGTTTAGAAGTTTTGTTTTTCTGGCCTCTGTCAGAAAAATCCTCATTTCTAAGGAGTCTATTATTGTTCCCAAGAAGGGAACCCTCGTCGACGGAGATAGAGAACTCTTTTCCACGTTCACTTTCCATCCGTGAGATCTGAGAAAGGCCAGGACTATGTCAGTGTGAGCCTTTGCTTGAGGAAGGGACGACGCTTGAATCAGAATGTCGTCCAAGTAAGGTACTACTGCAATGCCCCTTGGTCTTAGCACCGCTAGAAGGGACCCTAGTACCTTTGTGAAAATCCTTGGAGCAGTGGCTAATCCGAAAGGAAGCGCCACGAACTGGTAATGCTTGTCCAGGAATGCGAACCTTAGGAACCGATGATGTTCCTTGTGGATAGGAATATGTAGATACGCATCCTTTAAATCCACCGTGGTCATGAATTGACCTTCCTGGATGGAAGGAAGAATTGTTCGAATGGTTTCCATTTTGAACGATGGAACCTTGAGAAACTTGTATAAGATCTTGAGATCTAAGATTGGTCTGAACGTTCCCTCTTTTTTGGGAACTATGAACAGATTGGAGTAGAACCCCATCCCTTGTTCTCCTAATGGAACAGGATGAATCACTCCCATTTTTAACAGGTCTTCTACACAATGTAAGAATGCCTGTCTCTTTATGTGGTCTGAAGACAATTGAGACCTGTGGAACCTCCCCCTTGGGGGAAGCCCCTTGAATTCCAGAACATAACCTTGGGAGACTATTTCTAGTGCCCAAGGATCCAGAACATCTCTTGCCCAAGCCTGAGCGAAGAGAGAGAGTCTGCCCCCCACCAGATCCGGTCCCGGATCGGGGGCCAACATTTCATGCTGTCTTGGTAGCAGTGGCAGGTTTCTTGGTCTGCTTTCCCTTGCTCCAGCCTTGCATTGGTCTCCAGGCTGGCTTGGCTTGAGAAGTATTACCCTCTTGCTTAGAGGACGTAGCACTTGGGGCTGGTCCGTTTCTACGAAAGGGACGAAAATTAGGTTTATTTTTGGCCTTGAAAGACCTATCCTGAGGAAGGGCGTGGCCCTTACCCCCAGTGATATCAGAGATAATCTCTTTCAAGTCAGGGCCAAACAGCGTTTTCCCCTTGAAAGGAATGTTAAGGAGTTTGTTCTTGGAAGACGCATCCGCTGACCAAGATTTCAACCAAAGCGCTCTACGCGCCACAATAGCAAACCCAGAATTCTTCGCCGCTAACCTAGCCAATTGCAAAGTGGCGTCTAGGGTGAAAGAATTAGCCAATTTGAGAGTACGGATTCTGTCCATAATCTCCTCATAAGGAGGAGAATCACTATCGATCGCCTTTACTAGCTCATCGAACCAGAAACACGCGGCTGTAGTGACAGGGACAATGCATGAAATTGGTTGTAGAAGGTAACCTTGCTGAACAAACATCTTTTTAAGCAAACCTTCTAATTTTTTATCCATAGGATCTTTGAAAGCACAACTATCTTCTATGGGTATAGTGGTGCGTTTGTTTAAAGTAGAAACCGCTCCCTCGACCTTGGGGACAGTCTGCCATAAGTCCTTTCTAGGGTCGACCATAGGAAACAATTTTTTAAATATGGGGGGAGGGACGAAAGGTATACCGGGCCTTTCCCATTCTTTATTTACAATGTCCGCCACCCGCTTGGGTATAGGAAAAGCTTCTGGGAGCCCCGGGACCTCTAGGAACTTGTCCATTTTACATAGTTTCTCTGGGATGATCAAATTCTCACAATCATCCAGAGTGGATAATACCTCCTTAAGCAGAGCGCGGAGATGTTCCAACTTAAATTTAAATGTAATCACATCGGGTTCAGCTTGTTGAGAAATTTTCCCTGAATCTGAAATTTCTCCCTCAGACAAAACCTCCCTGGCCCCCGCAGACTGGTGTAGGGGCATTTCAGAACCATTATCATCAGCGTCCTCATGCTCTTCAGTATCTAAAACAGAGCAGTCGCGCTTACGCTGATAAGTGGGCATTTTGGCTAAAATGTTTTTGATAGAATTATCCATTACAGCCGTTAATTGTTGCATAGTAAGGAGTATTGGCGCGCTAGATGTACTAGGGGCCTCCTGAGTGGGCAAGACTCGTGTAGACGAAGGAGGGAATGATGCAGTACCATGCTTACTCCCCTCACTTGAGGAATCATCTTGGGCATCATTTTCAGTGTCACATAAATCACATTTATTTAAATGAGAAGGAACCTTGGCTTCCCCACATTCAGAACACAGTCTATCTGGTAGTTCAGACATGTTAAACAGGCATAAACTTGATAACAAAGTACAAAAAACATTTTAAAATAAAACCGTTACTGTCACTTTAAATTTTAAACTGAACACACTTTATTACTGCAATTGCGAAAAAGTATGAAGGAATTGTTCAAAATTCACCAAAATTTCACCACAGTGTCTTAAAGCCTTAAAAGTATTGCACACCAAATTTGGAAGCTTTAACCCTTAAAATAACGGAACCGGAGCCGTTTTTAACTTTAACCCCTTTACAGTCCCTGGTATCTGCTTTGCTGAGACCCAACCAAGCCCAAAGGGGAATACGATACCAAATGACGCCTTCAGAAAGTCTTTTCTATGTATCAGAGCTCCTCACACATGCGACTGCATGTCATGCTGCTCAAAAACAAGTGCGCAATACCGGCGCGAAAATGAGGCTCTGCCTATGATTAGGGAAAGCCCCTAGAGAATAAGGTGTCTAAAACAGTGCCTGCCGATATTATTTAACAAAAATACCCAGATTAAATGATTCCTCAAGGCTAAATATGTGTAATATATGAATCGATTTAGCCCAGAAAATGTCTACAGTCTTAATAAGCCCTTGTGAAGCCCTTATTTACTGTCTGAATAAAAATGGCTTACCGGATCCCATAGGGAAAATGACAGCTTCCAGCATTACATCGTCTTGTTAGAATGTGTCATACCTCAAGCAGCAAAAGACTGCTCACTGTTCCCCCAACTGAAGTTAATTCCTCTCAACAGTCCTGTGTGGAACAGCCATGGATTTTAGTAACGGTTGCTAAAATCATTTTCCTCATACAAACAGAAATCTTCATCTCTTTTCTGTTTCAGAGTAAATAGTACATACCAGCACTATTTTAAAATAACAAACTCTTGATTGAATAATAAAAACTACAGTTAAACACTAAAAAACTCTAAGCCATCTCCGTGGAGATGTTGCCTGTACAACGGCAAAGAGAATGACTGGGGTAGGCGGAGCCTAGGAGGGATCATGTGACCAGCTTTGCTGGGCTCTTTGCCATTTCCTGTTGGGGAAGAGAATATCCCACAAGTAAGGATGACGCCGTGGACCGGACACACCTATGTTGGAGAAAAGATCCTGCCACACCTAGCTTCATTTTTGGAGGTTATGCATAGTATCTCTGTTTAGCAACAAGCAAAGTGCCTTTAACTACCAAAATAATTTGCTACATTTCTGCCTCTTGACAAAACTCACTGTTTATACAATGTGCTCCATTTTATCAATCAGCAGATGCTGCTTTAGAGACCTAGTGGTGCAGGAAAGCCTGTTTACCGCAAATCGAGAAGCAGCGGCCATAAAACAGGGAACATGAAATCCCAAATTATTTTTAGGATTCAGACAGAGCATACAATTTTAAATAAGTTTTCACTTTACTTCTATTATCAAATCTACTTCATTCTCATGGTATTCTTTGTTAAAGAGATATCTAGATAGGTGCACATTTTTGTAGCAGTACATGACAAGAAACACTGCTGCCACCTACTGCTCATGCAAATGTATAACAGTTATAAAAAACTGTTGCCATACAGTATATTGCTCCAGTCACGTGTACACTCCTATACCTTTCTAACCGCTTTTCAACAAAGGATACCAAAAGTACAGTATATTTGACAATAGAAGTAAATTGGAAAGTTTTGTTGTTTTGTTTTTTTTACATTTTACACTTTGAACCATGAAAGAAATGTTTGGGTTTTATGTCCCTTTAACCTCTCTGCTACCTCAGAGGATATCAGATTTGGCCACTTCCCGGCTAAAATCATATACCATCAACAAGTGCAAAATAAACAAAGAAAGTATTAGTTGATTAATATTTATTACTAATATTTTGCATTGCTCTTGTATCTTAGTATAGTTTATTTCAGATGAGACTTTAACCACAATTTTGTTTGGTCTGGTGTAATTACAGATACGATAGTACTGTTATGTTACGGATTCATAAGGGATTTCGGGGTCTCTAAACTTTGATGAGAAAAAAAAAATACATCTGTATTTTAACGAACTTCTAACTGACAATTGTATTCCACATCTGTGAAGCAGAGAAATGATCCTGCCACACCTAGCTTATTTTTTGGTGCAGCTGGTGGTGGCTGGCAGTGGGATTTGTAGGCATCCATGGGTCTTAAGGCCCTAAATCAGGGTGCCAGAGATTAATTTTAAAGAGACACTGTACTATAAAATGTGTTTCGTCTTAAATGGGTTCCAAATGACTTGTTATACCTACTGTACAATGTAATAATTGTTTGGCCTACTAGAAATACTGACTAATTAGTGGCCTCTTCAAATCTTACCCTAAAACTGCTAACAGAACATTACCTAAGATATGCAAAATAAACATGTCTCTAGTTGTGCTATTGGCAAAACTTAAAACAAACTATTTCAGTATGTGAGTAGGACTGTACAAAAAAGTGTTAACACTAGCTGTGAAAAGTGTCAGGCAATACACCACAACTGTCAACCCCACTGTGTGCAAGGGCTCCATAGCCTCATACACACAGTGCACACCCCTACATTGTGCAGAATATAATCCCTGACTGGGGCACATACACACAGCATAGAGGAGGGTTTGTGACTTTCTGCCTTCCAAATAGCTCCCTTTCCACCACTGTACAATGCATGCTGGGAATTGGAGGCCAGTGGCACAATACTGAGAGGGAAATAGTGAACTAAAATTCCAGAATGCTATGAAACTCCCAGAATACTATGCTTCTTCCTCTAAAACAGAGCTACATTCAGGGTGATTGAAAGAAGAAGAAAACAAAAAACAAAACAAAAAAACTTAATTTATGTAAGAACTTACCTGATAAATTCATTTCTTTCATATTAGCAAGAGTCCATGAGCTAGTGACGTATGGGATATACATTCCTACCAGGAGGGGCAAAGTTTCCCAAACCTTAAAATGCCTATAAATACACCCCTCACCACACCCACAATTCATTTTAACGAATAGCCAAGAAGTGGGGTGATAAGAAAGGAGCGAAAGCATCAAAAAATAAGGAATTGGAATAATTGTGCTTTATACAAAAAAATCATAACCACCACAAAAAAGGGTGGGCCTCATGGACTCTTGCTAATATGAAAGAAATTAATTTATCAGGTAAGTTCTTACATAAATTATGTTTTCTTTCATGTAATTAGCAAGAGTCCATGAGCTAGTGACGTATGGGATAATAAATACCCAAGATGTGGAACTTCCACGCAAGAGTCACTAGAGAGGGAGGGATAAAATAAAGACAGCCAATTCCGCTGAAAAATTAATCCACTACCCAAATCAAAAAAGTTTCAATTTTTATAATGAAAAAAACTGAAATTATAAGCAGAAGAATCAAACTGAAACAGCTGCCTGAAGTACCATTCTACCAAAACTGCTTCTAAAGAAGAGAAAACATCAAAATGGTAGAACATAGTAAAAGTATGCAAAGAAGACCAAGTCATTGCTTTGCAAGTATGATCAACAGAAGCTTCATTCTTAAAAAGCCCAGGAAGTAGAAACTTACCTAGTAGAATGAGCCGTAAACCTCCGAGGCGGGAATCCACCCGACTCCAAATAAGCATTATGAATCAAAAGTTTAAGCAAGATGCCAAAATAAATGGCAGAAGCCTTTTGACCTTCCTGAAACCAGAAAAGATAACAAATAGACTAGAAGTCTATCTGAAATCTGAATAGCTTCAACATAGAATTTCAAAAACTCTTACCATATCCAAGGAAAGTAAGAATCTCACCAAAGAAGTCTTAGGAAAAACAATAAGTCCTCCCTAATGTTGTTAGAATTTACAACTTTAGGTAAGAATTGAAATGAGGACAAAAGGAAAAATGAGGAAAAACCACCTTATCCTGATGAAAAAATCAGAAAAAAGAGATTCACAAGAAAGAACAGATAATTCAAAAACTGTTCTAGCTGAAGAGATGTCCAAATAGAACAATACTTTCCATGAAAGTAAATAATGTCCAGAGCAAGCATATGCTCAAATAGAAGAGCCTGTAAAGCCTTCAGAACCAAATTAAGACTCCAAGGAGGAGAAATTGGCTTAATGACAGGTTTGATACGAATCAAAACCTGAAAAAAATGATGAATATCAGGAAGTAACACTGCCTTATCCTGATTAAAAATCAGAAAATGATATTCACAAAAAAGAGCAGATAACTCAAAAACTCTTCTAGCAGAAGAAATAACCAAAAGGAACAATACTTTTCCAAGAAAGTAATTTAATGTTCAGAGAATGCATAGTTTCAAACGGAGGAGCCTGTAAAGCCCTCTGCACCAAATTGAGACTCCAAAGAGGAGAGATTGAATTAATGACAGGCTTGATACGGACCAAAGCCTGTACAAAACAATGAATATCAGGATGATTTAGCAATCTTTCTGTGAAAAAAGAACAGAAAGAGTAGAGATTTGTCCTATAAAAGAACTGAAGACAAAATCTTATCCAAACCAACCTGAAAAAATTATAAAATTCTATGAATTTTAAAAGAATGCCAAGAAAAGTAGGTCTTCCAGACTCGATAATAAATCTTTCTAGAGACAGATTTACGAGCCTGAAGTATTAATCAATGAGTCAGAGAAACCTCTATGACTAAAAAACAAGCGTTCAATCGCCATCCCTTCAAATTTAATGATTTGATATCCTGATGGAAAAAATGGGCCTTGAGAAAGAAGGTCTGGTTTAAAACGGAAGTGTCCAAGGTTGGCAACTGGCCATCCGAATGAGATCCGCATACCAAAACCTGAGAGGCCATGCTGGTGCCACCAGCAGAACAAACAAATACTCCATAAGAATTTTGGAAATCACTTTGGAAGAAGAACTAGAGGCGGAAAGAATAGGCAAAAAGATAATTCCAAAGAAATGTCAATGCATACACTACTTCCGCCTGAGGATCCCCGGACCTGAATAGGCCCCTGGGAAGTTCTTTATTCAGATGAGATGCCAACAGATCTATTTTTAGAAATGCTCACATCTGAAAAAATTGAAAAACATATCTGGGTATGAGAGACCATTCTCCCGGATGTAAAGCTTGATTAACATAGATAATCCGCTTCCCAAATATCTATACCTGGGGGAAAAAAAACACAGAATTTAGACAGGAGCTGGATTTAGCCCAAGTTAATATCCGAGACACTTCTGTCACAGCCTAAGGACTGATAGTCCCACCCTGATGATTGACATACACCATAGTTGTGATATTGTCTGAAAAACAATAAACGTCTCTTCTTCAAAAAGAAACTAACTGAAAAACTCTGTGAATGCACGGAGTTCTAAAATATCAAATGGTAATCTCGCCTCCTGAGATTTTCAAACCCCTTGTGCTGACAGAGATCCTCAGACAGCCTCCCAACCAAAAAGACTCACATCTGTAGAGATCATGGTCCAGGTTGAAAGAAACGAAGAGACCTGTAGAACTAAATGATGGTGATCTTAACCACCAAATCAAGATAGATAAATATTAGGATTCGAAGATTTAAAATGTGAAATCCTAGAATCCCTGCACCATAATTCAGCATAAAAAAAAAAAAAACTGAAAAGGTTCTATTGAAAATGAGCAGAGGGAATTGAATCCAATGCTGTGGCCATAAGACCTAAAACTTCTATGCATATATAGCAACTGAAGGAAATAATAGAGACTAAAGGTACCGACAGACGGAACCCAATAAAATTGTCCCTTGTCTGATAGAGACAAAGACAGTGACACAAACTATCTGGAAACCTAAAAAAGGTGACCCTTGTGTGAGGAATCAAGAGCTTTTGAAAAAAAGATCCTCTAACTATGTCCTGGAAGAACAAAGTGAATCATATGAAATTCCGCATCCTCAGAAAATAATCTGAATGAAAACAAAAAAATGAAAATATGCATTTATTGTATCTAATGAAAACAAATAATGCTATCACTGACCAACAAGAGGCAGAATAGTTTGAATAAAATTCCAAAACCCAGTTCCTAAAAATGAAACTGGAAGAAATACCCCAGAAGATTCCTGGTCTGAGCAGCGCTTGAACCCCATGAGTGATCAGCCATGCTTCAACAGTACCCAAAATATATAGGACCGAAACACACTTAAAGAATGTGTTAGCCTTACTGGAATAGCTGGAATAAAATAGAGAAAAAAGACTTCTCACAGACGGTTTATTCTGAACTTATTCTGTACCCAAAATCAAAAAAATTTGGACCGAATAGAACCAAATAAATTAAAAAAAAAAAATCTTAACCTGCCCCTTACCAGCCGAGCTGGAATACAGCACGTACATCGCAATTTTCGGGAGCTGATATTGAACTGAAAAATTTCCAATTAAAACATGTTACTTGGGAAAGAATTCAGGAATTCGTTCCTTAATAAGAAACAACCAAACTAATATAAGCTTAAAGTTTTAGTCTTAGAACTCAATCTTGAAGCCCAGAGTAACAGTTAAGAATTGAATCCAATTATAAGACAAATAATTGATTATCTTAGAACAAAAGAAATATGGATTTTTAGAAATCACAAAATTCTTCTAGCTAAAACAGCTAAAGACATAGATTAAACCTCATTTGCGAAAATATTCAATAAAATGAAGACACAAATGAAATTATTAGCATGATAGTCCAGTTAAAGGACCAGTCAATACACTGGACTTGCATAATCAAAAAATGCAAAACAACAAGACAAATGCAACAGCACCTAGTCTAGTAAATTTTGTCCCTTTAACAATGCTAAATAAATCATAATCTGATACTTGATCTTAAAGTAAACAGAAAAAATGAAGCAATTGCAACATCATCCAAATAAATCACAGGTCCAAGAAAAGTACCTGAAACTAGATAATTCTCCATAAATAAGATACAACTATCTAAAGGAGAATAAATACTATTTTGCTATAGAAACAATAGCATAATTAGTAGGAGTAGAGATAGCCCCAATAAATTGGAGAACTCTCAAAATCGAATTTAACTGCCGGCAAAGAATATAGTTTAAAACCCTTGAAGAAGGAATAAAAGAACATTCTCAACCTATTCCATTCCCTAGTATGAGGAACTGGAAAAAAAACCTCTGAAAACACAGAAGAATAAATAAGCAGAAATAGTGTTAGCTAGTCTTGAAAAAGAACTAGTTACCTTAATATCCAAAATAATCAACACCTTTTCAACAAAGAACAAATGTACTTTAATAATAAAAAAATAAAAAAGTAGATTTGTTAGTGTCAATATCTGATGAAGAAAATTCTGAATGAGAAAAAAACATCATCAGAGAAGGATAAATTAGTATGTTGTTGGTCATTTGAAACTTCAATAATTAAAAAAGAAGTTTGAAAAAGACCTAAAAATTTTATTAGAAGGCACGAAGTCAGACAAAGCCTTAAAAATAAAATCAGAAAAAAATTCTTATAAATCTAAGTATTTCTTGTACATAAGATGTAAAAAGAATAGCAATATATAAAGCATAAATACTAATGGATTCTGCATATAAAAGTTTGACATGAAACTTATAACAAACCATAGCTAAAGATAAACATTCATAATATTGAAAATAAATGAACTTAGCTTTGGTAGGGCTGAACTCTTGCAATATGTAATAGAAAAAAACAAAATTTAAAGCAAAATTATCAAATTCCTTAAATGACAGTTTCAGGAATGGGAAAGAATGCAAAATAATAAGCTTCTAGAAACCAGAAGCAATAAAAAAAAGTGAGGTTTAAATAATGTGAGAAAAAAAAGTGGAACAAAAAAGATACCCACATTTTTTGGCGCCAAATACGACGCCCACATTATTGGCGCCAAATACAACGCCCATATACTTGGTGCCAAAATGACGCCACATCCTCTGACGCCGAAACAGACGCCCACATTTTTTGGCGCACAAAAATATCTGAATACGCATGCGTCAAAAAATGACGTTAACAGAATACAACTTCCGGCGTCAACTACGGCGCCGGAAATGACAAATATTTGCGCCAAAAAAGTTTGCGCCAAAAATGACGCGATAAAAAGAAACATTTTCTGCCCCCGCGAGCCTAACAGCACGCAGGAAAAAAATGGTCAATTGAAAATTTTCAAGGTAAAGAAAAAATAATTTGAAATGCATTATCCCAAATAATGAAACTGACAGTCTGAATTTTAAAGGAATACTGATTATCCTGAATCAAGGCAAATATAAGTTTATAGACATATATTTAGAACTTTACATATAAAGTGCCCAACCATAGCTTAGAGTGTCACAAAAAAATAAGATTTACTTACCCCAGGAGCCAGGACACTCATCTACATATAGTAGATAGCCAAACCAGTACTGAAACGAGAATCAGTAGAGGTAATGGTATATAAGAGTATATCGTCGATCTGAAAAGGGAGGTAGGAGAAGAAATCTCTACGACCGATAACAGAGAACCTATGAAAAAGATCCCCTAGAGGAAGACCATTGAATTCAAATAGGCAATACTCTCTTCACATCCCTCTGACATTCACTGCACTGAGAGGAAAACCGGGCTTCAACCTGCTGCAAAGCGCATATCAACTTAGAAATCTAGCGCAAACTTACTTCACCACCTCCACGGGAGGCAAAGTTTGTAAAACTGAATTGTGGGTGTGGTGAGGGGTGTATTTATAGGCATTTTAAGGTTTGGGAAACTTTGCCCCTCCTGGTAGGAATGTATATCCCATACGTCACTAGCTCATGGACTCTTGCTAATTACATGAAAGAAAAAAAAAAACAGTTTGCAGTTTGTTCTCCAAGTGGAGAGGAAAACCAAGAGTGGGCAAATGCCCTCCCGTGCCCCACTCCCTGTGGACGCTCATGCCCTTAACTGCTGTGCCATTTCTACCCATGTGCTTAGCGGTTTTGGAGTTTTACATGCAGGTCACATTTAATCCCCACTGTAGGCCATTTTTCAGTGAAAAACCCACACGTTATTTTTTTTTGGGGGGGGGGGGGGTCAGCAGGCCAAACTGATTCAAACTATAATGTTATTTTATGAATATATCATATAATGTGTCATTTTCTAAACTCTATAGCCAAAAGGAAGGTGTTATCTTCATATAAATAAGGTAATTTTGCTATATTTTATGTAACTTTGATTTGCATATAGTGGCTCCCTCTCTGCAAATAAATGGACATTTATTCATGGCAGGTGATCACCTGGCAATCAAAAACATATAGGGGCTTTATTTTTAAGATGGGTTTCTGGGCTTTTAAACAAGGGGCCCTTTTTGATGGGCCTCATTAAAAAAAATGTAGTAAACAAGGTGGGGGGGGGGGGAGTGTGTGCGTTTTTTCTAACCTTTATAGTGAAAAGAAGGAGTTATTTTTATATAAATTAGAGCTTTTAGGTATCTTTAAATAACTTGTTTGCAGGAGGGGCTCCAATGAGCCTCTTCTCAAATGCACATTTATCCACACCAGGTAATCACTACTAACTATAGTGATCACCTGGCTATTAAAACATACAGGGACTTTATTTTATAGAGGGACTTCTGTGATTTAAAATAGGATATATTGTGTGTTTATTTCAATTTTATTGATTTTACTTCAACTTTACACCCCCAATACACACAGCATTTAAAAGAGCAGTTACCTTTCAAACAGTGGATCTCTAAGACTTAAAGGAGCTGAGATAGAGGGGTTTAAACACCCAGCTCCCTTAAGTCCTGTGCAGCTACAGCTATGCTTTACGACATCCCCACACTTGGCCACCACGTAGTTCAACGTAAGCGCCCAGAGGGCTGCGATTAGCCCTGAAAGCAGAACCCCTGGATGATGACACGTGGTCAACATGTGCACTGAAATAATTGTGTGGATGACGACCAGTGTTGCAATGCGCAGTTAAAGGGTAAAACAACTATCCGATTTATTTCTATTATCTAATTTACTTAATTCTCTTAGTATCATTTGTTGAAAAGCATATCTAAGTAGGCTTAGGCGCAACAATGCATTATTGGGAGCTAGCTGCTGATTGGTGGTATATGACTCATCATTGACTAACCCACTGTGCTCAGCTAGCTCCCAGTAGTGCATGGCTGCTTCTTCAACAAAGGATACAAAGAAAATAAAGCAAATTTGATAAAAGAAGTGAAAAGTTGTTTAAAATTGTATGCGCTAATTGAATAATAAAAGAAAAATGTTGTTTCATGTCGCAGAGAGGAGAAAAACAAATTACAGTACAATGTCTCTTTAATATATCTGAGATCTATTAAAATGGAACCTAGACAATAACTTTCAGTGTATTTAATTTCTGCAGTTTCACATATTGACATATACTAGTAATTTTAACAGACCTGCTTTGCAACAGTAAAATGTTCCTGTAAGGTTGGTATCTACCACTGCGTTCCATCCTTTGGAAGTAATTGCTTCACTTGGACTAGGGAACTGGCCTCCTCCATTGTTTACCAGAAAATCAATCCGGCCATAGAGATCCAAAGTAGATTTTACAAGAGATTCCACCTAAACATGGTAAATTTGAAATCAACTCAGTGAACTTTGAAATATGCTATACCATCATAATTAAACTTTCATGGTTCAGATAGTAGTTGTTTGTTACATGCATTATTAAAAAAATGGTAACTTTCTCGTGGTATACTTGCTGAAGCAGCAGTGCACTACAGAGAGCCAATGACAAGATATTATAAGACCAAACGTATTGTTCAGGAAGAGTTGTATCTAGGCTTCACAGGGCTTATGTGTGTATAACAAGTAATTTCATGATGTAATCACAATCAGCAGACATTTTATGTCATTTGATTAACTCTTAAAGGGATACTAAACCTATTTTTTTTTTCTTTAAAGATTCAGACAGAGGATGTAATTTTAAAGCAACTTTCTAATTTACTCCCATTATTATTTTTTTCTTCATTCTCTTGCTATCTTTATTTGAAGAGAATTTGGGTTTAGTATCCCTTTAATTTTGCATACATTCAAAGTTTGCGTGGGATATTCTTTACATCTTTTGTCCAGACTTCCCTAAAATTTCTCTTAGACAAATGACATTATAATTGTGGGGTTATATCATAATTTGTATTTGCGGGAGATTAGATATTCGATAAACTATTATGTTTGTAATACACAACCTAGCTATTACACTTTCGAGGTCCAAAGTTGGCATAGATTATTGTTTTCTTAAATTGTTTTTTTTTTTTGTCCTGTGTTAATATTCTACATATATTTCAAAGCTTTTTCTCTTTTGTTTAGAAAAAGGATTGCTATAATGAGGGGTTTATGATATCAAAATAATTTTTTGCAATTTTTCTAGTCGTAAGATGTATCTTGTGTTTATATTGAAGATATAATGAAGATATAATAATTATATTAAAACTATCGCCATCAAAAATACTTTGAATATTTACATAAATGTCCCTCATTCGCCTGACCCAGAATTTCAGATTATATTTCTCGCGCAGACCTACAAAACTTGACTCCAGAGCAGACAGACCTCTTGGATGAGCCGATTACCACTCCAGAATCCTGTCTGTAATTGTCTAGGCCTAGACAGTTACACTACTACCTATTATTAAACCTTTAAGCATGTTAGACCCACATCTCACAAACTTATATGATGCAGGACATATTTTTCCCATGAACTAATACTTAAACCACAAAGACCTTACACTCCCCGGGAACTATAACATAATTTATGCTTACCTGATAAATTTATTTCTCTTGTAGTGTATCCAGTCCACGGATCATCCATTACTTGTGGGATATTCTCCTTCCCAACAGGAAGTTGCAAGAGGATCACCCACAGCAGAGCTGCTATATAGCTCCTCCCCTCACTGCCATATCCAGTCATTCGACCGAAACAAGACGAGAAAGGAGAAACCATAGGGTGCAGTGGTGACTGTAGTTTAATTAACATTTAGACCTGCCTTAAAAGGACAGGGCGGGCCGTGGACTGGATACACTACAAGAGAAATAAATTTATCAGGTAAGCATAAATTATGTTTTCTCTTGTTAAGTGTATCCAGTCCACGGATCATCCATTACTTGTGGGATACCAATACCAAAGCTAAAGTACACGGATGATGGGAGGGACAAGGCAGGAACTTAAACGGAAGGAACCACTGCCTGTAGAACCTTTCTCCCAAAAACAGCCTCCGAAGAAGCAAAAGTGTCAAATTTGTAAAATTTTGAAAAGGTGTGAAGCGAAGACCAAGTCGCAGCCTTGCAAATCTGTTCAACAGAGGCCTCATTTTTAAAGGCCCAGGTGGAAGCCACAGCTCTAGTAGAATGAGCTGTAATCCTTTCAGGGGGCTGCTGTCCAGCAGTCTCATAGGCTAAGCGTATTATGCTCCGAAGCCAAAAGGAGAGAGAGGTTGCCGAAGCTTTTTGACCTCTCCTCTGTCCAGATTAAACGACAAACAGGGCAGATGTTTGATGAAAACCTTTAGTAGCCTGTAAGTAAAACTTCAAGGCACGGACTACGTCCAGATTATGCAAAAGACGTTCCTTCTTTGAAGAAGGATTAGGACACAATGATGGAACAACAATCTCTTGATTGATATTCCTGTTAGAAACCACCTTAGGTAAAAACCCAGGTTTGGTACGCAGAACTACCTTGTCTGAATGAAAAATCAGATAAGGAGAATCACAATGTAAGGCAGATAACTCAGAGACTCTTCGAGCCGAAGAAATAGCCATCAAAAACAGAACTTTCCAAGATAAAAGTTTAATATCAATGGAATGAAGGGGTTCAAACGGAACTCCCTGAAGAACTGTAAGAACCAAGTTTAAGCTCCACGGGGGAGCAACAGTTTTAAACACAGGCTTAATCCTAACCAAAGCCTGACAAAATGCCTGGACGTCTGGAACTTCTGCCAGACGCTTGTGCAAAAGAATAGACAGAGCAGAGATCTGTCCTTTTAAAGAACTAGCTGATAAGCCTTTGTCCAAACCTTCTTGGAGAAAGGACAATATCCTAGGAATCCTAACCTTACTCCATGAGTAACTCTTGGATTCACACCAATAAAGATATTTACGCCATATCTTATGGTAGATTTTCCTGGTGACAGGCTTCCGAGCCTGTATTAAGGTATCAATGACTGACTCGGAGAAGCCACGCCTTGATAGAATCAAGCGTTCAATCTCCATGCAGTCAGTCTCATAGAAATTAGATTTGGATGATTGAAAGGACCTTGTATTAGAAGGTCCTACCTCAGAGGCAGAGTCAATGGTGGAAGAGATGACATGTCCACTAGGTCTGCATACCAGGTCCTGCGTGGCCACGCAGGCGCTATCAGAATCACTGATGCTCTCTCTTGTTTGAGCAGAGGAACCTGGATCCGTAACAAGGAAGCTTGGCGTTCTGGCGAGACGCCATGAGACGCCATGAGATCCAGTTCTGGTTTGCCCCAACGATGGACCAGTTGAGCAAACACCTCCAGATGGAGTTCCCACTCCCCCGGATGAAAAGTCTGACGACCTAGAAAATCCGCCTCCCAGTTCTCTACGCCTGGGATGTGGATTGCTGACAGGTGGCAAGAGTGAGACTCTGCCCAGCGAATTATCTTTGAGACTTCTAACATCGCTAGGGAACTCCTGGTTCCCCCTTGATGGTTGATGTAAGCCACAGTCGTGATGTTGTCCAACTGAAATCTGATGAACCTCAGTGTTGCTAACTGAGGCCAAGCTAGAAGATCCTTGAATATTGCTCTTAACTCCAGAATATTTATTGGGAGGAGTTTCTCCTCCTGAGTCCACGATCCCTGAGCCTTCAGGGAGTTCCAGACTGCGCCCCAACCTAGAAGGCTGGCATCTGTTGTTACAATCATCCAATCTGGCCTGCGAAAGGTCATACCCTTGGACAGATGGACCCGAGAAAGCCACCAGAGAAGAGAATCTCTGGTCTCTTGATCCAGATTTAGTAGAGGGGACAAATCTGAGTAATCCCCATTCCACTGACTTAGCACGCATAATTGCAGCGGTCTGAGATGCAGGCGCGCAAATGGCACTATGTTCATTGCCGCTACCATTAAGCCGATTACTTCCATGCACTGAGCCACTGACGGGCGTGGAATGGAATGAAGGACATGGCAAGCATTTAGAAGTTTTGATAACCTGGACTGCGTCAGGTAAATTTTCATCTCTACAGAATCTATAAGAGTCCCTAGGAAGGAGACTCTTGTGAGTGGTGATAGAGAACTCTTTTCCACGTTCACTTTCCACCCATGCGACTTCAGAAATGCCAGAACTATCTCTGTATGAGACTTGGCAATTTGAAAGCTTGACGCCTGTATCAGGATGTCGTCTAGATACGGAGCCACCGCTATGCCTCGCAGTCTTAGGACCGCCAGAAGTGAGCCCAGAACCTTTGTAAAAATTCTCGGGGCAGTGGCCAACCCGAAAGGAAGAGCTACAAATTGGTAATGCCTGTCTAGAAAGGCAAACCTTAGGAACCGATGATGATCTATGTGAATCGGTATGTGAAGGTAGGCATCCTTTAAGTCCACTGTGGTCATGTACTGACCCTCTTGGATCATGGGTAGGATGGTCCGAATAGTTTCCATTTTGAATGATGGAACTCTGAGGAATTTGTTTAAGATCTTTAGATCCAAGATTGGTCTGAAGGTTCCCTCTTTCTTGGGAACCACAAACAGATTTGAATAAAATCCCTGTCCTTGTTCCGTCCGCGGAACTGGATGGATCACTCCCATTACTAGGAGGTCTTGCACACAGCTTAGGAATGCCTCTTTCTTTATCTGGTTTGCTGATAACCTTGAAAGATGAAATCTCCCTTGTGGAGGAGAAGCTTTGAAGTCCAGAAGATATCCCTGAGATATGATCTCCAACGCCCAGGGATCCTGAACATCTCTTGCTTACGCCTGGGCGAAGAGAGAAAGTCTGCCCCCCACTAGATCCGTTTCCGGATAGGGGGCCGTTCCTTCATGCTGTCTTGGGGGCAGCAGCAGGCTTCCTGGCCTGCTTGCCCTTGTTCCAGGACTGGTTAGGTTTCCAGGCCTGTCTGGAATGAGCAACAGTTCCCTCTTGTTTTGAAGCGGAGGAAGTTGATGCTGCTCCTGCCTTGAAATTTCGAAAGGCACGAAAATTAGACTGTTTGGCCTTTGATTTGGCCCTGTCCTGAGGAAGGGTATGACCCTTGCCTCCAGTAATGTCAGCAATAATTTCCTTCAAGCCAGGCCCGAATAAGGTCTGCCCCTTGAAAGGAATGTTGAGTAATTTAGACTTTGAAGTCATGTCAGCTGACCAGGATTTAAGCCATAGCGCCCTACGCGCCTGGATGGCGAATCCAGAATTCTTAGCCGTTAGTTTAGTCAAATGAACAATGGCATCAGAAACAAATGAGTTAGCTAGCTTAAGCGTTCTAAGCTTGTCAATAATTTCATTCAATGGAGCTGTCTGGATGGCCTCTTCCAGGGCCTCAAACCAGAATGCCGCCGCAGCAGTGACAGGCGCAATGCATGCAAGGGGCTGTAAAATAAAACCTTGTTGAATAAACATTTTCTTAAGGTAACCCTCCAATTTTTTATCCATTGGATCTGAAAAAGCACAACTGTCCTCAACCGGGATAGTGGTACGCTTTGCTAAAGTAGAAACTGCTCCCTCCACCTTAGGGACCGTCTGCCATAAGTCCCGTGTAGTGGCGTCTATTGGAAACATTTTTCTAAATATAGGAGGTGGGGAAAAGGGCACACCGGGTCTATCCCACTCCTTGCTAATAATTTCTGTAAGCCTTTTAGGTATAGGAAAAACGTCAGTACACACCGGCACCGCATAGTATCTATCCAGCCTGCACAATTTCTCTGGAATTGCAACTGTGTTACAGTCATTCAGAGCAGCTAATACCTCCCCAAGCAATACACGGAGGTTCTCAAGCTTAAATTTAAAATTAGAAATCTCTGAATCAGGTTTCCCCGAGTCAGAGATGTCACCCACAGACTGAAGCTCTCCGTCCTCATGTTCTGCATACTGTGACGCAGTATCAGACATGGCTCTAACAGCATTTGCGCGCTCTGTATCTCTCCTAACCCCAGAGCTATCGCGCTTGCCTCTTAATTCAGGCAATCTAGATAATACCTCTGACAGGGTTTTATTCATGATTGCAGCCATGTCCTGCAAGGTAATCGCTATGGGCGTCCCTGATGTAATTGGCGCCATATTAGCGTGCGTCCCCTGAGCGGGAGGCGAAGGGTCTGACACGTGGGGAGAGTTAGTCGGCATAACTTCCCCCTCGACAGAACCCTCTGGTGATAATTCTTTTATAGATAAAGACTGATCTTTACTGTTTAAGGTGAAATCAATACATTTAGTACACATTCTCCTATGGGGCTCCACCATGGCTTTCAAACATAATGAACAAGTAGGTTCCTCTGTATCAGACATGTTTAAACAGACTAGCAATGAGACTAGCAAGCTTGGAAAACACTTTAAAACAAGTTTACAAGCAATATAAAAAACGTTACTGCGCCTTTAAGAAACACAAATTTTCCCAAATTTTGAAATAACAGTGAAAAAATGCAGTTAAACTAACAAAATTTTTACAGTGTATGTAATAAGTTAGCAGAGCATTGCACCCACTTGCAAATGGATGATTAACCCCTTAATACCAAAAACGGAATAACAAATGACAAAAACGTTTTTTTAAACAGTCACAACAACTGCCACAGCTCTACTGTGGCTTTTTACCTCCCTCAATACGACTTTTGAAGCCTTTTGAGCCCTTCAGAGAAGTCCTGGATTATGCAGGAAGAAGCTGGATGTCTGTGTCTGTAATTTTTTCTGTGCAAAAAAACGCCAAAATAGGCCCCTCCCACTCATATTACAACAGTGGGAAGCCCCAGGGAACTGTTTCTAGGCAAAATTCAAGCCAGCCATGTGGAAAAAACTAGGCCCCAATAAGTTTTATCACCAAACATATGTAAAAAACGATTAAACATGCCAGCAAACGTTTTAAAATACACTTTTATAAGAGTATGTATCTCTATTAATAAGCCTGATACCAGTCGCTATCACTGCATTTAAGGCTTTACTTACATTACTTCGGTATCAGCAGCATTTTCTAGCAAATTCCATCCCTAGAAAAATATTTTAACTGCACATACCTTATTACAGGAAAACCTGCACGCTATTCCCCCTCTGAAGTTACCTCGCTCCTCAGAATATGTGAGAACAGCAAAGGATCTTAGTTACTTCTGCTAAGATCATAGAAAACACAGGCAGATTCTTCTTCTAAATACTGCCTGAGATAAACAGTACACTCCGGTACCATTTAAAAATAACAAACTTTTGATTGAAGAAATAAACTAAGTATAAAACACCACAGTCCTCTTACGACCTCCATTTTAGTTGAGAGTTGCAAGAGAATGACTGGATATGGCAGTGAGGGGAGGAGCTATATAGCAGCTCTGCTGTGGGTGATCCTCTTGCAACTTCCTGTTGGGAAGGAGAATATCCCACAAGTAATGGATGATCCGTGGACTGGATACACTTAACAAGAGAAAAACCTATTTCTCTTCTAAATACTTAGTTAAAGATTTTCTTTAAAATTCTAGCTAATCGTATAAAGTACTTCCCCACATAATGCACATGGACCAAGCAGGTTTCGTCTCTCATCAAGAAGCTAGGGATAATAACATTAGAGTCCTTCTTCTTCAAGCACATGCCCAGCTGCAAAACATCAAGTCTGTCTTAATCTTGATTCTCGACAGATGCCCATGAAATGTATCTTTGAGGCCTTAGAAGCCTTTAAATTTGGACGCAAGATGATTTCCCAAATTGCTAATCTTTCACTTTTGCAATGGGTGAAGTGTAAAGTAAACGTGCTTTTGTCTGAACCCTTCAACATTACAAATGGTTAGTCAGGGATGTCCGTTATCCCCTATTTTGATTGTTCTCACTATGGAGGTAACGGCTTCTTATATTACACAGAATAAGCAGATTATTGGCATTGCTGTAGGACTTAATCACTACCAATTGACTATGTATGCAAACAATGTTTTGAATATTGTATCTTTCCCATTATCTTCTCTTCTCCACTTATTAGCACTTTAAAATGAATGCTCAGAAGTCCGGGACACTTAACATAAATCTAACTACTAAAGTGCAGTATGCCCAAAAACAAGCCATCTGTACTTAAAATGGGAGATATTGATCCCTTAAATACTGGGGTATAGAACTTCTGTTGTTTCATAATAAAATTGTTTAAGCTTAATTATCAGCGGCTACACATAGATTTATCCGATTGTGCTGAGAGACCCCTCACTTGATGGGGACGAATTCAAGCTATTAAGAGGACAACTTTATCCAGAATGTTGTATACTATGCAAGTTCTACCAATCTCCCTTTACCCTGCCTGTTTGGGTAAGCCTAATTTTTTCCTTTGGGGTAAAATGAAACCAAGAGTGAAACATTTCACTTTGTACAGATCTTTAAATTTAAGAGGTCTGGGGGTCACAAATATTGCCTTATATTACTAAGCTTTAATTCATTCTCCAGAGAATACTATAATAGCCACACAGTTAAGGACGGGACATTAATCGATTCAGTTACTTTAAATTTCTTAGATGGGGCACTATGTTGTGTCCTTTGTGAACTTTGACCTCTAATACAGCAGCAAATGCCATGCTATTTTCTCCTCCTGGGACATACAGTTAAAAAAGTGCATATACTTTCTTCATCAAGATCACTACTTACTCCTATATCCTCCAATGTAGAATTTTTAGGCGGTCCTGACAATAAGCCTTGAACAAGAAGGGATTGGGAAGTCAGTTCCCATTATCCAGCTTCTGAAAAATAGTAAGCTGAAATGGGCCAAATAGCAGGAGGGAACATCTCTTCTTTGCTCAAATATGCACAAGTTTACCATCTAATTCAGACTTCTACACATACAGCAGACCTGCTATGGGCCACAAATGAGTTTGAGAAATGGTGTCTTTTGGGCACGCCAATGAAAGGAACCTTATCTTTATCTATATGCCTGTTAGGCTCAGTGGTGACCCGCTTTCAAGCTATACTACCCAATGGCATTCAGAGTTAGAGTCCACATTTGACGTTAAAACTTTAAACAAGAAATTTGTTAGAACACAAGTTCTACCTCACAGCAAATCCTTGAATTTTACTACAAAATCTTGACTTGCTGGTACTTGACCCCCGCACACTTAGAAAATGTTTGGGGCCCGGCTGTAAGAACTGTGGGGAGATAGGTACCATGTTTCACGTATGGTGGGATTGTTTTCTTATTAAACCAATTTGTAAAAAGGTTAAACAATTAGGAAATAATTTATTTGGCCACTATTTCACTTTATCCCCTTCTTGTGCACTTTTAAACTAATAAACACTTATAAATTAGGATCACCTTATTCCAACTGGCCAATAGTGTTAAGTCCCACAATAGTGTGCACTTAAAGGGATACTAAACTCATTTTTTTTCTGTTATGATTCAGATAGAGCATGTCATTTTAAGCAACTTTCTAATTTGCTCTCTATTATAAAATTTTCTTCGTTCTCTTGGTATCTATTTGAAAAAGCAGAAATCTAAACTTAGAAGCTGGCCTATTTTTGGTTCCTCACCTGGGTAGCACTTGCTGATTAGTGGCTAAATGAAGCCCCCAATCAGCAAGAGCTACCCAGTGGTGACCAGTGGGGGTGAGGGAGGGAAGAGAGCTGTTTGGGAGGGATCAGGTATGGATCAGGGGGTGGAAGGTCTTAGGTGGGAGTGTAATCTCTACATGAAGCTAAAATTAACCTTTAACTTTAGAAACTACCTGATTAACCCCTTCACTGCATGGAATAATAGAAGTGTGGTGCACAGCTGCAATTAGCAGCATTCCAATAACCAAAAAGCAATTGTAAAGCCATATATGTCTACTATATCTGAACAAAGATGATCCCAGAGAAGCTTTTACAACCATTTGTGTCATGACTGCACAAGCGGTATGTAAATAATTTCAGTGAGAAACACAAAGTTTGTGAAAAAGTTAACGATTTTCATTATATGATTGCATTTGGCGGTGAATGGTGGCATGAAATATACCAAAATGGGCCTAGATCAATACCTTTGGTTGTTATATATATATATATATATATATATATATATATATATATATATATATATATATATATACACACACTGTATATATAATATATCTGGAAAAGTGAGTGAACTGCACAGCGCTGCACCCTAATTTGCGTAAGTAATCAGGTGGATAAAAATAATGGTAATAGGTGCCGTCAGCTGACTGGATCACGTGACGGTTTGTGTGCTAGGATGGCCGTGGTCTACTAAGCTATATACTTGCCTGTCCGTAAATACCGAACCACATCATCACCGTCATCACAAAATCATCCCAGGAAGCAAGTACTTACTGTGAAAAACGCTGAATAATCTGTAACCATGACTGAGTTCTAGCTGATCTCGGCTCCTGGGGACAAGACGTGCCAGCAAACCTGGGAAAAACTTCAAGCAGCTACCACAAAGAATAACAATCTGTCTACCAACTCCAAGTTTAATATCCCTGACTTAAAGGTTGGCACTCTGGATGTGCTGGTCGGGCTGTCTGATGAACTGGCTAAACTGGACTTGTTTGTGGAAGGAACCGTTAAGAAGGTAGCGCAGTACATGGCTGATGTTTTGGAGGACAGCAGAGATAAATTTCAGGAAAATCTTCTCGCCAGTGGAGTGGATTTGGTCACCTACATAACCAGGTTCCAGTGGGATATGGCAAAGTATCCAATTAAGCAGTCATTAAAAAACATTGCTGAAATCATTGCTAAGGGTGTAACCCAGATTGATAATGATCTTAAAGCAAGGGCCTCTGCTTATAATAATCTGAAAGGAAATCTTCAGAACTTGGAAAGAAAAAATGCCGGAAGTTTGATAACCAGAAGTCTGGCTGAAATTGTAAAAAAAGATGACTTTGTTCTTGATTCAGAGTACCTGGTCACGCTTTTGGTAGTCGTCCCTAAGAATAACTACAATGAATGGGTAAAGCAATATGAAACTCTCTCTGAGATGGTTGTCCCTCGATCCAGCAATGTTCTTTCAGAAGACCAGGACAGTTATCTTTGTAACGTCACTTTATTCAGGAAAGCGGTTGATGACTTCCGTCACAAAGCCAGAGAAAATAAATTTGTTGTTCGTGATTTCCAGTATAATGAGGAGGAAATGAAAGCCGACAAAGAAGAAATGACCAGGCTATCTACCGATAAGAAAAAACTGTTTGGTCCTCTTGTACGATGGCTCAAAGTAATCTTCAGTGAAGCTTTTATTGCTTGGATTCATGTGAAAGCTCTGAGAGTTTTTGTTGAGTCTGTTTTAAGGTACGGCTTACCAGTAAACTTCCAAGCCATGCTGCTTCAACCCAGTAAGAAGACAATGAAAAAAGTGAGGGAAGTATTGTACGATTTATACAAGCATCTGGACAGTAGTGCTGCCTCTATTATTGATGCTCCAATGGATATTCCTGGATTAAACCTCAGCCAGCAAGAGTACTACCTATATGTATACTACAAGATTGACTGCAATTTGCTTGAATTTAAGTAAAAGAAAGTTGCACTGTTGTCTGAACAGAAATGAGTTTGAAGTACAGCGACAAACTTAAACCCCTTGTGCTTGTTTCTCATATCCTTTATTGAGATGACTTACCTGATAGTTGTCCTTTTTTAATAATGTAATATAAATATTGTTGCTTTTAATTAATAAAAATTTGAAATGTCCACAGAGAAGAGTCTATTTATAAACCGGTTAAAGATAATTTTATTTCCAATTCATATGGTGATAAGCATCGATTCCATTGGTTATCACAGCTCATATAGTTTACAAGAACATATGGTGTAACTGTTTTATACCATTCCATTCACTGTATTTTGTTTATAAAGTGTTTAAAAATGTGAGTTGTGATGTGAAGTATGTGTAATAATATTTAATGTATGTGAGCACTGTCAGAGAACACAGGAGGCATTAAATATACCTGTGCAAATGATAAAAAAAAAAAAAAAAAAAAAAAATTAATGGTAATAATGATGATCTGGCACCCCCACAGAAAATTATTGTGCACAATGTATACACTTATAGTTCTATGCAAAGCGATTCTCACCATACATAATCCTTATGTTATATGATAAAAAAACGAATATAAACTGTAGCAAGCATTTAAATGCAAGTGGAAGTATACTCCGTGTATCACTGTTATTGGTTAATGTTAAATACAAAGTAATTGCCGTTACGTGCTGAAATTATGTGAAGAGGCACTCAAGCTGCACTTATGATAATATGTACAATAGTGACATAAAAGAAGTAAGAGGCGATAGTCAGCAGTATTTAGCACACAGTTGCATATAGCGTAAAGAGCAAGAGAAGGTATATTGAACTAAACGCCGAGTCTAATCTATGGATTCAATATACTGGCACTCAAGGTTTAGAGTGAATAGTCCATATGTAGGCTAAAGAGTATTACAATGTATCACACGATAGTCAAAAAAACATATAAGTTGAAATACTAGATCATTGAAATATATGTCCGTATTAAAAATAGCCAGTTCAAGAAAAATCCAGTATATATAAAGTATGCAGCAAGGAGACTCAATGATTCATATCCTAATTCTGTCTCACAGTCTACTTACTTCCAAACCCTCAATCATATGAGGTAAGGTGTGAGTGATGTGAAGCAGTTCCGGCTGGGAGCGTCTCCCTCAGGCAGGTACAAGCCCTCTTGTTTGTTGAAAGCAGAAGCTTCGTTTCCTCTGCCCGTCTGAGTCCAGCTGTAGTTCTTTCTCTCCTCCTCTCTCCCGTGTGTTAATGTAATGGGGACAAGAAAGAACCGCACATAGTGCAACTCCGTAAAAAAAGAACCAAATTTATTTACAGTAAAATAGAGGTACTCACAAGTGTATCCTCAGTCAATATGAGGTATCGTAGCAGCAAAATATACGAGTTAAAACAATGTGCCACAAGGAACCAGTATTGATACAGTCCGTTTTAAAATTGCCGTTTAAAATTGCCGTTTCAAAGTCTAAAATGACTTCATCAGAGACCGCCTCTGATGAAGAAGTCATTTTACACTTTGAAAAGCGTCAGGCTCCTTGGGTGTTGAATTCCGCTGTTCCTGGCAATTTTAAAACGGACTGTATCAATACTGGTTCCTTGTGGCACATTGTTTTAACTCGTATATTTTGCTGCTACGATACCTCATATTGACTGAGGATACACTTGTGAGTACCTCTATTTTACTGTAAATAAATTTGGTTCTTTTTTTACGGAGTTGCACTATGTGCGGTTCTTTCTTGTCCCCATTACATTAACACACGGGAGAGAGGAGGAGAGAAAGAACTACAGCTGGACTCAGACGGGCAGAGGAAACGAAGCTTCTGCTTTCAACAAACAAGAGGGCTTGTACCTGCCTGAGGGAGACGCTCCCAGCCGGAACTGCTTCACATCACTCACACCTTACCTCATGATTGAGGGTTTGGAAGTAAGTAGACTGTGAGACAGAATTAGGATATGAATCATTGAGTCTCCTTGCTGCATACTTTATATATACGGGAATTTTCTTGAACTGGCTATTTTTAATACGGACATATATTTCAATGATCTAGTATTTCAACTTATATGTTTTTTTGACTATCGTGTGATACATTGTAATACTGTTTAGCCTACATATGGACTATTCACTCTAAACCTTGAGTGCCAGTATATTGAATCCATAGATTAGACTCAGCGTTTAGTTCAATATACCTTCTCTTGCTCTTTACGCTATATGCAACTGTGTGCTAAATACTGCTGACTATCGCCTCTTACTTCTTTTATGTCACTATTGTACATATTATCATAAGTGCAGCTTGAGTGCCTCTTCACATAATTTCAGCACGTAACGGCAATTACTTTGTATTTAACATTAACCAATAACAGTGATACACGGAGTATACTTCCACTTGCATTTAAATGCTTGCTACAGTTTATATTCGTTTTTTTATCATATAACATAAGGATTATGTATGGTGAGAATCGCTTTGCATAGAACTATAAGTGTATACATTGTGCCCAATAATTCTCTGTGGGATTGCCAGATCATCATTATTACCATTATTTTTATCCACCTGATTACTGACGCAAATTAGGGTGCAGCGCTGTGCAGTTCACTCACTCTTCGAGATATTTCATTATTCTGTGTGTAGATATTAGAGGGTAATTCCTACACACCTTTTAGGTTTACTCCAGCAGCTCCTCCCTTAATCCTCTGAGCGACTACCCAGTGCCTCCAGTCTAGTTTTTACTTCCAGTAACTACTACACTCCCCAAACCCTTACTTTACACATTATAGATAGATAGATAGATAGATAGAGAGTTTTGACAGGTAAATAAAAAACGAAGGCTCTATTTTATTTAAATGGAGTGCTGGCAAAAATGCTAAAAAATATCCGGTATTTTGGGCAAGTTCTCTGAAAGCCCTGGTATGGAAGGGATTAAGAAGTAGTATATATATATATATATATAAAACTTGTGGTTTATAAATTGCTAGCACTACAGTTCCAGACATGTTAGATTAGCAAATGATTTCATGATCTCCTTACCTCTTCCTCTTTACGTATATTACATTGAAGTGGTGTCAGCAGAGTGGGACTAGAAGGTGACAATTTAGTAATCAGTTCTTTAGCAGTGTCTTTTAAACGATCAAGTTTACGTGATGCAATAACCACACTGCAACCTGCAAGTAGATATGAAAAACACAAAACATTTTTTTTCTTTTAAAAACAATTAAAAAATTATTATAATATATATATATATATATATATATATATATATATATATATATATATATATATATATATATATATATATATATATATACACATATATACACATATACATTTAAATCTAAGGATGTGTTCTTTGCCACTTGTCATGAAGTAAAATATCAAGGTTACAAAGTACAGGTACAATACCCTTTATCCAAACTGCTTGGTATTTCGTAA
Organism: Bombina bombina; assembly: GCF_027579735.1. Lineage (NCBI taxonomy): Eukaryota > Metazoa > Chordata > Amphibia > Anura > Bombinatoridae > Bombina > Bombina bombina. Next base: position 327,914,228 of record NC_069499.1, read on the forward strand.
TTGCTTGGATTTCTGAATATTTATATACTGTATTTATATCTGTAAAATGGGACACCTTGGAGAGGAGATGGGAACAAGTGTAAACAGCAATATCTTATGTAATTTACTAATACAACTTATACATGCAACCTAATGCTAGTTTTCTTTAAATGTTAACCCTTTTGTACACATGGTACCATCAGTAAGATAGTACAGTAAACAGAAAAGTAATACTTGTTTTAAATAGACTAGAATTTGCATTTTAGAGTTCAAAAAACAGACACAGGCAGAGAAGAATGTGACTAATTGGAGGGCAAATAGCCATTTTTAATTTTGTTATTTAAAAAAATAAAAAAGATTTATATTAATGAAAAAAAAAAAATCTTGATTTAAGAATACTGTATATATTTATTTATTGCTACAAAATAAATAACATAAGTCAAGTTTAACCTTTTGCCGCCGTTATGATGTATTTCGTCCAAACGGCGCTGGGCTTTAACGCCGTTATGACGGAATACAACGTCATAGCTAACGACTGTCCTGAAGCCTTCTGAGCTTTAATCGCGGTCTGGAGGGTGTTGCTAGCGTTATAGGGAAGCCCCCCAGACCCAATCCAATAATTGAAATCTTGCGATCGTGTGCACAATCGCGTGATTTCAATTTGTCTACATCGGAACAGTTGTTTTCCGATGTAGACACTTTATCCTCGTCAGGAAAGGGTTAAACAGTTAAATAAATAAAAAATTAACCTCTTGTTTGTAGTAATTGTTTTTCAGTAGCCAAACTCCTCCCACCACTTGCTTCATGTTGAGAAGATAATCTGATCTTGAATCTCCAGTTTACAAGGAAAGCCACAGTAATAGTAATAGTATACATAAATTGTTATGCAGTTAAATGTCAAAGCAGAGCTGCAATAACTAATCAATATAATAAAAATATTAGTTGGTTTGCACACAGCACCAGATGCTTTACTCCGATGAACTCCGGCCCATGGTATTGTGTTTTATGGTTATGTCCTTAGCCTAAAGGACATTTACTTTTCACTTTTTCAGGACAGTATAAGTTTCTTTTTAAGTTTACAACTACTCCTGGCTTATGTGCAACCCAGAAATAGTATGAGTCATCATTTGGATTGTTTATATTAAATCAGGTGGTTTGGGACTATGCTTTGCCGAACTTGTTATTTACACCTAGCCCTAGATTAATGGGAGTTGTTCTTTGAATTGATGTTTGCACATTAGCGGATTGCTTGCTATTGCTGATTATATGTACTGTATAGACACGTGTAAGGCTTTGTCCTGTTATATATATGTTGTCGTTATGATTTAAAAAGAGTAAACACAGTTGATTGATAATAAATTACTTCAGCCAAACACTAACCATGAGTGAAAGAAAAGTTTTTGTGTTATCATTCATATTCTCTGAAAAAGGGCCAAAAAATCATAAATTCTGCCAGGGTATGTAAACTTATGAGAACAACTGTGTGTGTGTTTTGAAGAAAAGAAAAAAAAAAAAACGCGATTGCGATTTAATCACGATTTTCTTATAAATGACTATAACACCTTCATTTTGCATTCTAAAGTTTATTTAACACTACAGAATCTTAATGTACATGTTTCTCAATGTCCAATACACTCTTGGAGCATAAAAATACAAACCACAAAATAGTTAAAATAAAATTTGCTGCCTGTGATGTGATTAAATATTAGCCACTAGTCAGTTATTAGGTCTTATGACACACAACATTGTCATGTTTTCTTGGACAGTCATTCTGTGGACAGTGGTATGATTAACAAATGAAGCAGTATAAGCCACATACACACACAATTTATTTATATATATATGGAAAAATGTAGATTTACGTTCAACCCCAAGGAAGAAAACGCTTCACTCTCCGGTCTTTTCGTCAATATTTATTTATTATTCTCAAGAGTTGTATTACAGCATTCCCAGACGTTTCGACACCTATTGGTGTCTTTTTCAATGGGTATTTGCCAAAATTATTTTGTCCCAAAAGGCTCCTAACAAACTATTCCTAACCGCTTACCTATAAACCCCCGTATGTGCTCACGTCACTTCCGGTGCCATGGAGGCCGCTCCCCCTTGCGCGTGTCACTGCTCCTTCTCTGCCGCGTGGCTAATTAACATAGCTCCACCTGCGTGTTGACATATATCAACACGTAGTACACCCAAATATGCGCATGTCAGGGGCCAGCAACTCCGATAGCATCTGACTGACGTGTATTATAAAAACTTATCTATCCCGTCTATTTAAAAAAGTGCTATGAAAGCACAAGATAAGACCCTTAATATTTCCTATTTACACAGTGAACCTCATAACCAATTTATTTTGTCAACTATATATCCATTAATTTCATCTCAAGCTTGTTTGTACTAACATAACGACTGTTCTATAGTTGATTATAAAAAATGGTATTGGAAGTGGAGTTACTTAGTTGGTGGAAAACTTATCATAATAACATTCATTCCTAATGGAATAAGGTAGAAAAAACTTTTTGATCCGCAACAGTACACTATATCATGGAGCTTCTTTGCTTTACAAATGTCCTTATTCCATCCACTCTATACAAATGGGTAATACAGTCCCTTATAATAGAAATGACCTGGATCAAACAATCCTAGACTTCCCATTAAAGGAAAACATATGCCAATCTATATATGGCTTGGAATGAGACCAATATAATGACAATTCTTGAGATAGACTGCATCAAGCTATATGTAAGATACATTGATGATGTATTTATAGTGTGGCGAGGGTCAGAGGAATCACTGAAGAAATGGGTTGATACTCTGAATAACATTGACTCTACCATTCGTTTTAAGTACTCCTGTGATTGTAGAAGTATACCATTTTTGGATTTAAATATTACAATTTACAAGGATGATGAGGGTTGTAAATTTTCAACCTCATTATACTCAAAGCCCACTGACAAAAACTCCTTGTTGCTGTCCACAAGTTACCATCCGGGACATCAAAAAAGAGGTGTTGTCTCCTCTCAGCTTACGCGAGTGGTACGCAATTTGTTGACCGTTTGGGACCAAGGCTATTTTTACATTTCTGCGGTGTTTGTGTTTAGCTGTAATTTTCCTCTTACTCATTTACTGTACCCACACATATTATATACCGTTTTTCTCGCCATTAAATGGACTTTCTAAAGATACCATTATTTTCATCATATCTTATAATTTACTATTAAAAAAATTATAAAATATGAGGAACAAATGGAAAAAAAACAATTTTTTCAAACTTTGACCCCCAAAATCTGTTGCACATCTACAACCACCCAAAAACACCCATGCTAAATAGTTTCTAAATTTTGTCCTGAGTTTAGAAATACCCAATGTTTACATGTTCCTTGCTTTTTTTGCAAGTTATAGGGCACTAAATAAAAGTAGCACTTTGCTATTTCCAAACCACTTTTTTTCAAAATTAGCGCTAGTTACATTGGGACACTGATATCTGTTAGGAATCCCTGAATATCCTTTAACATGTATATATATATATATATATATATATATATTTAGAAGACATCCCAAAGTATTGATCTAGGCCCATTTTGGTATATTTCATGCCACCATTTCACTACCAAATGCGATCAAATAAAAAAAATGTTCACTTTTTCACAATTTTTTTCACAAACTTTAGGTTTCTCACTGAAATTATTTACAAACAGCTTGTGCAATTATTGCACACATGGTTTTAAATGCTTCTCTGGGATCCCCTTTGTTCAGAAATAGCAGGCATATATGGCTTCTACGTTACTTTTTGGTAATTAGAAGGCCGCTAAATGCCACTGCGCACCACACGTGTATTATGCGCAGCAGTGAAGGGGTTAATTAGGGAGCATGTAGGGAGCTTGTAGGGTTAATTTTAGCTTTAGTGTAGTAAACAACCCCAAGTATTGATCTAGGCCCATTTTGGTATATTTCATGCCACCATTTCACCGCCAAATGCGATCAAATTAAAAAAAACTTTAAATATTTCACAATTTTAGGTTTCTCACTGAAATTATTTACAAACAGCTTGTGCAATTATGGCACAAATTGTTGTAAATGCTTCTCTGGGATCCCCTTTGTTCAGAAATAGCAGACATATATGGCTTTGGCGTTGCTTTTCGGTAGTTAGAAGGTCGCTAAATGCCGCTGCGCATTACACGTATATTATGTCTAGCAGTGAAGGAGTTAATTAGGTAGCTTGTAGGGAGCTTGCAGGGTTAATTTTAGCTTTAGTGTAGAGATCAGCCTCCCACCTGACACATCAGACCCCCTGATCCCTCCCAAACAGCTCCCTTCCCTCCCCCACCCCACAAATGTCCCCGCCATCTTAAGTACTGGCAGAAAGTCTGCCAGTACTAAAATAAGTTTTTTGGGGGGTTTTAGGTTTTTTTAAAAAAAAATAAAAAATTATTCTGCTGTGTAGGACCCCCCTTAGCCCCCAACCTCCCTGATCCCCCCCAAACAGCTCTTTAACCCCCCCCTGCCTTTATTGTGCACCATATTGGGTACTGGCAGCTGTCTGCCAGTACCCAGTTTGAAAAATAATAATGTATTTAAAAAATTTTATTTTATTAAATATTTTTGTAGTGTAGCTGCCCCCCCCTCAACATCCAACCCCCCACCCTCTCCCAGATGCCTTGATTTGAAAATCCCACCCTCCAGATCTACAGCATATTGATGCTGTTTGCATTGATCTCACGTGCGCGCGCGCAAGATCCCTCCCCCCTCCTCCACCAATAACTGCCCACCCGCCTCCCTGGATGAGCTCCCACCCACCAACGGTAATGGCTATCGATAGCCGATGCAGAGAGGGCCACAGAGTGTCTCTCTCTGCATCGGATGGCTAAAAACAGTTATTGCAGGGTGCCTCAATATTGAGGCATCACTGCAATAACATGAAAGCAGCTGGAAGCTATCAGGATCGCTTCCACTGCTTTCAAAGACCAACGACGTATGGGGTACGTCCTTGGTCATTAACTGCATTTTTTTGCAGGACGTACCCCATACGTCGTTGGTCGTTAAGGGGTTAAAGGGACATGAAACCCACATTTTTTTATTTCATTAATTTATGTAGAGAACACAATTTTAAACAACTTTGCTATTTACTTCTATTATTTAATGTGCTTCCTTCTCCTGTTATCCTTTGCTGAAAGGTTTATCTGGTTAAGTTCAGGAGCAGCAAAGAACCTAGGTTCTAACTGCATATCGGTGGCTGCATATTTATACTGATTGTCATTGGCTCACCCATGTGTTTACTTAGAAACGAGTAGAGCATTGCTGCTCCTTCAACAAGTGATACCAAGAGAATTAAACAAATTAGATAATAGAAGTAAATTAGGAAGTTGTTTCAAATTGGATTCTCTATCTGAATCATGAAATACATTTTTGGGGTTTCCTGTCCCTTTAATTCTAAAAATGTGCTCTGCTGCTTGAAAATTGGACAAACAGTTGTGTTAATGTAAAGTTTTAGTCAGAAGTTGTATATTTGTAAAACTCAGTATGTGGATTTTATTTTAAATAAAGGGGAACAAAATGTTGATTTTTGTTTTTTATCCGATTTATCAAAAGATTACCTTGACAAGTCTGGAGGGTGCTTTGTCGGTTGTGAGAATTAGAAAAGCCACAATTGTCAGAGCTAAGTTAATGGAAAGGAGGGAAAATAAATACTGAAACTATATTGCAAAGTCATTTTGCTATGTTTAACTTAAAGGGGCATTAAACCCCAATATTTTTCTTTCATAATTCAGATTGAGAATACCATTTTAAACAACTTTCAAATTTACTTTTATAAGCAAATGTGCTTCATTCTCTTGGTATCCTTTGTTGTAAGAGCAGCAATGAATTGCTGGGAGCTATCAGAACACATCTGGCTAACTTATAAGAAGAGGGATCTATGTGCAGTCACCAGCCAGTATCAGTAGTGCATTGCTGCTTCTGAGCCTACCTAGGTATGTTTTTCAACAAAGGATACCAAACGAAGTTATTGGGATTTAATTTTGTTGTTATGGCTTCAATATCAAGATCACATTGTGGGATATAGCATTACTAACAGCATACACTTCAACTTTGCAAAAAAAGGACATAATATTCACGGTTATGTTCTTAGGTACTGTAGTAATCTATTCAGGGCATCTGCACCATGGACTTTGGCGGTACTATAGACTTTGGTTAGACTGCTATACTCATAGCCAATACATTGATGTTACTGCATTTTAACAGTGTTGCCTGAACTTCAAGGGACACTCAATCAAAATTAAACTTTCATTATTCAGATAAAGCATGCCATTTTAAACAACTTTCCAATTTACTTCCATTAACAAAATGTGCACAGTCTTTTTATATTTACACTTTTTGAGTCACCAGCTCCTACTGAGCATGTGCAAGAATAAGTGTGTATGCATTTGTGAATGGCTGATGGCTGTCACATGGTACGTGTATGCATTTGTGAATGGCTGATGGCTGTCACATGGTACAGGGGGAGTGGAAAAAGAGAGAACTTTTAAAATGGTCAGAAAAAAATTTACTCATTTTAAGTTCAGACTAAGTGCTATGGCATTGTCTTGTTATCTTGCATTTGTTGATTATGCAAATCTACTGTGTTGACTGGTCCTTTCAGTGTGAATGCAATATGCATGTTATTGATATATACATGTGGGAATACAATATATCTTGCACTATTGCAGTGTTAAGTTGCGTTTATTATCTATATGTGTATTGGTGCAGATATTTCGCACACTAATTTCTCTTCATTTATCTCTTTGCATTTACACTCCAACAGTTGTTACGCTAAACCTTATTCGCTTTACATTTGAAATGGCACACAGCAACTTGCCCTAATTATTTATTCACATAAAATATATTAAATCACTAAGTAGGTATTAATAACGTTCGCATAGCTCAAAATAAATAACTATTCTGTCCCTCATTACATATACTGCTAGCAACTCTGAGAAAATGTAAATAGCAAATAAGCCCAACCTAATGTCAACAACTCAGCCGCTATTGCTTTTCCGATTCCAGTGCCTCCCCCAGTCACAATCGCCACTTTGTGTTGGAAGAGTCCAGGTTTAAAAACACTACAAGTCGCCATAATGATACCACTGACAATCTGACATGACCTTCTACTTCCGGAGGAAGGTGACAGAGTCCAGAGACTAGCTAGCTTGCTTCGTAAACCCGCCTAGACCCTGTTGCCATGGAAACTAGAAACGACTACCGATTGGAGTTTTCGACAGTACCTAGTGTACGCCCATTCCTGTCCTTAGCTGACAGTAACCTAATGATGCCAGATGAACATATCGCACATCAAATTTAAAATGTATAGGATATCCAATATAAAATGAGTGGTTTACTTCAGAATGCAGAGTACACTTTAAACCAGTGCACTGCAGGTTTCATTTAGCGGTCCATTTGTAGCTTAGATATAAATTGTATGTATAGGGGCGCTTTATATTGATAGTAATTAAATAATGACTGCTCACTGCTTCTGTCTGTGGTTATTCTACTCGTATATTCCCAAATGCAGCTAGTCATGTAGTCTCATCAGCAATTTATTATTTAGCTGGTACTAAATAAACTGACACCACTGCATCAAATGAGCCAAACTACTAAAAAAACATTCACACGACTTTATTCAACTCATGGACTAAGAAAACCAATATAGGCCGCGTTTAGGCAGCGCTCAGGAGCTAGCGGAGGCGCTTCACTTCCAGCGATGACGTGGCGCTAGTTGACGTCACAAGCAAGGGAGCTTAGAAAAAATGTTCGCATGCGCAAACGGATCTGCTGCACAATAATGGACTTTGCGCATGCGTAGGCTTACCATAATTTTTAGAGATGAAACTGGGACCACTTGGCACGGTGCCAGTGGGGGTGTGGTCAGGGGTGTGGCCAAGGGGCGGGGCATTTGTCAACCAGAACTAATTTTCCATGCACAATTATATTACTACATTTTTTTGCAGCACAATTGTATTACCATCCATAATTAATGATGATGACCCCAGCAGCACAATTATATTACCATCCATAATTAATGATTATGACCCCAGCAGCACAATTATATTACCATAATTAATGATGATGACCCCAGCAGCACAATTATATTACCATAATTAATGATGATGACCCCAGCAGCACAATTATATTACCATAATTAATGATGATGACCTCAGCAGCACAATTACCATAATTAATAATGATGACCCCAGCAGCACAATTATATTACCATAATAATGATGATGACCCCAGCAGCACAATTATATTACTATAATTAATGATGATGACGCCAGCAGCACAATTATATTACCATAATTAATGATGATGACCCCGGCAACACAATATATTACCATAATTAACGATCATGAGCACAGCAGCACAATTATATTACCATCCATAATTAATGTAATTGTGCTGCTGGGGTCATCATCATCATGTTAATTTAATTGTGCTGCTGGGGTCATCATCATTAATTATGTTAATATAATTGTGCTGCTGGGGTGAGCATCATTAATTATGTTAAGATAATTGTGCTGCTGGGGTCATCATCATTAATTATGTTAAGATAATTGTGCTGCTGGGGTCATCCATCATCATCATCATTAATTTAATGATGAGTTGACCCCAGCAGCACAATTATATTGACATAATTAATGATGATGACCCCAGCAGCACAATTAAATTAACATAATGATGATGATGATGACCCCAGCAGCACAATTACATTAATTATGGATGGTAATATAATTGTGCTGCTGTGCTCATGATCGTTAATTATGGTAATATATTGTGTTGCTGGGGTCATCATCATTAATTATGGTAATATAATTGTGCTGCTGGCGTCATCATCATTAATTATAGTAATATAATTGTGCTGCTGGGGTTACTCATCATCATTAATTATAATTGTGCTGCTGGGGTCATCATAATTAATTATGTTAATTTAATTGTGCTGCTGGGGGTCAACATCATCATTAAATTAATTAATGTTATTAATTATGTTAATTTAATTGTGCTGCTGAGGTCATCATCATTAATTATGTTAATATAATTGTGCTGCTGGGGTCATCCATCATCATCATCATTAATTTAATGATGAGTTGACCCCAGCAGCACAATTATATTGACATAATTAGTGACAATAATTTATTTAATGAGGATGACCCCAGCAGCACAATTATATTAACATAATTAGTGACATCAATTAATTTAATGATGACCCCAGCAGCACAATTATATTAACATACTTAATGACATGATGACCCTAGCAGCACAATTATATTAACATACTTAATGATGTGATAACCCTAGCAGCACAATTATATTAACATAATTAATGATAATGACCCCCAGCAGCACAATTATATTAACATAATTAATTACATTAATGAAGGTAATATAAGTGTGCTGCTAGGGTCATCATCATTAATTATGTTAATTTAATTGTGCTGCTGGGGTCATCATCATTAATTATGTTAATTTAATTGTGCTGCTGGGGGTCATCATCATTAATTATGTTAATTTAATTGTGCTGCTGGGGGTCATCATCATTAATTATGTTAATTTAATTGTGCTGCTGGGGTCATCATCATTAATTATGTTAATTTAATTGTGCTGCTGGGGGTCATCATCATTAATTATGTTAATATAATTGTCCTGCTGGGCATCACTAATTATGTTAATATAATTGTGCTGTTGGGGTCATCAATCATCATCATTAATTTAATGATGATGAGTTGACTCCAGCAGCACAATTATATTGACATAATTAATGACCAGCAGCACAATTATTAGTTTACCATCCATAATTAATGATGATTGATGAGTGACCCCAGAAGCACAATTATTAATGGAGATATCTAATAATATAAATAAATAATAACACCACATAGCAGATAGAGATAGCAGCCTAAGATATGTGGTTGCATATGAAAAAAGGAAAAGATCAAGTAATATTGTATTGTAGTAAGTAACTCACACGTACTTATCATTATCAGCAAGAAGATCTGCAAGAGTCAAGAAATTTGTTGTTGTTGGTATTTGCTTCAGCAACAGGAAGCCACAGTGTGCAGCCCCATGATGCGTTCTCCTAAGTTGAAGGCGCCTAAAACACTGAGTGTAAAGCAGAGGTGGAGCACGCGTTATCAGTCGGATTCTGTGACCCGTCTGTTGCAGGAATGTGGTGACGTCACGGTCGCACATTCCGACGGGCAGCAGACAGCTGTAAAAGGCAGTGCATGCTGCATGTGCAACAAAGCTAAATTCACAGATTTGCCGGTGTTCTATCATTCCAGCTAATTCATCAGACTACGCTAGTCTGATGAATTTGCTGGAATGATTGATAGAACACCGGCGGCCGGGACAAAAATGAAAAACGGGTGGGACACTGGGACAGGGGCTCAAAACAGGGACAATCCCGGTAAAAACGGGACGTATGGTAAGCCTACGCATGCGAATGTTTTTTCTAAGCTCCCTTGTAGCATTGTTACACAACACCGTTGATACGCCGAGAATCTTTTCCCCAGTGTTTCTGGTTTCCCCTGCCTCTTGGCAAACATCGGAACTCCGACCCACCTCCATTCAGCTGCTCTCAGCTCAGCCCCTGTAGCTTATCCTGCCCCATTCAGCTAATAATAAATAAAGATATAAGGGCTGCAGCTCCCATCACTCACTTGGGGCAGGTTAAGCTACAGGGGCTGAATGGAGGTGGGTCAGAACTCCAAAGTTTGCCGAGATGCAGGGGAAACCAGAAACACTGGGGAAACCATCCTCGGCATAACACCGGATAAGCCTGATAGCAGCATTTAGTACAGGGCAAAGTGGAGATAGGTTAAGTAACCTATCTCCACTTTGCCCTGTACTAAATGCTGCTGTCAGGCTTATAAGCCTCACCTGTCCCTCCTCTGCTGCTTATAAAAACATGGCAGTCTCCACAGCAACACGTGTGTGGAGGCTACCATGTTGCCAAGCGTCTGAGCTTGCTCTGAAAACTCCCAGCTTTTCCAGCACACTGGAAGCGCTGGGACTTACATCAGCAGAGCGCTTCTTTTATTTATTTTCCTAATTATTTATTTATTTTCCTAATTGTTTATTTTAAATCTTTTATTTTAAATCTTTTTGTTTATTTGTATTGCATAATGATTTGCACATCCGTTTTTTTAATTTATTAACTTGTCTATAATTTGCGTTTTTACTCAAACCCGTTTTCTCTGTTATACATCTTGCAATCCTACCCAGTTCTTTGTTTTTTTCCTTACTTACTGTTGTGTCCTTCGTTTGGTCTCTATGGAGCGTCTGAGCTCCGTGCTGTGCCGTCCTCCATCTTGTCTATGAGGATCCGTTCCGGCCACGCCTCCATTTTATGACTCACTACGCAGTCATAATTTCTTCCCGCCCTCACTCGGTACTTAGTCTGCTGTGCCTGTCAGACAAGTATCGCTTTGACCGCTCAATAGAAAATTTGCAACATTGTTATACTTACATTTAGAAAATTACATTTATTATTGCTTTTACATTGTCATTTTAGTATATACTTATTTAGTTTGTTTAACTCAGACTTTTTATCTGTTTTGCTTGCAATCGTTTTGCATTCACACAACATCAAATTATTTACAGATTTTTAATAACAGTCATAGTATTGAATTTCTTGAAAAAACTCTTTGTTTTTTATTATCCTATAGTATATTTAAATTAGTTAGGTGTAATTTTTACCCTGACTCGTAGAACTAAAACTCTTTCTTCTACTATCTTTTATCCGTATTTCTTTGAACAACCAAAACTATGTATAGTTCTTTGTCTCAAAGAATACGAACTTTTAATTTCTTTTGTTTCTCCTCACTTACCAGTTTCTTCACCCACTATTAGTAGATGGGTCAAAACTATTATGTTAGAAGCTGGTGTGGACAATGTTTTTTCTTCACATTCCATCCGTGGAGCGTCAGCTTCTAAAGCTTTTTCTAAATCTGTTTCTCTACAAGATATATTGAATGCCGCGGATTGGTCTGATGATAAAACTTTCAGACAATTTTATTTTAAACCTATTAATTCTATCCCTCAACATTTAGTATTGTAATTATTTGTTATATTAGTATTTTGATTATTTTATTATTTTGCTTTAAACTTGCAAAATAGGAGTCTCTGTTCTTGTAATAAAATTCAGATTATCCTATTTTATGATGGAATAATCTAGATTTTATTAAAAAGACAGAGACGAGTATTTTCCCACCACTGTTTTATATGTTTCCCTCCCTTGATATATTTAATCAAGTCACTTATGTTATTCTAATGACTTTTTATTTGTCTTTCAGTTCCAAATCCTTCCTCTACAGGATTTTAAGAATTCGTTTACAAATTTGAGTTCATCGAATTATTCTCTTCAATCAAGTTTGAATGTATCTTCTAGCAAGTTTTTCGTTACTTCTTTCCAGAAGAAGTTGACAAGTTTCTACAATCAACTCTTTGGTCCATCAAAACTTCTGTTTCCTCTATGGATGGTTATTTGTGGACTGATCCTGTTTCTATACTTATCTAATGGTTTATGTTTCCTTCGATTCAGTGAGAAAAGAGGAGGTTTTGCTACTTTCTGGTCACTATATGGTTACTATGATGCATATGATTGGTCCTTACTATCTCTGACCACCAAAGGACTGTTCTCATTGGTCTCTTACATATCCTCTCTGTTATCATATTTTTTCTGTTAATATTCAAATGTTTTACTTTTAAATAATGCCTGAGTAGTAAAGTGAAAGGTTAATGCAAAATACTCGTCTCTGTCTCTTTAATAAAATCTAGATTATTCCGTCATAAAATAGGATAATCAGAATTTAACATTCATCTTAAAGCTCTGGTTAACTGCATTGTGAAACAAAAAAGTGTCACAAAACATCAAAACTACATTACAAAGTACAATCATAATAACACTATCTAATAAAAATAATTTTTAAAAAATATCGCTCTCCTGAGTTGGGCGCCACCCCCTGGTGACGACACCATCCCAGGCAACACAGGATTTCGGTGTAAAAAAACAATAGTGACAAATAAAACATTATAAACATTAGGTATGCCGAAAACGGAACCGACATACGTGTCTGATTGGCTGCTGATTCGGATGCCGGTTCCATTTCGGCATTGAGGCTTACCTAATGTTTGTAATGTTTTTAGTTGATGCTCTGCTCACCTAAATGATGTAATATGGTTTATTTTGATGTATGCTTTCTTATAGTAGTTTATTAGATGTATATTTGTCAATATTGTTTTTTTAGACCGAAATCCTGCATTGCCTGGGATGGTGTCATCACCAGGGGGTGGCACCCTACTCAGGAGATCGTGTTTGATGGCGGTCACACATAAAAAGGGTGTATAGTGTTGGGGTGAGTTGATTGTTTTTTTCTGTATGTCTGAGGAAGGGGTTAAACTTCCCGAAAACATTCACACTTGAGGAATGAATTGTGATACAAGTCCTGGTGAGTCCACTCTTTCTTGTTACTGTGCATTTTTTCTGTTGCACCCCAGGCATATTGCTTTCTGTGTTCTGGAGTGCTTGTCTGTTTGGACATACATATAGGTATAGATATATATTGTACCTAAACACAATCCGATATATTTAGAAATATATATTAACTAGTTGGTAAGCCTGCCCAGTGGGCAGTCTATGTTGTAAATACAAAAAATAAAAAATAGAACTACAGAAAAAAATAAACACATTATCCAAAATAAAACAAATCAACCTGATCCCTATGAAAATAAAAAACACCCCCTAATCTAATGCTAAACAACCAATAGCCCTTAAAAGGGCTTTTTTTTTAGGGCATTGCCCTAAGTTAAACAGCTCTTTAGCAGTTACAAAAGTCCCCCCTAACAGTAAAACCCACCACCCACCAAACCCCACAAAATAAATAAACATAACACTAAAAAACCTTAACTATCCTTTGCCCTGAAAAGGTCATTTGTATGGGCATTGTCCTTAAAAGGGCATTCTGCTCTTTTGCTGCCCTTAAAAGGGCATTCTGCTCTTTTAAGAAGTGCCAATAACCCTAGTCTAAAAAAACTTAAAAAAAACTGTATATCCCCCAAAAATTTAAAAAATAAACCTAATCCCTATGAAAATAAAAAAGCCCCCCAAAATAAAAACACCCCCTAATCTAATGCAAAACTACCAATAGCCCTTTAAAGGGCTTTTTGTAGGGCATTGCCCTAAGTTAAATAGCTCTTTTGCAGTTACAAAAAATTCTAAGTCCCCCCTAATAGTAAAACCCACCACCCACCAAACCCTCCAAAATAAATACACCTAACACTAAAAAAAACTAAACTACCCATTGCCCTGAAAAGGGCATTTGTATGGACATTGCTGCCCTTAAAAGGGCATTCAGCTCTTTTAAGAAGTGCCCATAACCCTAATCTAAAAAAAAATAAAAAACATTTTAAAGTCTAACCCCCAAAAATTAAAAAAAAAAAAAAAAAAATCTAATATTACAGAAAAAAATTTTTTTTATCAAACTTTAAAAAAGTAAACCTAATCCCTATGCAAATAAAAAAGCCCCCACAAAATAAAAATACCCCCTAATCTAAGAATAACCTACCAATAGCCCTTAAAATGAATTTTTGTAGGGCATTGCCCTAAAGAAATCAGCTCTTTTACATTAAAAATAAACAGTCCCTCCTAACAATAAAACCCAACACCCACCAAACCCCCAAAATAAAAATCGTAAACTATCCATTGCCCTGAAAAGGGCATTTGTATGGACCTTGCCCTTATAAGGGCATTCAGCTCTTTTGCTGCCCATCCCTAATCTAAAAAAATAAAATAAAAAAAACCTAAGTCTAACTCCCCAGGTTGGTACTCACGGTTGCTGAAATCCGGCGGAGAAGGTCCTCTTCTTTCTTCATCCAGGAGAGAGGAACTGAAGACCGGCGACCGCGGAGCCATGGAGCATGGAGGATCCTCTTCTTCCAATCGCCGAATTCAAGGTACGCGATTAAAGATGATATCCCTTTGATTTCCTATTGGCTGATTTGATTCTTCAAATTCAAATCAGCCAATAGGATGAGAGCTACTGAAATCCTATTGGCTGCTCAAATCAGCCAATAGGATTTCAGTAGCTCTCATCCTATTGGCTGATTAAATTTGAAGAATCAAATCAGCCAATAGGAATTCAATGGACGCTATCTTTAATCGCGTATCTTGAATTCACTATTCAGTGCACGGCGGAGATCGTACAAAGAGGATGCTCCATGGCTCCGCGGTCGCTGGTCTTCAGTTCCAGAGTTGCCGGTCTTCAGTTCCAGGGTCGCCGGTCTTTAGCTCCTTGGTCATCGGTCTTCAGCTCCGCCCACCGCCGGCTTGTTCCTGGAAGAAGAAAGAAGAAGACGCAGCTTTGAAGACTTCACCACTGTCAGGTGCCAGGAATCAGACTGAGACGAGAAGTGCAAAAATAATCACACCTTTATTAATAGCAAAAAATAATAAAAAGTCCACAAGATAAATAACAAGCCAGGAATCAAAACCAGAGCTGGTAGTCAGACGAGCCGAGTCAGGAGCCAAAGCGAATAGTCAGACGAGCCGAATCAGGAGCCAAAGCGAGTAGTCAGACGAGCTGGAAAAAGGAACAAGGAGAACAGCAGAGTCAGGAACAAGCCAGGGATCAGGAACCAGCAGGGACGTCAGACAGCCAGGTAATACACAGGAGCTCTCACAAACAGGTCTGAGACAACGCAAGGGCAAAGCATACTGAACAGAGTTCCTTTAAATAATAAGTGATGACATCACAATTCTGAGACTGCATCCTGTCTCGCACTGATGATGTACACCAGTCTGGTCATAAAAGGAAGTGCAGGAAATGAGCAGCATCACACAGTATGCACCAGAGTCAGCAAGAGAGGTGAGTAAAATGGCTGCCAGCAGCACATGGCAAACAACGACCCCTCCCCGCGGGAGGACAAAAGGCTTATTGGGGAAACGGGCATGGAAGTCACGAAGGAGGGTGGGAGCATGAACATCAGAGGAGGGAACCCATGAACGCTCCTCCAGACCATAGCCCCTCCAATGAACCAAATACTGTATGCGGCCCCTGGACATACGAGAGTCAATAATGCTGCTGACCTCATACTCCTCATGGTTGTCAACAAAGATAGGACGGGGACGAGGCAACACAGTGGTAAACCGATTACAAACCAATGATTTCAAGAGGGAGACATGAAAAACATTGGAGATGCGCATTGCAGGAGGAAGGTCAAGAGTGTAGGCCACAGGATTGAACCTTCGGAGTATTCGAAAAGGACCAACATAACGGGGAGTCAGTTTATTGGAAGGCACATGAAGGTTCAAGTTTCAGGAGGACAGCCAAACTCTCTCACCAACCTGGTAGGAAGGCTCGGGTAGACACCTACGATCAGCCTGGAACTTTTGGCGCTGCATAGAACTATGAAGGCAATCCTGAATCTGCACCCACGTGGAACGGAGTTGCCGGAGATGCTCCTCCAAAGCCGGAATACCCTGAGACATGAATGAATCGGTCAACAAGGATGGTTGAAACCCATAATTCGCCATAAACGGGGATAACTTGGAGGAAACATTAATAGCACTTTTACGAGCAAACTCTGCCCAAGGTAACAGTTCAGACAAATTATTGTGGTGATCTGAGACATAGCAATGGAGGAACTGTTCCAGAGCTTGATTAGACCGTTCCGCAGCCCCATTGGATTGAGGGTGATATGCCGAGGAGAAGGAAAGCTGGATGCCTATTTGAGCACAAAAGGAACGCCAAAATCTGGAGACAAACTGGCTACCACGGTCCGACACTATCTCCTTAAGTAACCCATGTAAACGGAAGACCTCCCGGGCAAAAATTGAAGCAAGCTCCTGAGCGGTAGGCAGCTTCATCAAGGGAATGCAATGTGACATTTTAGAAAAACGGTCAACCACCATAAGGATAACAGTATTGCCATCGGAAACAGGGAGCTCGACAATGAAGTCCATGGAAAGATGTGTCCAAGGGCGCTCACCATTAGCAATAGGCTGAAGAAGACCCACAGGAAGACGTTGAGGAGTCTTAATCTGTGCAAAAACTGAGGAGGCAACATACGCAGCAACATCAGAACAAAGACCTTGCCACCAAGTGTGCAAAAGTTTAGTTTGAAGATTCTCAGGAACAAAACACTTACCACTAGGTTTCTCAGGAGGTGCATTGGTTTGTGCAGCCAGGATCTCCTCCCCCAAGGGAGAAGTCAAATTAGTACGTATGATAGCCAAAATATGGTCATGAGGTATAACTGGAGTAGATACAGACTCCTCCTTGGACAGAGGCGAAAATTGTCGAGAGAGGGCATCAGCCCTAACATTCTTACTACCAGGCAGGTAGGAGACCACATAATTAAACCGAGACAAAAATAGCGCCCATATGGCCTGTCCCATCTGGCCTGTCAGGGCGACAAACGTTTTGCTTCAGATCGATAAGTTAAATTCTGGTGGTCAGTAAGAATGAGCACTGGCACGCTAGTAACCTCAAGAAGATGCCTCCATTCCCTGAGTGCCAAAATTATGGTCAGTAATTCCTTGTTGCCAATTTCATAATTGCACTCCGCTGGAGACAATTTCTTAGAGAAGTAGGACTTTGAGACAAGAGGGCACCTACTCCAGTCTCAGACGCATCGACCTCAAGAATGAAAGGCAGGACAGGGTTAGGATGAGCCCGAACTGGAGCGGCAGCAAAGGCAGTTTTAAGACTATCAAAGGCCTTAATGGCAGTAGGTGACCAATGGAGTGGATCATTCTCTTTACGGGTCATGTCAGTGATAAGTTTCACCAAGGAAGAAAAGTTTTTAATAAACTTTCTATAGTAATTGGCGAACCCCAAAAAACGTTGAATAGACCGAAGACCAATTGGGCGAGGCCACTGCAGAACTGCAGATAACTTGTCAGGCTAAATGGAGAACCCTGCAACAGAGATAACATAACCTAGGAAGGTTACTTGAGTCTGATGGAAATCACATTTCTCGAGTTTACAAAACAGGCCGTTCTCACGTAGTCTCTGAAGAACCCGTGTAACATCAGAACGATGAGCCTCAAGTGTGGGTGAGTGTATGAGGATGTCGTCTAAGTACACCACAACATACTGTTGCAACATATCTTGTAAGGACATCATTAATAAATTCCTGGAAAACAGCAGGAGCATTACATAGGCCAAAGCGCATTACAAGATACTCATAATGCTCGCTCCTGCTGTTAAATGCTGTTTTCCATTCGTGGCCCTCCTTGATCTTAACAAGATTGTACGCTCCTCTCAAATCATGTTTAGTAAAGACCGTAGCTCCCTTGAGGCGGTCAAAGAGTTCTGTAATGAGCGGAATAAGGTAAGCATTCTTAATGGTAAGACGATTAAGACCCCTATAATCGATACATGGTCTTAACTTGCCACCCTTTTTCTTCACAAAGAAGAAGCTAAGCCCCTGCAGGAGAGCAGGATTTGCGGATGATCCCCCGCGACAGAGCATCGGCAACATACTCCTCTATAGCACAATTCTCAGCTACAGACAGAGGGTAAACCCGGCCCGAGGAAGAATGGCTCTGGGTTGCAGGTCTATGGCATAATCGTAAGACCGGTGAGGAGGCAACGTACCGGCATGCACCTTGTCAAAAATGTCTAGGAACTCTCGGTACTCCTCTGGAAATTGAGATACCGAAGAAGTGTACAAGACTTTAACTGGTTTCTGAAGACAAGTGGAAATACATTGCGGAGACCACAACAAAATTTCAGACCTGCGCCAGACGAGACTGGGACTGTGCTTTTGGAGCCAGGGATAACCCAGACCAACCGGAAAATGTGGAGAGTTTATCACCTGGAACTGGAGGGTTTCAAAATGGAGAGCCCCAACAGCCATGGATAACGGAGCAGTTTCGTGAGTAACGAGTGCGGGCTGAAGGGGCCTGCCATCAATGGCCTCAATAGCAAGCGGAATGGACCGAGGCAAAACAGGAATTGAGTGCTTTGATACAAAAGCACTGTCAATGAAAAAGCCCGAAGCACCGGAGTCAACAAGAGCCTGGGTGACTATGGAAGAGTCCACCCAGGAAAGGACAACCGTGACCAAAGGTTTTTCCCTTAGTGGTACCGGGGACGAGGATAAACCACCCAAGGTCTGCCCCCGACAGGACCTTAGGTGTGAGCGTTCCCCGGCCGTGTAGGACAAGACTTCAAAAGGTGGCCCTGTAACCCACAATAGAAGCAGAGCCCCTCCCTCCTCCTAAAGACCCTCTCCACCACAGACAGACACGTGAATCCCAACTGCATCGGCTCAGCAGTACCTGGTGACTCGGTACCAGCAGCAATGGGAGGAGAGGGAAGTATGGGTGGGAAACAACGTAGGAGACAACAAAACAGGAGGCTTCGGCAAGTGCTCCTTGAAAGAGGGCCTCTCATGTAGTCTGATGTTAATTAGGATCAAAAAAGACACCAATGCCTCGAGATCTTCTGGTAAATCTCTGGCAGCAACTTTGTCTTTAATCGCATCAGTGAGCCCATGAAAGAAGGCGGCAACAAGGGCTTCATTGTTCCAACCTACCTCTGCGGCAAGCGTACAGAACTCAATGGCATACTGAGCAACAGATTTTGTACCTTGCCGAATGGACATGAGTCATTTAGCAGCAGAGGAGGAGCGAGCCGGAACATCAAATACCCTTCGAAAGCAGACCACAAATTCAGGGTAATTTGAAATCACGGGTTTATTAGTCTCCCACAAGGGATTAGCCCAGGCAAGAGCTGTGTCAGAGAGTAACGAGATGAGAAATCCCACCTTAGCTCTGTCAGAGGGAAACGCCTGAGGTAACATCTCAAAGTAAATGCCCACCTGGTTCAAAAACCCTCTACACTGATTACGATCGCTTCCATATCGCTGAGGTAGAGGTGCAGAACCGGACATGCTTCTGGTAGGACTAGGTGCAGCAGCGGAAACAGCAGCAGCCATAACTTGCGGAACACTTTGGTTCAAATGTGCAGTGTGAGTCAGCAGGGTTTGCAGGGCTAGTGCAAATTGATCCAAGCAGTGATCCTGTTCATCCATCCTGGAAATTATGGCAGGTAAAGGTGGATTATTAGCACCATCAGGATTCATGGCCCTTGCATAATGTCAGGGTGCCAGGAATCAGACTGAGACGAGAAGTGCAAAAATAATCACACCTTTATTAATAGCAAAAAATAATAAAAAGTCCACAAGATAAATAACAAGCCAGGAATCAAAACCAGAGCTGGTAGTCAGACGAGCCGAGTCAGGAGCCAAAGCGAATAGTCAGACTAGTCGAGTCAGGAGCCAAAGCGAGTAGTCAGACGAGCCGGAATCAGGAGCAAGGAGAACAGCAGCGTCAGGAACAAGCCAGGGATCAGGAACCAGGAGGGACGTCAGACAGCCAGGTAATACACAGGAGCTCTCACAAACAGGTCTGAGACAACACAAGGGCAAAGCATACTGAACAAAGGCCCTTTAAATAATAAGTGATGACATCATAATTCTGAGACTGCATCCTGTCTCACACTGATGATGTAAACCAGTCTGGTCATAAAAGGAAGTGCAGGAACTGAGCAGCATCACACAGTATGCACCAGAGTCAGCAAGAGTGGTGAGTAAAATGGCTGCCAGCAGCACATGGCAAACAAAGCAGGGAAAAAACCCTGACAACCACCTGGAACAGGACCTTCTCCGCCAGACTTCAGGAACCGTAAGTACCAACCTGGGGGTTAGACAGGGTTTTTTTTAATTTTTGGGGGGTTTGTTTTATTTAGATTAGGGATGGGCAATTCTTGAAAGAGCTAAATGCCCTTCTAAGGGCAGCAAAAGAGCTAAATGCCCTTTTAAGGGCAATGCCCATACAAATGCCCTTTTCAGGGCAATGGGTAGTTTAGATTTTTTAGTGTTAGGTTTATTTATTTTGGGGGGTTTGGTGGGTGGTGGGTTTTACTGTTAGGGGGCACTTAGAATTTATTGTAACTGTAAAATACCCGTTTAACTTAGGGCAATGTCCTGCAAAAAGCCCTTTTGAGAGCTATTGGTAGTTTAGCATTAGATTAGGGGGTATTTTTATTTGGGGGGGCTTTTTTATTTTCAGAAGGATTAGGTTTAATTTTTTTATTTTTGATAATTTATTTATTATTTTCTGTAATGTTAGACTTTTTTATTTTTTGTAATTTTAGCTCAATTTAAACTTATTTTTTTTTTTTTTTAAAGTAATGTTAGGTTTTTTATTTTAATTGTAATTTTGTATTTTTAATTTAGGTTATTGGGTTTATTTGGGGGTGTTTGGTTAGGGGGTGTTAGGTTTTAGTGGACTTAAATTAAGTAGTTATTTACGTTGTGGGTTTTGGCGGTTTAAGGGGTTAATAGAGTAATTAGGTTTATTGTGATTTGGGGGTTTTGCGGTTTAGGGGTTAATAGGGTAATTAGGTTTATTGCGATGTGGGGGTTTTGCGGTTTAGGGGTTAATAGGGTAATTAGGTTTATTGCTATGTGGGGATTTTGGGTTTAGGGGTTCATAGGGTAATTAGGTTTATTGCGATGTGGGGTTTTTGTGGTTTAGGGGTTAATAGGGTAAATATGTTTTTTGCGATGTGGGTGGTTGACGGTTAAGGGATTATTATGTTAGGTTATTTGCGTATTAGGGGTTAATTACTTTATTATTTTGTGATGTGTGTGTTTGCGTGTTAGGTGTTAATACTTTGTGTGGGAGGTTAGGGGGGTTTTTTTTATACTTTGTGCGGGCGGTGTTTTTTTTTTGTGTAATGTTCCGTTTGCCTTTGCTGCATCTTGGTGGTTTTTGGCAGTTTAAGGGGTTAATAGGGTAATTAGGTTTATTGCGATGTGGGGGTTTAGCGGTTTAGGGGTTAATAGGTTAATTAGGTTTCCATAGCGTCCCAGCTTGTGAAGTACTCAGTATAGTGGTCCTGGCCTGTACGACTTTCAGATTTTGTGTTTGGGAGTGTGTGTAATTTTGAGTTTGAAAGGCTATTTGTTATTATGTTTTGTACTCACAGTAGAGTCAGTTTGATAAGGACCTGACAACAGGGGTGTCTATATCCTCCCTCACAGGGGTGCACTCTCTTTGCCCTCTTTCTCAGTTACTCAACCTATGCTGCAGCCTATGTTGCCTGCTGCTGATTCTCCTTCTCCCCCAAGATCCTTATCGCCACCTCCAAACAGCAGGAGGGAGGGTGGCAGACACGAAATATGCTAAAAGTAAAGACAGACTTGCTGTGACAACGCCTTCCTGCTCGATGATGTCACCGTAACTAGAGGCATGCCTTAAAGAAACACTGTTTCCGGATTTGGGCCACTTTGGATCATGGTACTTGTAGTTTCAGGGAGATTGTGTTTCATTTGCGGGCGTCAGGAAGCCACTATTACAATGAGGGAGACTCCCTGAACTTCAGGGAGAGTTGGGATGTCTGCAATCATAAATTATAAACAGTAAATGAATCTCTGAATTAAGTACACACAAGTGCCACACACAAAGGATCTGAGTACAGTATATCAGGTAACAAAAATACAAAAAATACACTCACAATGGAAACCTCTTTTAAAGTAGAAGCGAACTTATTAAAGTGAATGTAAATTTGAATGAATAAGTGCTCGGTTTTTAAAAATACTATTAAAAACAGGGGCACTTTCATTCATTAAAATTTACATTGAAGCGTTTTTCTTTTTAATACTTACCTTTTTCTTTAGGAAAACCAGACCGGCGATCCTCCCCCGCAGCTCCTCTGTACTTAGCACCGCAATGACGAAACCAGCTTCCTCCAAACGATGCGTGCACCCAAAGGCGTCCAGCTTGCGATTGGAGGAAGCCGTTTTCGTCATTGATATGCTAGGTACAGCAGGAGAAGCGGGTGGAGGATCACCAGTCTGGTTTTCCTAAAGAAAAAGGTAAGTATTTAAAAAAAACACTCATTTTAATGAATGAAAGTGGCCCTGTTTTTAAAAGTATTTTTAAAAACCGGGCACTTATTAATTCAAATTTACATTCACTTTAAACGGAAACCCAAACATTTTCTTTTGTGATTCAGACAGAGAATACAATTTTTAAAAAGTTTACAATTTGCTTTGTTTACATGATATCCTATGTTGAAGAGATACCTAGGTAGGTGTATGGAGCACTACTGGGCTTATGTCCCTGCTTTTTAACAGACAATACCAAGAGGTGTGTGAGACGAGCTTTATTTAATGGGGGTTCGCTCGCGCGTTCCTTAACATGTTCTCAAATCAAATCACCATACATTAAAAAAATATAAAAAATTGATTAGCTAATAAAAATGATTGTCAATACAGATAAAATAGCCAAAGCAATACTATGAAACCGCCAAACATACACTGAAGCGGTTTGTGGTCATGAAAATTTGATTTGAGAATAAGTGAAGGAACGTGTGAGTGGACCCCCATTAAATAGGACTCCTCACACACACCCACGGAACCCCAGGAGCATTTCCGTATGGATAAGCAAGCAGGTCAAAAGAGGAAATGCTGTTTGCTGCTGTACCCAACACAGGGAGGACTCACACATTGCCGGTACCTTTCCTGAATTACACACACACAACCTAGGTGTCCCATAACATTAATAGAAACATTGTATCTGCATTCATTTTAATTTTTCTGTATGAAAAGGGCTATATGAAAAGTTGACATTTAGCCAAAGAAACATTTGAAGAACCATTGGAGGACAACAACAAACCTATTATGTTCTGCTTATTCCTTCACTACTGTTATTGGTTAGTAATTGCAACTTAGACTACCATTGTACCAGGGACCCCTCCTGCTCTCCTGTCTCCCTGTGCACAATACATGATCAAATCTTGTAGTTACCACCCAGGGGTCCTGACCACTAGTTTAAGATGCACTAAAATATTCCGAAAGCATACAACACCCAATTGGCAGAATATTTTTTCAGGGGTGACAGAAAATAAAAGTATGGCCTATAATGATAAAAGGAGTAAAATACTCTTATGTGTTGACTTGTATGTATGCATATTGCAGCAAAATTCTAGTGCACTCAAGTGGTGGATCTTTTTAAATAGTGCTGTTACACAATTAAGGAAATGTGTTTAGCAACTGGTAGGAACATCAAATATAACAATTGATGTCAATGAAAAGGTTTGTTAAACTGATACCTGAAATAGTATAGCCCTATGAATGAATGGTCTATATCTTTGTCATGTAGCTTATTACTGGAACCATATTAATGAGTTGTACTGAACTCTTATATTGTGTCATGTGGAAAAGTTACATGAATTCACCAGGTCTCTTTTTTGCTTTGTGCATATGCAGTATACTAGATGAAATGTATACCTAAACAGTAATCCACTACATGCTTATTTTAGAAAGCAGTATTTAAATGAAATACGTTTTTATTGAAGTATTATCGGTACATACAAATAGGCAAGACATTCTTTGGAGACATAGATGCACAACAACCGATATTTCAACAAAAGAGCTAGCAATAAACATTTGCCATGTATTCCAGAAAGATCCTGAAACATTAGCCTTAGTAAAGCTTTATAACAGATAAAAATTGTTTAAGGACTCTCCAAATGCTATCATGCTTTGAGAATTTAAGGAGGGTTGAGACAAATCCTCATCCCAACGCCTACAAGTAAATTATGAAAATCTTGTTTTAAGAAGAGGTAAAAAAGAAGAATTGAAGAAACAGGAGTAAAAGAAAATGAGAAGGGATGAAAAAGAAATATAAGGAAGAAGAGTCTTCTGACCAGGACACACCCAATGAAGTTTCCAGTAACAATGATAATTCACTGAGTAGCCAACTGACGTATAGCTATATGTAAAAACTCTGTAGTATTAAGTCCAGTGTCTGTTTTGAACTGAATTAAATTGAGTCATATGTTATCCAATAGTACCAGACTCTATGGAAAGCCTCCTGAGTGTCTTGTATTATTGCTGCTTGTGCTGACATGTTGTAGAAATGCCTAATTTTTATGTAAAATTTTGTCCCAGGATGGAGCCCCTTCTCTCCAATATTGGACTATACATATACGTGTGGCTGTGCATAAAATCCTGATAAATTGGTTGATATCTTTGTTAAATTGCCTTAGGCGTTCATGCAATAATGCTTGGATCATGGTTAGTTGAATGGGACTATCTAGTATCCTACTTAAAAAGAGTGATAATTTATTCCATATTGTCTTGGCGTGAGAACAGTCCCACCACAGATGTTTGTACGTTCCCTCAACTTCACAACCTCTGTAAAAGAGTTTGGACCCCGTCTAGTAGTATGGGAAGTAATGATAGGAGTGAGATACCATCTGAAGTTTGTTTTAAGGCAATTTTCAAGCATGTCAGCACTTAATAGGCTTTTACTTGCATTGTATAATAAGTTAAGTCAGCTTCCCATTTAAGGTGTAGGTTTGTTTTAGTGGTTTGTGTAAAAGATTGAATTAGTTGGTATAGTTGTGTGATGGTTTTTCTAGGTCTGGTCAGGGAGCTACAAATGCTCTACAGGGTGGTGAAGGGATGGCCTTTCAGTTAAAGTAGGTAGTTATGTATGATAGAGGATAGTTGAAGATATAAAAACCATTGCAATTTGATAGGGGATATTTTGTCCTGTAACTGTGTGTATATCAATATTTTACCTTTGTCTACTAAGTCTGCTATCCTGTATAATCCTCTGTTTTCCCATTTCTTAATAGTTGGGGTCTGATCTGTTGGTACTATTAATTTCAGGGGAGTCTTGAGTGATCTGCTAGGGAGCAGTTTGAGGGATGAGGTGAGTGTAGACCAGGTTTTGAGCATGTAGTCTGTTTTGGGGAATTTCCAAGATCTTTGAGCTTGAGCTCGTTGTGGATCCCACAGAGCCAGCTCTTGGGTGTGTGAGTTTATATCAGACTCAAATGTGGTCCATCTGATCTCATCCTCCATTCTGTTAAGAAGGGTGGTTTAGGCTAGCCTAGCTGCTTGAAAATAATGTCTTAGATTTGGTTGCCCATGCCTTCCAATTTCCTATGTCTTGTGAATATATATATTTAGGGATTCTAGCCTTTTTTGTACCTCTTATGAAGTTGTTTATGCTAGTTTGGAGATTGTCTATGTCGCAATTCGGGATGCCTATCGATAGGGTCTGAAATAAATATAACATCTTTGGTAACACTGTAATTTTGATCGCAGATAGACGACCAAACCAAGAAAATCTTAGTTTGCTCCATTTAATAAGGTCTTGTTTAATTACTTTGTATATTGGCGGGTAATTAGCTTGGTATAATTCCAATGAGTGTT
The DNA here is from genome assembly GCF_027579735.1 of Bombina bombina. Lineage (NCBI taxonomy): Eukaryota > Metazoa > Chordata > Amphibia > Anura > Bombinatoridae > Bombina > Bombina bombina. Next base: position 327,940,478 of record NC_069499.1, read on the forward strand.
TAGTGTGATTGATCCCTAGATATTTGAGATGGTGTTTTACCCAATTAAACTCACAATTTAGTTCTATCAATTTTTTTGTGTGGTCTGGTAAAGCTAGAGGTATGGCTTCACATTTTTCGAGATTCACTTTATATCCAGATATAGTGGAGAAGTTCCTAAGAGTGTTGTAAAGGTTTGGTAGTGAGATTAAACGTTTAGTTAGAGAGAGTAAAATGTCGTCTGCAAAAAGTGTGAGTTTGTAATCTGATTGTCCTACTTTAATTCCTGTAATGTCTGGGGAGTTCCTAATGTGTTGTGCAAAGGGTTCTATACATATAGCAAAGAGTAGTGGGGACAGAGGGCAACCCTGTCTTGTTCTGTTTAAAACCACAAATCTGTCTGATTGGTGTCCCATTGACCTAACACAGGCAGAGGGGTATGAATATATATTCTGAATTGCTGTGATAAATGATCTCTTAAAACCCATTTTGTAAAGTACCGCTTGCATATATTCCCAGTCAACCCTGTCAAACACCTTCTCTGCGTCAAGTGATAACAACAGAGAAGGAATTTTTGAAATATTCAAGTAATCTATTAGTGATATAATTTGTCTAATGTTATCTGGGGCTTCCCTATTTTTGATGAAGCCTACCTGGTCTGGATGAATTAGTTTGGGGAGGAGATGTTTTAATCGATTGGCCAGAATTTTTGTAAAAAATTTTAAATCTTGGTTGATGAGGGAAATTGGTCTATAATTTTGAAATAGAGACTTATCTTTACCTGGCTTAGGGAGTACTATAATTTTGGCATCTAGTAATTCTGAGGGGATAGTGTGGCCTTAAAGTATATGGTTTCTAAGTTTAACTAAATGTGGTATAAGGAAGGATTTAAATAGTTTATAGTAATCACCCAGAAAGCCATCTGGGCCCGCTGCTTTACCTGGTTTCAAATCTTGGATAACTTTTTGCACCTGTGACAACAGAGTTGAGTGATTCTAAATCTTGTTGGTCAATTTGGGGCAGGGTGGCTTTTTCTAGAAATTTGTTTAGGAGACATAAGGTTTGTTCTGATTTGGACACTTTTTTGCCATCGTATAAAGAGCTATAATATTTGGCAAATGTGTCTACAATGATTTTCGGGTGGGATGTTGTTTCTCCTGTATTCGTGCGTAAGAAGGAAATGGAGATATCTTTGATCCTATCTCTAATTTTATTAGCTAAGTAGTGGTCTGGTTTGTTCGCATAAATGAAGTACTTGTATTGTAATCTAAGCCCAGCTCTAAGAGACTGATCATTTAGTGTAGAGGGTGTTTCATAAGTGTGGGATCATAAGTCCAACTTCTTGCATTGTTTGGAAGAATAAGCCCTGATAATTTAGCCACTATTATGGAATGATCTGACCATACACAGGGAAAAATGGAAGAAGATTCCAGTTTGGAGATTAAAATTTGGCTCAGAAATATGTAATCTATCTTAAAGGGACATGAAACCCAATTTTTTTCTTTCATGATTTAGAAAGAGCATGCTATTTTAAACAACTTTCCAATTTACTTCTATTATCTAATTTCCTTTATTCTCTTGATATCTTTTGTTTAAAAGCATATCTAGATAGGCTCAGTAGCTGCTGATTGGTAACTGCACACAGATACCTCCCGTGATTGGCTCACCCGTGTCCATTGCTATTTTTTCAACAAAGATTATCTACAGAATTAAACAAATTAGATAATAAAAGTAAGTTGAAGTGTTGTTTAAAATTGTATTCTCTATCTGAATCATGAAAGAAAACGTTTTGGTTTCATGTCCCTTTAAAGTATTTACGGTGCGCTGTCGAAAAGAAAGTGTGGTCTGAGGTGACGCCGTAGAGTGCTTTCCAGGAGTCTAGTACATTATGTCCTTCTAGAGTGTTGGAGATAGATTAGATTGGTCTATTGTTTCTAATTTGTGACTGTGTGAGTTGGGGTTGTGTTCTGGAGGTTGTGTATAAAGGTAGACGTTGAAATCCCCTGCTAGAAATATTCTAGCCGAGTTCCAATTTGTGAGGAGATGAGAAATTTTATTAATGAATTGGTCCTAGAAAGCAGTATTTAAAGGGACTGTAAACACCTTATAATTACAAGACATTGCTGTTGTCCTGCAATAGAATAACATTTTACTGAAGTTGTTTTTCAAAAGCCAAACTCCACCCACCACGTGCTTTATTTAAAGAAGCCAATCTGAATTTGAGCCTGCAGACAACAAGGCTATCCACGGTCATTATGATAATATAAAGTGCTATGTTAGCATAAACTAACTACATTGTTCTGCACTGCAGTAGTTATCTGTTAAATACAATATACATTTTCATCTTTGAGGATTAGAAAATCTACAAATTACATGAAGAGGGCAGACTAAATAATGTATATTTAAAAACTGTTTTAATAATCAACATAAATTTGTTTATTGTACCTTTAATATCAGTCAAAATACTAAATGGAACTTTCTAACATCAAATGCAGCATTACTATATTTTTCTGGATTAGGATCCAGTGTAGAACTTCAACACTCTTTAAATGTACCAGGGAATCATAGCGTATAACCGTAATACAGGTAATTCTACAAGCGCTGTTTTTACTAATGGCAGCCCTAAGCTGTGTATGGATGACGTCAGATTGAAGAGTCTATCCCCTCCCAGGGATGTGCCATCTGGGCGTAGCTCTGCTTGGAGAGGCTCTTGGTTCTCCTTTGTGCAAGGACCTGCAGTCCTGGGATGGATATTGGCAGGTTTTGATCCCATCTGCTATGGGTTTATCACTGAAAGCACCTTCATTTCCTAAATTCGGGATCATGTTGCTGGTAAGGCGAAACCTATATCATTATCTAACTTGTATTTCGAAATTTATGTTTTGGCATATATATATATATATATATATATATATATATATATATATATATATATATAAATAAACTAAAACATTTTATTTATTTCGTATGAATTATTTAGTACATTAATTCACGAGCGCCAAACAATATTTCAATTAAATCAGTGCATTGCTAAGTGGTTTGGATTATAACCGAAGTATTTATTTTCCTTTTACATCCACACTTATTACAGTGCATTAAACATTTTACAGTTGAGTTTATTAAATAAATAACACATTGTTGCTCTAGGGTTATATTGTATACCATTTCCAGTTTTTATGACCATGCTACCTTACATCAAAAGACTTAAGAACAGCTGCTACTAATTTTATTGATAACTTAGGTGTTTTTTTACAATATGCGTATTGCAATAATGAGGTTTCTATTCATTCTAAAGCCCTGGTCTTTCTGTACATTCTGTAACACAGAGAAATTTCCTACATTACTATCCCTATACGGTAGCTCCCACCCTCCCCCAATCTATTCTTAGAATTATTTTTTCCCTTTTGAAACTTGTGAATTCTTCCTGACTACATCATCATATTCTGGAAAGCTAGTCCACTGAACCTTACTGCTAATGGATTTAATTAAAGCAAATAATCTGTATGAAAATATGCATTCTTGTTTGAGAAATGCTTCGGAGTTAAAATACCATAAACTATATTTAATAAGCAAAATTATATTCGTTTCTTATGATGCTTACTTGTTTGAAAATGCTTTTCAGTTAAACGACCATAAACTATATTTAATAAGCAAAATGTTACTTGTCTATTAGTCACTTTTAAAATGAGAAATACAACACAATTGATAAAATACCGGATATATGTTTCTCAAATTGTATTCCAGAGTAGCGATGCCCTGAAAGATACTGCAGTATGTAGTGCAGCTAATATAAAAACTTTTTTTTTATCATTAACCTAATCAATGTGGTGTTCAAATGCACAGTTTTTCACATTTTGTAAATAAGACATTTATTGATTAAGGATAAAATAAGCACAATATATTTTATGAGCACAGGGAGTGTCACTCATAGATATTTGTAAAGTCTTTGGCCTAAATGAAAGTGTCACTGTCATTAACTCCTGCACAGGACTTCAATTTGCTTAAAAAACGTTTCAAAGGACAAAGCATATATTGACATTAGAGATATAAATGTAGCTAATTGTAGAGCAGGTGTAACAATAACCAATAAGCTAGAATGATTTTATAAAACTGTTATTTGTGAATTCATATAGATAAAAAGTATAGATTCAAAATTTAGAAGCCATAATAACCAGTCTTCCAGTTATTTTTAATGCCTGCTACAGAATATATGTTAATCACAACTACTTTTTTTTTTTTTTTTTTAAGTGATTCTGGTTGTCTTTTTAAGTGTCTTCCAAATTTCCACATCAAAGAATTGTTTTAGTCCATCTGTTTTCAAAATGTCTATTCAGCTTCTAGTATTCTAGAGGCAGATGTGATATAAATCTACCCATATTGTTTTTACAAGATGTTGAGAGTCTCTTACATAATTGTCCCCAAATTCAGTGAGAAGCCTGCTGTTGTTTGAATGAAAGCTGAAAGTGTATTTCCTGAAAGAAGTCAGCATGTCTAGTAGTGGGTGTCAGCTTGGCTGATTATCAGTCTTTTGTAGTGCAAATGCATTTAGAGCAGTGCTTTACAGATCAGAAAACCTTCTAAACTTGTATGACTGACTGTTCACCTTGTGGATGATCATACTACATTTATTTATGGCTGGGAATTTCCTCTAGTGTACTTGCCCCAGTCTAGCAAGAAATTGCAGTGGGCATGGATAAAATAAGCCTGTATCCTTTTTTCTTTTCTTAATAACTTTTTATCCCTGAGTGGTAAATAGATATTTTTTCAAGCCTTTTATATATGTTTATATATTATTATATATATATATATTTTTCTAGCTATTAAATTTGTTTGTTTGGCTCATCAATATTCCTGCTTACTTTTTACTTTCATATACATTTTCACCTGTACTATGGAGTTATACTTTGTATCCATTTTAAAATTGTTCAAAATTAGAATGTATATGCTGTACAATTTTTAAAAGCCGGATTACTAAAATGCATATATTATATTGGAAGGGGAGTCTGTCTGTGGATGCTACTTATAATTCTGACTTATTTTTAACTGTTTCTCTTATAGGACAAAGGACAGCAATACATCTGAAATTTGCAGTGGAGTCATTTAGGTGAATAGTAAGTATGTTATCTATTTAGTAGAGAACCAATATACAGGTAGCCCTCAGTTTACGCCGGGGTTAGGTTCCAGAAGGAATGGTTGTAAATCGAAACCGTTGTAAATTGAATCCCAGTTTATAATGTAAGTCAATGGGAAGTGAGGGAAGTGAGGGAGTTGGGTTCCAGGCCCCTCTCAAAATTGTCATAAGTAACACCTAATACATTATTTTTAAAGCTTTGAAATGAAGACTTTAAATGCTAAACAGCATTAATAAACCTAATAAAATTAATCACACAACACAGAATATATAATTAAACTAAGTTAAATGAACAAAAACATTTGCTAAACAGCATTATAAACCTAATAAAACAAGCACACAACACAGACTTCACTTGCATTTTTCTGCAAACAGTTCTTTCTATGCATTCCAATCTGGACTGATTTATAGACAGGAAGATCTTGTTCCTTTGAAATCTGCTCGATAGCTCAGGTCTGGTTAAACTGATTCATTTCCGCTTGCTTGGCTTTGCTGCAACACAAGCGGACAGCTCCACCTACTGGCTATTTTAATAAATGCACTGCTTCTCAATGCTTTTCAAAAGCAGTCACATGACTGGAAAAAAAGCTTGTTATTCTGAAACGGTGTAAATTGAACCATTGTAAACCGAGGGCCACCTGTATACTAAAATAATAGGGTATAAAATATAGATGTGGAATTCTGTCAAATATTGAACAAACAAGCACATCTAAAATACAGGAAGTTATGCAAAGGGACATTGCTCACATGGACATTTAAAGGGATAGAAAACCCAATTTATTTATTTAATGATTAAGCATGCAATTTTAAGCACCTTTCTAATTTACTCATACTGTAATTTTTTTTATTTGTTCTCTTGCTATCTTTATTTAAAAAGCAGGAATTCAAAGCTTAGGAGCCAACCCATTTCAGGTTCAGCACCCTGGATAGCGCTTGCTTATTGGTAGCAAACCAATAAACAAGCATAACCCAGGTTCTGAACCAAAAATGGGCCCGCTCTTAAAGGGACACTGAACCCAAATTTTTTCTTTCGTGATTCAGATAGAGCATGCAAATTTCTAATTTACTCATATTATCAATTTTTCTAAGTTCTCTCTTGCTATCTTTATTTGAAAAATAAGGCATCTAAGCTAAGGAGCCAGCCAATTTTTGGTTCAGAACCTGGACAGCACTTGTTTATTGGTGGGTGAATTTATCCACCAATCAGCAAGAACAACCCAGGTTGTTCGCCAAAAATGGGCCGGCATCTAAACTTACATTCTTGCTTTTCAAATAAAGATGCCAAGAGAATGAAGAAAATTTGATAATAGGAGTAAATTAGAGCATGCATTTTTAAGCAACTTTCTATCTGAATCACGAAAGAAAAAATTTGTGTTCAGTGTCCCTTTAAACTTTACATTCCTGTCATTTGGGTATTCATGTTTTTTTGCAAGCTGCTCTGTTATCTGGTTTAAAAAGTTGAGACAGAGAAGGTGAAATGATCCTAGTAATAGTGGGAGTGATACGGCTAAGAAAGAGAAATGGGGCCCTAATGGCTCAGAGAGAAACAGATCAGATGCATTGCAGTGGGATTTTTGAGGTTTTGTGAGGTAATATTAGTAGGTACATAGTTTTAAGCATTTTTTAATGCATTGGGAAGCAATGCATATTGACTAACCACTGTTTTTGGGGGGTTTTGTTACATGCATGTACAACTGATTCTGTTGTTTGCACAGTGATCATCTGTTTTACAAATATCTCAACTTTGCTTAGTAAGAAATGACCTTGAAAAAACTTCCCAAGTCTTCTGACTATATAAAAGTTCCTATTAAAACAATGAGCCAAAGAGTTATTGTTCATTGAGGTGCTGGTGAAAGATGGTCAATCAGACTTTCAGAATGCGACCCAACCATGACACAAACACCTCTATTTCAATAAACCTTAAAGTCAACTTTCAGAAGTCAGACCTACTTATGTCATGATAAAGCTTCAAGGAGTAGGAGTGAAGGTGAAATGATTCCTGTGGTGCATTTTGTTGGTCCAGTGTTGATGGGTGAAGGGTTTTAGGTGTGAGATATGTACGCTGGCTCTATGTTAAAGGGACAGTCTACACACGTTTACAAGCACCATGTTTGGGATTGTTGTGCTGGGGGGACCCCACTCCGTCATGTGCCACCTCATGCAGGACAAAAGAAACAAAGTATTTTAAAAAATACTTTCCAAATTTGACCGTTATACGATGGCAGCAAACTCCTCCCAGAGAATCTATTGTGAAGCAGCATTCAATAAGCAGGCTCTCATTTGTAAAATTAATGACGCACGCTGTAGTTTTGCACATGCGCAATGTGTCTTCCCTTGTGTCTTAATATTATTCAGTCCATTCACACACACTGCTGGGTACAATTTCAAACAAACACACAAGAAGTAGGTAGGAGGAGTTTGGCGGCCATATTAGGGCTGCTGAATAAAGACATTTTCCCAAGAATACTGTAATCACTTTTGCCCTGCATGAGGTGGCACAGAATGGAGTGGGGTGCCCGCAGCACAACGATTCCAAACAAGGTGCTTGCAAACGTGTGTAGAGTAGACTGTCCCTTTAAAGAACTTTATCCCAGCAGAGGAAATATACAAGAGATTCTATAAAAAGGAAATAACTGCTTTAATGTACAAGGTCAAATGTAAGCATAGTGTATTTTAACCACACTAACACAGTGACAAAATTTGCAATTCAGTTAGATACATAACTTTAATGCCGTGTTCAGCATTGAAATTAAACAATTGTGAAAATTAGCAGCAGGTAAATGTATAGAAGAATAACCTGTTTATATTGCATCCTCATCATTTATCTATAGGGCTTATTTACTACACATAGACAAAACTCGATTTTGCTTGAAGTAATTAATCTTAAAACTGGATCTTCTATATTATACTTTACTATTTTCAACTTTGTTTAATTTATATCAAGTCTTGAAAATCTTGTTTTTTTTATACTCTTATTAATAACATGGCAAGATTGCAGAGGGACAAGTCCTCAAGTAGAGAATCTGTCCGCCTACATTCACCACTCGCAATGCAGTATTGCATGGCAAAATTTGCCATTGCACAAGAGCTCTCTTGTGCAATGCTGCCCCCTGCTCTCTCTCTTAACCAATTGTGCAAGAGCAGGGCATGCTAGTCATCCTGAACAAGCGAGTGTCAAGCTGATTTATCTCTCCACCTCTGAAGAGGCTAAAGAAGAAGTTTCTGCTTGTAGGTTAGCATGTATTGATAAAACATAGCCAGTAAGGCTAGGCAGCAATAGATGTACTTACAAACAATAGACTCTGTCAGTGTGTGGTTTGTTAATAGCTCTATGCATGAGTGCAATATTAAATATATATATATATATATATATATATATATATATATATATATATATATATATATATATATATATATATATATATATATATATATATATATATCTATATATATATATATATATATCCATTCAGGCTTAGGAATTGCTTTATGTGCAAGGAAGCATTTTCAGAATGTAGGTGGTTAAATTATGCATTGCCTGTGCTATTATTTGTAGTGTGCCTTCAAGAATGTATTTGTAATTTACAGTATATTGGATTTATGAAACAGGGTGTAGCCCAATGCCCAGTACATGTAGAAACTGGGTCACCAAAATATGTGAGGTTTCTTTATCAGCAGACGCTTGCAGCAGGGACCTTTATGAAGACCTATTGAGTTGTAGCCAGACCAAAGGGAAATGAGGCAAAGTGGAAGTTAATAACGTTCCACAGCAAACCTAATGAACTTGATCTGGATGGATTTGAAGTTATGCATCCTTAAAGGGACACTGAATCCAATTTTTTTCTTTCATGATTCAGATAGAGCATGCAATTTTAAGCAACTTTCTAATTTACTTCTATTATCAATTTTAATACGTTCTCTTGCTATCTTTATTTGAAAAAGAAGGCATCTCGGCTAAGGAGCCAGCAAATGTTTGCTTAAGTACCATGGACATCACTTGTTTATTGGTGCTGACCAATCAGCAAGGACAACCCAGGTTGTTCACCAAAAATGGGCCGGCATCTAAACTTACATTCTTGCTTTTCAAATAAACATACCAAGAGAATGAAGAAAATTTGATAATAGAAGTAAATTAGAAAGTTGCTTAAAAAGGCATGCTCTATGTGAATCACGAAATACATTTTTTTAGTACAGTGTCCCTTTAAGTTCCTTGTCATAAATTGAACGATCACTATTTAAACCAGGGAATTTTTGAACCACAGTTTGTTCCTCCTTTGGATACTGAAGTTGGCATAAAAGCCATAGAAAAGAGAAAACAACCTGAGATTTTGCATATTCCAAAGAACTGCACAAAAGACCTTCCTTTAATAATAAAGATAATAGTAATAATATAACCATCCAGTCAATCTTCAACAAATTAAAGGGTCAGGAAACCCCAACATTTTCTTTCATCATTTGGATAGAACATACATTCTTAATCAACTTTTCAGTTTACTCCTATTATCAAATTTGCTTCATTCTCTTGTTATCCTTTGCTGAATGAACATCATTTACACTACTGGCAGCTAGCTGAACACGCATAATTAGCCAATCACAAGAGACAAATGTGTGCAGACACCAATCAGCAGCTAGCTCCCACTACTGTAGGATATGTGCATATTCTTTTTCAACAAGGGATATTAAGAGGAAAAAAAGCACATTTAAAAATTAGACGTTAATTTAAAAGTGTCTTAAAATGGCATCTTTTCTCTGAAACAGGCAAGTTGACTTTCCTATCCCTTTAAGACACAGATCTATACAAGCTGAAATAAAGGGAAATGAGGGCCCCTCCAAGTGAACCTACTATTTAAATTCTAATTGATGGTAAAGAAAGTGTGAGATAGCTGCTCGAATGGTGAATGGGTTTTCAGGCAGAGGTATTTAAAAGGACATGAAACCCACATTTTTTCTTTCATGATTTAGAAAGATTGTCATTTTAAACAACTTTCAGATTTACTTATATTATCCAATTTGCTTAATTCTCTTGATATTCTTTGCGGAAAAGCATATCTAGATAGGCTTAGTAGCTGCTGATTGGTGGCTGTACATAGATGCCTCGTGTGATTGGCTCACCCATGTGCATTGCTATTTCTTCAACAAAGGATATCTAAATAATGAAGCAAATGAGATAATAGAAGTAAATTGGAATGTTGTTTAAAATTGTATTCTCTATCTGAATCATGAAAGAAAAAATTTGGGTTTAGTGTCCCTTTAAGTGTGTTGACTCAGACTTCATGAATGTGTGCATGTGAGGGCACTTGAAGTGGTAGGCTTCAATGAAGAAGTATATGTTGAAAACATTAAAATTGGAGGATATCCTGACTTATAAAAAGCATTCCACTTGAGAGTTGCAACATGACAAATGCTGTAAGAGATATTTTGTGGTTAAAGGGACATGAAACCCAACATTTTGTTTTTCGTGATTCAGATAGATAATGCAATTTTAAAAAACTTTCTGATTTACTTCTATAATCTAATTTGATTTATTTTCTTGGTATCCATTGTTGAAGAAGCAGCAATGCACTTTTGGAGCTAGTTAACGCACTGGGTGAGCCAATAAAATGAGGCATATTTATTTTGCCACCAATCAGCAGCTCCTGAGTCTCCCTAGAGTATCCTTTTTAACAAAGGATACCAAGAGAACAAATCTAATTGGATAATAGAAGTAAATTAGAAAGTTATTTAAGATCACATGCTCTATCTGTATCATGAAAGAAAATATTTGGGTTTTATGTCCCTTTGAGAATTTAGAACAGGTTGTATATGTCGGAATCGGAACTAGAAGGTGTAGGCAAGTGTTTGCAGATTGCTAGGGGATACATTGTTGTTACATAGGGAGTTATAAGTAACTGTTAGAGGGAGAGAGTGAACAAGAAGTGCTTCAACATGAGGATTGTTTTGTCTTGCTGCACCTTTGTGAAAGTCTTGAGCTTTCACTTATAGTGATAGTTTTATTGTTTTATCATATGAAAGGACATTTTAACACATTTTTTTTTTTATAATAGATTCTAGTTAAATGCCAAAAAAAAATTAACCTATTTCCATCCAAAGTGATTTCCAAAAGTATGTACTTAGAGCTATTATCTGCCATGCAGGTGTAGTGCTGGTGGGATATTCCTCTATCAAACCAAACTTGGCCAGTTGTCTTCTTATCCCGGCGTCAAGTGGCGTGATAGGAAATATTCCAGAGCAGAGAAAGTTTGTATAATGAGGTAAGCGGTACTCACAGTAGGCAGGGCAGTCCTTAGTGGCAATAGGAAGGAAATCCGGTAGAAACAGAAAAAGAAACAGGAAGGAAATCCGTCAGTATAGCAGTTCAGGGGAAAACCAACAGATGGACCAGGAACAGGCAGGAGTTCAGCAACAGTATATCAATCCAGCATTTTAGGGGTTAAGCAGGCAGAGTGGCCAGACAAGCTGAGTTTAGTAACAGTATATCAAGCCAGCATACAGTAACAATAACACCAGGAGCCCACTAAGTAACACCTATACTTGGGCAGAGGTAGTTAGAAAAAGAGAGACTTGCATAGGCACTGGATTCGCGCCACAGCTCCAGATCCGGCATCAGAAAGGAGGAGCTTAGAAGAACCGCCGCATCCCTGGCAACGGAGCGTCCCTGACAACAGCCAGAGGGATGCGGCGTGACTGCAGGTTTTAAGGCATTGGCAAAAAAGGTAGTGCATTTAAGAACCAAGCACAAAAAATCTATAAAATGACAAGACAGATTCAATGATGCTGTAAAAATGATCAAACCTGGAAAAATATACATGTCTGCCCTGTACAAAGTCATTCCTTATAGGCCAGAGAGGGTTGAGGAGCCAACAAAGGGAGGTGTCTAAGTTTTGAGCCATTATTTCTGACATCCTTTAATTAGAATATTTGGAACAGATAAGGATGAAGAATGATGTGAAGGCAACCACAATAAGTCCTCTAACTCTGTGTTGGCTGGAAGCGAGGCTTGTTCCAATTTTCCCCACCTGGTTTAAGATTTGAAGATGTGAGTGCCTCACTGCATCATGGTATAATTTAATATTGTATAAACCATTACTTCTCACATCCAACGGGTTTTGCTAGAGAAGCGCCACTACCTTAGGGAGTTTACTATTTTATTTATTGGTAATTTATCAATAATGGAGGTAGGGAAATTGATAGATAAGCCATTTCAGAAGAATCATCATTTTAACAGCTGCCACTCAAACTAGCCAGGACATCTCTGTATCCTGTTGAGGTGAAAAGGGAGCTTGCATTACTTTTAAAGGAGTTTCATAGTTATCATCTTTTATCCAATCTTGCGAGACAGAAAAGTCCCTAATTGTCTAATGTATTATCAAAACCCTGCCTTTATAGGAGGAACCCCACCTGGTTTCAATGTGAAATTGTGAGGGGGAAAAAAGCATAGTAAACCCTTGTGGGCTAGGGGCTTTAGAAATGGTCCCTTCATACTCCAAGGCTTGACAATGCCATTACTAACCCCCTCCTAGGGGACTTAATATATTAATTATAGCTTTTAACTAATTTAAAATAAGAAAAACAAAAAAACTTTAATGACCAGTCAACACAGTAGATTTGCATAATCAACAAATGCAAGATAACAAGACAATGCAATAGCACTTAGTCTGAACTTTAAATGAATAGTAGATTTATTTTCTGACAATTTTAAAAATAATGTCTAGGGGCGTATCCGGGCAGCAGCCATGATCTGTCGCAATATCAGGAGCTCCTGAACAGATTCAGCTAATCCTCCAATTAATACTGATACATCAGATCATTTTGTAGCAAGAGCTGTGAATATGATCACCATATATTTCAAGGATACTATAGCTCCAAATCCCGGTGTGCAGAAACCTGATCTGGATTACTGAGGCCTTTGGTGGCAGCCAAATATGCAGTCTCAGACCCCCCCTCCTAGCAGTCACAAACGGACTGCTGAATTTTTCACTTTTACAACTACCAATCTAATACCTGCTATAGGACTATACCATGGAAGCTGCTAAATATCTTCTGGAGGAGCTGCGCTACATGCTTGCGGATTACCACATTGCATTTGAGAAATCTCTTTCTAGGACACTGCATACTAATGGAGGATACCCTTCTCAGCAATCCATCCAACCTGAGCCTGCAATAGATGAGTGGGAGCAGTGGCGCTCTGGGGCCCCAGCGTCCACTTACCTGTCCTGGTCAATCTCAGATTGATGAGTAATCTACAACTGCAGACTTTGCAATGCAGGCTAAAGTCGAACAACTGGAAAGCTTTGAAAAAAGTTATGCGGCACTGTCCCTGCGAGCCAACCAACCTCTATGATGTTCCAAGAGTTTCTGAGGTCCATAATTACAGGAGACCCAGTTGGAGACTCTGTTCTAGATTGCCAAAATTCACGACTGTAACTATCACACCTTTTATATTAAGCTCCCCACAACCTACCGTTCTATTTCACACAGATCTGGTACAGCGCAGACAAGATCCTGGTGTCCTATATATGGCTTCATTCTACTTCAAACTTAAAACCATTGAACTGGTTTCTGACGACACATTGTTCAGGCGGGACTTCATGTATAGATATTATGCTGTTTGTCGCTGTTCCTGAATGCTTTTTAATTTTGGGTTTACAACATGTAATCCACTATATTGACGTAGTTTGTTACACTCACAAAGGGTGATATCATCATAAGAGTTACTTTTCTATAATGTGAGTTATCTTGTCATTTCATACTGCTGTTTGATTCTCCATATTTATACAATAACTGACAGACATTCTCCTTTGAATGCAATACACTACAGTAAAAGTACTTGGGTGTAGCTTATCTTTGGCCTTCCATATTGAGAGCTTACCACCTTATATTTACATAGGTCTCATTTTAATTTATATTTGCTGTAGTACAGTGCCTGGCCTGCTATTTGCGGCCGAGATAGCGGGAAGGCTATAGTTACATCAGAATACCACTGTGATGTGCTATATATGACAAATGTTCGCTAACCACTTATCTTTCTAGCTGGAAGTAAAGCAAACTCATCAGACTAACCCCTCCTTGTTAAAATTTCCTGAGATTTAGCCTGATTATTTATTTCAAAATATAACAACAATTTGAGAACTCTTTAGCACCAGTGGTGAACAATGATCCAGGTCTTAATATCCACCCTTTCCAACTTCTCCAAAATCATGATTTGCCATCTAGTTAGACTGATTGCAATGGCAAACTAGACAAGCATATATATGATGCATGGATGTACTCTAATATAAATCTTAATAGTTAGGAGATACAGCTTATTATTATTAACTTTAACGCAAGACATTTTATTCTTGGATGTTACCTTTGATATCTATGTCTTTGGTACATATTTATAGCCCAATCTAGAACATTTTATTTTCTGCCCCCATAAGCAAGCATACCAGTCTATAGTAGTGTGAAATGCCTCCTACACAGCCCATTTGTTTAACATATATTGTATGATACAGATCCCAATTTTAGGGTTGATTGTTTTGAGCCCTACAGTAGCTTCTTCTATTGAATAAAAATATTAGCAGGTTTAGAACAAAAAACAGTTACTTAGCTCTTGATTCTGGTACATCTCTACAAACCAATATTGGAATTAGTGCAACCTTCTTGTTGGTATATACTTGGTTTACAATATCATTTATTAATATCTTCACAGTTGCCAACCAATAAAATGTATATACGTAACAATATATTTATTAAAATTAATATTTATTCCTTAGTTCATTGATTAGTTAGCTTTATAGACACATTGAATTATATTTATGTAGAAACTAGATTATAAATCAATTATACACGCTTATTCTGTTACAATATTCTATACAACATATCATAATAAAATATATATCTTTAAAAATTAATAACCTTACTCACAATACATACCACAATTGAGAATCCCAGCACAATCTATAACTATCCAGCTTAGTTCACTCCAATATTAGAAATTGGACTATTAGCTTAACAATGCTTAAAGGGACAGTCTACAGCAGAATTGTTATTGTTTTAAAAGATAGATAATCCCTTTATTACCCATTCCCCAGTTTTGCATAACCAACAGTTATATTTATATTTTTTACCTCTGTGATTATCTTGTATCTGAGCCTCTGCAAACTGCCCCTTTTTTCAGTTCTTTTGACAGACTTGCAGTTTAGCCAATCAGTGATAGCTCCCAGGTAACTTCACGTGCACAAGCACAGTGTTATCTATATAAAATTCATGAACTAACACCTTCTAGTGGTTAAAAACCTGTTAAAATGCATTCTTAAGAGGCGGCCTTCAAGGTCTAAGAAATTAGCATATGAACCTCCTAGGTTAAGCTTTCAACTAAGAATACCAAGAGAACAAAGCAAAATTGGTGATAAAAGTAAATTGGAAAATTGTTTAAAATTACATGCCCTATCTGAATCATGTAAGTTTATTTTGGACTAGGCTGTCCCTTTAATTAATAACTACCAGAGATTTAACCACAATAACCAATTTATGTACAGTTCTGAAAGAGTTCACAGTAATAACTGACCTATAAATCTGGAGTGCAAAATCCTGTCTAGCAAATAAATTACTATGACTGGTTCTAATTTACGCAGGACTATGGATATAAACTTAAAATACCAAATATGCTTTTTAAATTACCAGCTGCAATCTAACTATAGCTTTTAGATTACCTTTGTTAACATTGATTAAATATAAAATATATAGATCAACCGTATACATCACTAGTTAAACCAATTTAAAAGTTTCAGCTTTTTCAGATAAATCCAGTTCACCTCCTAAATAAGAGAGGTATTTGCATTTATGGAAAAAGAAAGGTTAGCCCAGTTTCGCTTATAGTGACTATGTTCCAAAGGCAGCAAGGTTAGCTCAGTCCAAAATTCAGCAGCAAAGACCCTTTTTTTCTCCTATGCATGAGCTTTTATCAAGTGATAAGCCCTCCTCTGTTTTGTAATAATTGGTGAATATTAGGATATGCCCTTACAGAAGCTTGTCTCTGATTGGCTACTGGAAATGTATGTGGTTATCCGACACTACCTTCTCCTTTGGTTACAGTTTTCGCATAAACTATTAGATGGCAGCGGACAACCAGAAATGCAGTCTAACCTTCAATACTGCTAACAGTTTAATATCGAACTTTTAAAGTGTTATTAAATGCACTTTAATTTCCAGTATCAGCAAACCATGTGTCCAATATATATGGGATCACTTTATACTATTTACCCTGAGCATTTTCATACCAAACATGATATACTATTTATATTTTAAAAGATGTGTTTTAAAGTCACATTTTCTATGAAAGGATTTAAAAGGATTATAATACCTTCAGCATGGACCCAATTACTTTCTCAGTCATCATCTTAATATCATATACATACTTTGTGAATAGAAGTCAGATGTAATTTCATATACCTATTAGGGCTGCACAATTAATCGCGGATGCGGTTTTAAACCGCAATTAATCGCCGCGGTTTTAAAACTGCAAGAGTATGCAATTTTTAGCCCAGCCCCCTATGCCGTACAGGAGGGGGCTCGTATAGGCTGCCGCTAGCTCTCCACTGCCAAGTAAACTGGGTCTGTGCAAGAACCTTCTCTCCCCTCTCACTATGCCTGTCTGGACTAGAGCTTGTAAGTCTGGACTCCTGGACAACGTTCTGCATGATCACTGGGTGCATGTGCAGGCTGAGCTAACGAGGGAAAGCGTAACCCTGACATCAGAACTAGAACCTTGTGGAGCACTCTATAATCTCAGTAATTATGAATCAGATTTAACCCCATCCTTGCACAGCATTTGCTTCCTTTAGTGCTCTCCCCTGTTCCCACTTGCATACAAAGCAGGAGGATTTGCTGAGTCTGCACTCTGCATGCATTTATAATCGGTTTTACCTCGGTATTAATAAGGAATATCTCACACTTATGTACACTCCTGTCAGAGTATCCTGGGGATAGGCTATGTCATTTGCCTTTCTTCAGTTAAAGTGGAATCTTGGGAATTTGAAAATGTCAGTTTGTTTTGTTCTAAATTATTTCTGACAAACATACCCTAACACAGGTATTTAAAGCATCTCCTACACAATTAATTAACATTTAATGCATTTTTTAGTGATAAATGTATGTTTAACAGTTATTAAAAAAAATCGTGATCACGTTTTTTTTGGTCCAAAATCGCGATTTTATATTTTTCCGCCCAGCCCTAATACCTATATTGGATTATTATCCCATATTAATATAAATATTGCATCTCTTTACAGTGTGTCTCTGAATGCATGAAAACAATTTAGGTACAATTTATGGGGCAAGGTCTTCCTGCATTGATATTCTTCTGTCTATATTTGATATATTTATATGTTCCAGTTCAATAAACTTATCTGGTCAGTATCTATCTCCTCTGAGTGGTTCACTATATTCCTGGAAAGAATTCAAGAAGATGTTATTTGTTTCATACGTCTTTAAAATAAGACTATACAGTTGTGTGTATATATATATATATATATATATATATATATATATATATATATATATATATATATATATATATATATATATATATATATAAAATGGTGAAATACCAGCACTCCCAGTAATATGTAAAAAAGATTGTCCAAAGAGAGCACTCGCCGTGTTTTAACAAAGTGATTTAAAGAAAAACAAACAGTGTACATTTACACTTACCACGCAGTGGCTAAATAGCCAGCGAGCTGTTCCAATGCCACCGGCCCCCACACTGTCGCACCAGATGGAACCCAGAAGTGCTGCCAAGTCATCACATTGGCACCAGTAGCGCTAGTACTGCCCCTGTGTAGTAACCATGTGAACAATGTAAACAATGTGAAACAACGTGAAACCGTGCATAGGAGATATTTTACATATCAATATGGATTGCAATTAATAGAGTACTGTTCATAGTATCCAATGTGCATATACTATAATAAAGTAATAAATGTGTATACTATGGGGCCTATTTATCAAGCCATCAACTGTGCTGCATTCGCCGGCACCAATACGCTCGCCTAACATCAATGCCGCAGACCTGAATACGTTCTCCATATTTAACAAAAAAGCTGTCAAAAAGCCGGGCACCAAGTACGCGCGATGAGCAGCAGACTGTTGATAACTAACAGTCATTGATCTCGCTGCTATTCGGCTTTTTCCCAGCTTTATTTGTATACTGTCACTAAACACCCACACTATACTAAACTGTTTAACCCCTATCCCGCCACTCCCGGACCCCGCCGCAACTAAATAAAGTTATTAACTCCTAAACCGCCGCTCCCTGAGCCCACCGCCAGCTACATTATACTTATTAACCCCTAATCTGCCTTCCCTACTCCGCCGCCACCTACATTATACTTATTAACCCCTAATCTGCCACCTCCTATACCGCCGCCACCTACATAAAGTTATTAACCCCTATCCTGCCGCTCCCGGAGCCCACCGCAACTAAATAAATGTGTTAACCCCTAAAGCGCCAGCCCCCAACATCACCATAAACTAAATTAACCTATTAATCCCTTAACCTAACAACCCGCTAACTGTACATTAAATATTAACTCATCCCCATCTTATAATACATTTAAACTTACCTTTAGATTTAAATTAAACTAATAATTAACCTATTCTAACTATTATAATAAAATTACATTAAACTATATTAAATTAATAATCTACCCTAACTTTTATACTAAAATTACATTAAACTATATTAAAACTATATTAAAATAATTAATCTAACCTAACTTTTATACAAAAATTACATTAAACTACAAATTAAATTAACTATATTATGTATTTAAACACCTAAACCTACTCAAATAATTTAAATCCACACTAAAAAATTACAAAGTTACAAAAAACTAACAACTAAGTTACAAAAAATAACAAACACTAAGTTACACCAAAAAATAAACACTAAGTTACAAAAAAGAAATTATCAAAGCTTTAAACTAATTACACCTAATCTAAGGGTCCTATGAAAATAAAAAAGCCCCCCCAAAATAAAATAAAAAAACCTAGCCTACAATAAACTACAAATAGCCTTTAAAAGGGCCTTTTGCGGGGCATTGCCCCAAAGTAATCAGCTCTTTTACCTGTAAAAAAAAAAAAAAAATACAAATACCCCCAACAGTAAAACCCACCACCCACACAAACAACCCCCCAAATAAAATACTATCTAAAAAACCCTAAGCTACCCATTGCCCTGAAAAGGGCATTTGGATGGGCATTGCCCTTAAAAGGGCATTTAGCTCTATTGCAGGCCCAAGTCCTAATCTAAAACTAAAACCCACCCAATAAACCCTTAAAAAATCCTAACACTAACCCCAGAAGATTTACTTACAGTTTTGAAGATCCAACATCCATCCTCCAAGTCGGGAGAAGTCCTCGACGAAGCGGCCGAAGTCTTCATCCAAGCCCGCAGAAGTCTTCATCCAGACGGCATCTTCTATCTTCATCCATCCGGCGCGGAGCGGGTCCATCATCAAGACATCCGACGCGGAGCATCCTCTTCCTTCCGACGACTACCGACGAATGAAGGTTCCTTTTAAATGACGTCATCCAAGATGGCGTCCCTTAGAATTCTATCAGCCAATCGGAATCTATCAGCCAATTGGAATTAAGGTTGAAAAAATCCTATTGGCTGTTGCAATCAGCCAATAGGATTGAGCTTTCATCCTATTGGCTGATCCAATCAGCCAATAGATGCAAGCTCAATCCTATTGGCTGGTTGGATCAGCCAATAGGATGAAAGCTCAATCCTATTGGCTGATTGCAACAGCCAATAAGATTTTTTCAACCTTAATTCTGATTGGCTGATAGAATTCTATCAGCCGATCTGAATCTAAGGGACGCCATCTTGGATGATGTCATTTAAAGGAACCTTCATTCGTCGGAAGGAAGAGGATGCTCCGCGTCGGATGTCTTGAAGATGGACCAACGCCGGATGGATGAAGATAGAAGATGCCGTCTGGGTGAAGACTTCTGCGGGCTTGGATGAAGACTTCGGCCGCTTCGTTGAGGACTTCTCCCGGCTTCTTGGAGGATGGATGTCGGATCTTCAAAACTGTAAGTAAATCTTCTGTGGTTAGTGTTAGGATTTTTGTAAGGGTTTATTGGGTGGGTTTTAGTTTTAGATTAGGACTTGGGCCTGCAATAGAGCTAAATGCCCTTTTAAGGGCAATGCCCATCCAAATGCCATTTTCAGGGCAATGGGGAGCTTATGTTTTTTTAGTTAGCTTTTTATTTAGGTGGTTGTTTGTGTGGGTGGTGAGTTTTACTGTGGGGGGGGTATTTGTATTTTTTTTTACAGGTAAAAGAGCTGATTACTTTGGGGCAATGCCCCACAAAAGGCCCTTTTAAGGGCTATTTGTAGTTTATTGTAGGATAGGGTTTTTTTTATTTTGGGGGGCTTTTTATTTTCATAGGGCCCTTAGATTAGGTATAATTAGTTTAAAGCTTTGATAATTTCTTACTTATTTTGTGTAAGTTAGTGTTTGTTATTTTTTGTAACGTAGTTGTTAGTTTTTTGTAACTTTTGTAATTTTTTCATGTAGATTTTAATTATTTGAGTAGGGTTAGGTGTTTAAATATATAATATAGTTAATTTAATTTGTAGTTTAATGTAATTTTAGTTTAAAAGTTAGGTTAGATTAATTATTAATTTAATATAGTTTAATGTAATTGTAGTATAATAGTTAGAATAGGTTAATTAGTAGTTTAATATAGTTTAATTTAAATCTAAAAGTAAGTTTACATTTATTATAAGATAGGAATTAGTTAATATAACGTTAGCGGGTTGTTAGGTTTAGGGGTTAATAGGTTAATTTAGTTTATGGCGATGTGGGGGGCTGGCGGTTTAGGGGTTAATACATTTATTTAGTTGCGGTGGGGTCTGGGAGCGGCGGGATAGGGGTTAATACTTTTATTTAGGTGGCGGCGGTGTAGGGGCGTCAGATTAGAGGTTAATAAGTATAATGTAGGTGGCGGCGGTGTAGGGGGCGTCAGATTAGGGGTGTTTAGACTCGGGGAACATGTTAGGGTGTTAGGTGTAAACGTAATTTTTATTCTCCCATAGGAATCAATGGGATATCGGGCAGCAGCGAACATAAGCTTTTGCCCCTTTCAGACTCCCATTGATTCCTATGGCATACGCGACCTCCAGGGCAGCGGATTGAAAACCAGGTACGCTGGGCTGGAATAGTGGCGAGCATACCTGCTAGTTATTTGTTAAGTAGCAAAAGTAGTCAGATAGTGCCGAATTTGCATTCGGAACATCTTTGATAAATAAGGTGAATCAAGCTCTCCACAATTACGCTGCAGAATTCCAGCATATTTGTGGTTGACGGCTTGATAAATAGGCCCCTATTAGTGTAAAAATCTAAAGATTAAAAATGCTTAGGGAAAAGGCTACTACTTAGGCAATATACTGAAACAGGGAGAAATACATTATGGGCTGAATTCGATGAGGTGAACTATGGGACAGAAATTGATCTATTGATAAGACTATTTGGAATTATCCAAATGTAGGTTACGAGGAGGACCCAACGGTCCCCAGGGAAATGAGGGTAACATTACTTAATTGATCTTTAGTAGGAGAACTGAATATTAAGACCATGCGTTACATGATCAAAGTATTGGGAGTCAATTAGGAAAAGGGGCAAATTAATTACAAAGTGTAATGCTACTGGATAACATTTGTAGCTCTCATGATACAACGGTAACTCCCTTTATTCATAAATAGCAGTGCCAGTCAATGTTAGTATTTAGTCCCTGTGGGGCCAAAGTCCTCAATTCGGAAGTCCACCTTGCCTCCAACTGAATGAGTCTTTGTCCCCTATCTCCCCCTTTGGTGATGGGTGGGACATAATCAATTAAGGTGTATTTTAAGTCCTTGACTATCTGTCCTGCTTGGAGAAAGTGGCGGGCAACTGACTGTTTAGAGATTCCCTTATCCAAGGCTGTACGGATTGATGATCTATGCTTTGCCATCCTTGTGCGGAGGTCATCAGTGGTTTTCCCCACATAGAGCAATCCGCAGATACAATGTAGAAGGTATACTACATGTGTAGTCGTACACGTCATCCGATGTCTGTGGGTATATTCTTCTTGTATGGATGTGTAAAGTAAGAGCCTGTATCTGTTCTGTGTGGGGAAAACCACCAATGACCTCCTCACAAGGATGGCGAACCATAGATCATCAATACGAACAGCCTTGGATAAGGGAACCTCTGAACAGCCAGTTGCCTGCCACTTTGTCCAAGCAGGCCACACAGTCAAGGACTTCAAGTACACCTTAATTGATCATGTCCCACCCATCACCAGCGGGGGAGATAGGGACAAATACTCCTTCAGTTGGAGGCAAGTTGGACTTACGAATTGGGGACTTTGACCCCACAGGGACTAAATACCCAACTTGACTGGCGCTGCTATTTATGAATTAAGGGAGTTACTGTTGTATCATGAGAGCAACAGATGTTATCCAGTAGCATTAAACTTAGTAATTCATTTGCCCCTTTTCCTAATTGACTCCTAATACTTTTGATCATCTAACCCATGGTCTTAATATTCAGTTCTCCTACTAAAGATCAATTAAGTAATTTTACCCTCATTTCCCTGGGGACCGTTGGGTCCTCCTCATAACCTACATTTGGATAATTCAAAAAAATCTTATCAATAGATCAATTTCTGTCCCATAGTTCACCCCATCTAATTCAGCCCATAATGTATTTCTCCCTGTTTCAGTATATTGCCTAAGTAGTAGCCTTTTCCCTAAACATTTTTAATCTTTTAGTTTTTTACACTAATAGTATAAACATTTATCCCACATTTATTACTTTATTATAGTATATGCACATTGGATACTATGAACAGTACACTATTAAGTGTAATCCATATTGATATGTAAAATATCTCCTATGCACTGTTTCACGTTGTTTTACATTGTTCACATGCTTAACTTCACAGGGGCAGTACTGGCGCCAACGTGATGACGCAGTGACGCCTCGGCAGCACTTCCGGTTTGCATCCTGTGCATCAGTGTGGGGGCCGGTGGCGTTGGAACTATTGGGCTATTTAGCCACTGCGTGGTAAGTGTAAATGTACACTGTTTGTTTTTCTTCACAGGAGTCTGAGGACGGGGGTTGTACCCCTAAAACGTTAACTCTGATTAAATCACTTTGTTAAAACACGGCGAGTGCTCTCTTTGGACAATCCTTTTTTTTAAAAAATTTTTTTATATATATATATCTATATCTATCTATAATATATATCATTTATACAGTCAACAAGGAAATATTTGAAAATTACACAATTCATTTTATATGAAGTTCTAATTTTCCCCTTTTAAATCTAGATTTAAGTTCTGATATGCTTTCAGAGAACACATGTTTTAAAAGGTTTTCTTAGATCCTTAAACTCAGACGAGGCTTACGTGTATTCAACTCAACGTGGGGTAATTAACGTTTGCATGCAAAGTGGTTACCTTTCCTCTGAGGATGTTTGTATATTTCATTATCCTTGCGGACTAAGCGACTGTTGTCTACAGGGAGTCTGTAATTTTATTACCCATCTTGGGCAGGAAGCTCCATTTAAGGGCATTCAAACTTGAGTGTGTTATATGCTGATTACTTTTAAAGTAAATCCTTTGATGAATTGGGACAAAGGTTTGTAATGTGTCCTTGACAACCAGGACCGTCTTTAACACAGGGCAAAAGGGGCAGCTGCCCAGGGTCTGTTGAGGGGCCCAAAAGTCCTAAAAAAAATAAAAATTCAGTCCTAATACGGTCACAGTCAAAAGTTCTCTGCTTATATTTATTAGTGAGAAACTGTGCACTGTGCCGGTGTCATGTGACATGCCAAGCTAGTGCCATGTGCTTTTTTAGATGTGCACTGTGCAGCACTAAATGCTAAGCCCTAACTCGGTATCCAGCCAATCCCACTGCATCAGAAAAGGTCCTGCTGGGATTACCACTTTTACCAGGTAACTTCTCTGGTGGTGGGGATTGTTTCTGGGTAGGGCTGACTATGGGTGCATGCACCAGAAAGCTGGAGTGGCAGGCACGTGAGGATTTGAGCATCTGTGCAGCTGCACACACTGCTCTCTTCAGTCTTGAGGCTGTGTGACTCGTCTCACACTGTATTCATGTAGCCTTGGGCAGACATCATCCAGTCTGCTGGTCCCCTTAGCCCTGCTCTTTCTGCTGTGGCCCTAAGATCAACTAACTGAAGTTTGTTTGGGGAACAGTGATTTGTAGAAAGGGGTCAGTGGGAAGAATAAGTGAGTGCACACACGCCCCTTCCCCATGCAGCATTGTCTAGTGCAGGGTGAGAGGGAACTTGTTCCTAGCAAATAAGTGACATGTGCTGCTAATTCACTGTAACTGAGCTCTGTAGCAACACGAGGTTTGCCGGTTTGATCCCCGGCGAGGTCCACTCAGCCTTTCATCCTTCTAAGGTCGATAAAATAAGCTGCGCCTTGGCACACTTACAGGTGATTAGCCACGCTTTACAAGTACCAAATACATACATACATGCTGCTGTGGCTAATGTATAATGTCATGCTGATACTTCACACATTAAGGTAAGGTTCATTTTTATAGTTTTTTTTTTTCTCTCTACATAAAAAGAAACAAAAAAAACAGACGCAACACCTCTAAGTGCAATATGTCAGTTAAAATACAACATTTATTAACAATCTCACGATTAAAAACTCACAAAGAAAACCTCAACGTAAATGAGGTATGATATGGGCACTTGAGAAACATCCAGGTCTCTCAAACGATATCCCTCAGATGTTAGATCCAGCCGCAGACAATGTCTTGTGATTATGCGTCCAAATATCACACACACAGTTCACATGTGTTTACTGTTATCAGGATAACCATACAACCTTCAAATTCGTGAGGCACAAACACTTGGAATTGATCGAGTTAGAAAACACGCCACTAAAGAGAACAGCTGTGTGCAAGCAAAAAAGCTGGCAGCTTGCATCAGCTGTTTGCGGTAGCGTTTGGATGGTGGGCGTGGCCTTACGCGTTTCGTAGGGGTTCTCCCTACTTCGTCAGAGGATGCCCACTTGTTCCACCATCTGATCCTTTATGCCTGTACTGATGCGATACTCAATCAATCTGATTGCCACATTTGGTTTTATAAAACCAAGGACTTTGTTTTTAATCTTGTACAGATATTAATAAATATTTGGACCCCCTGAAAAAGTCTGTCTTTACCTTGCTTTTCTCCTGTTGACTGCCCTAAATCTCTTTAATCAGCTAGCCACACACCAGAATCACATTCAAAAGCATATTAAATTAATCCACAGTGGAGGAATATATATATATATATATATTATTTACTTATTAGTACTGCTTAGGTCCAGTTTCACATATTGCAATTTCTTTTTTTTTTTCTTTTTTTTTAAATGATTAGCCCAGCAGTGGATAAAAAATAATAAATACGTAAATGTAGTTGTTTTTTTGGGATGTTGGGGTGGAGAGTGAAATTGCATGGGGGGGGGCAAGAAAATGTTTGCCCAGGGTCCAGTGAATATTAAAAACGACCCTGTTGACAACAAGAAAGGGGGCTTGGCTTACAAACTCAGACCATTTGATAGACAGAATTGTAATGTTACAGTGATAACTGATACAAATAGCTTCATATATGATATCTATTTCAATATATATATATATAAATTATTTAATAACACATTTACAGATAGCCTGACATTCTAAACAATTGTATTCTCTGTTGTAAATACACTTTGTTATAAGTACTTATTGAAATTCTCAAATTATATTAATCTTCTGTTAATATGTTCATTTTATAGTTGTTTATACCATATTATGTTTAATAAAAAACAGAGGTTTACTTGAATTGGGATCCAAAAGTGGTCCCTGATTTTCACGTCTTCCTTGCTTCTCATTTTCTGTTATAGGTACATTGGGGTACAAGAGTGACAACCCTATATAATATGGAAGGCCTTAAAGGGCCATAATACCCAAATGTTTAAACACTTGAAAGTGATGCAGCATAGCTGTAAAAAGCTGATTAGAAAATATCACTTGAACATCTCTATGTAAAAAAGAAAGATATTTTACCTCAAAAGTTCCTCAGTAGCCACCTCCCATTGTAAAGGATTTCTAAGCAGCATTTTAGTGTGTTTGTCCTGGGACATCTGAAGGGACTAGCATCGTGCACTCTCATATTATTTCACCAATCAGGTAAAGGAAGCTTACTATGAAATCTCATGAGAGTTAAGTCAAATCTCATGAGATCACAGTAAGAGTTCATGACCTCAGCACTGCTGATGCTGATTGGCTGCTGTTCATTTCTTCATTTTTTTTAATTTTTTTACCTGCAGCTGGGAGCAGCTGAGTATAACATTTTACACAGAACTTACTCTGCTGAGCTGAGGAAATTGTAAGGTAAAATATCTTCCTTTTTTACATAGAGATGCTCAGGTGATATTTTTCTGTCAGCTTTTTACAGTTATACTGCATCAGTTTCAAGTGATTTAGCATATGAGTATTATGTCCCTTTAAGACAGGTTAAACGATATCTAAAGCATGTATATATATTTTTTCTGTTATTTCTAATTGTACAAGTTTCTAAGCATCTGGTTAACTATTCTTTACATGTGTTACTGTATAATTTGCCTGCTATATCCTGTAAACCTCAAAAAAAAAAAATTGGTCTTTTTCCACTCCCCCTGTACCATGTGACAGCCATCAGCCAATCACAAATGCATACACGTACCGTGTGACAGCTATCAGCCAATCACAAATGTATACAGACTTATTCTGTGAATTCTAGCACATGCTCAGTAGGAGCTGGTGGCTCAAAGTTTACATATAAAAAGACTGTGCTTTTTTTTTTAATGGAAGTAAATTGGAAAGTTGTTTAAAATTGCATTCTCTATCTGAATAATGAAAGTTGAATTTTGTTTTAAGTGTCCCTTTAAATGAGGCATGTGAAAAAGTTTTGGCACCCTTTCAGTTGATTCACTAGGGATTTCTTTGTGAGATCTCAGAACTTTAATTGTCTAAATTGATTTAGGCCTTGATGCAAGTCTATTGGAGACAGTACACACCTTAAGATTTTAATATAAAATAGTATATTGCAAAGTTATTTTACTACACATAAATAAATGTTATTTATTTTGCCTCCTTTTCATATAAACTTAAATATTAGACTTGGCTGATATGTTCTTTAGCAAGACAACAGAAATGTCTTGTAAATTTACTGTCTCTTTAATCCTTTAATCCTTGGAACCTCTCGTTTTGTGCTTATAGCCATCAAAAAATGGAAGTTAAAGGGACACTGAACCCAATGTTTTTCTTTCGTGATTCAGATACAGCATGCTATTTTAAGCAACTTTCTAATTTACTCCTATTATCAAATTCTCTTCATTCTCTTTGTATGTTTATTTGAAAAACAAGAATGTAAGTTTAGATGCCTGCCCATTTTTGGTGAACAACCTGGGTTGTCCTTGCGGATTGGACAGCACCAATAAACAAGTGCTGTCCATGGATAAACAAGTGCTGTCCATGGTTCTGAACGAAACATTTGTTGGCTCCTTAGCTTAGATGCCTTCTTTTTCAAATAAAGATAGCAAGAGAATGAAGAAAAATTGATAATAGAAGTTTATTATAAAGCTGCTTAAAATTGCATGCTCTATCTGAATCATGAAAGAACAAATTTGGGTTCAGTATCCCTTTAAGAAGAACTGCTTCTAGAAAAACTGCCAATATATATGTATTTCTTGTTTTAATTTTTAATGTTTGTGTATTTCCTATAGGTCAAAATGGAATGTTGACTTTGTCTATGATACTATAAAACTGGTAGATTTATAACCATGAATTACTGATTTCCTTATGAAAGAAGAAATGCAGGGTGAGGCACTTCGCAATGATGCTGGTAATGAGGAAATCATCCCTAAGGGAAACAGAAGTGCCCCACAGAGTCCCCTCAGGGATACACTCCGTAGAGCTGCAGCTGCAGTGTCTTTTGAAGGCAAAACTGGGGAAGCCACCATAGAGAGGAAGAAAAGAAAGAAGAAAGAGCCTCGTCCAGAATCCATTATTGTGTATCGGTCAGATAATGACAAGGTATTAGAGGATGAACAAGCAGATCCAGAAAGTGGAGAGAAAAGTGCAGAAGAAGGCTCCAGATTTCTTGGAACTCCAGTGTCTGATGGTATGTGTGACAGCTAATAGTATGGAACAGTAGTTAGTGACATAATAACATTTTGTGCAAAATAAAACCATTTATAGATCATTTTAATCTTAAGCAAGTTCCCTTTTTCTCACTATACATGTAATCACTGCTAAGAGACTACACACATAGTCAAAATCGCGTATCCCAGTGCAATGCATTACCACTTCAGTGCAACCTATTTTTATTTATCTTCTAGAAATATTACCACACTAAATGTTGATTGATGACTAAATAGTGGTTCTATGTACATGATTATCCCTCATATTATTTCAGCTTTGCTTTCTAAACCAGGGTTCTTCAGTTATTTTTTTCAAAGACCCAGTGACATAATACCACATACCTTTGCAACCCTATTTTTATGCTTGGTCTGAAAACTTCTGAAGTAATATACAACAAGAAATCTGAAATTTTTGGTAAAGTGTCTAAAATGTGCGCACACTTTATTCCTGATTGTAGTCAAACTTGAAGTCTTGTAAAAGGTAATAACACAAACACACACCCTCTCATACAACACACACACACCCTCTCATACAACACACACACACCCTCTCATACAACACACACACACCCTCTCATACAACACACACACACCCTCTCATACAACACACACACACCCTCTCATACAACACACACACACCCTCTCATACAATACACACACACCCTCTCATACAACACACACACACACACCCTCTCATACAACACACACACACACCCTCTCATACAACACACACACACACCCTCTCATACAACACACACACACCCTCTCATACAACACACACACACACACACACCCTCTCATACAACACACACACAACACACAAACTCTCCTACATAACAAACACAAGTTGCTACCCAGTAAACATGATGTTGTGACCCACCAGTAATAGGTCAAGCCTGTGGCTTGAAGAACCATATTCTAAACTATATATTGTTTCTCAGCCAAGAGAAAAATATGAAGCACAGTAATTTTACTCACTCTAAAAGAACATTCTTTATATCTTGGGCTACTATATTAAAGGGGTATTAATCATTGTGTAATCACATAATTTAGTTGAAGACTACAGAAAAGTTATGTCCGCATTATGTAAACACTTTTTAAAGCAGATTAACACCTTGTTTGCTGCAGTTGATTTTCAGTGGCCAAACTATCCACACCACTTCTCTTATATGAAAGAGCCAATTCGGAGTTGTCACTGGAGTAGTCAAGGCTAACCACTGTGATTTTGTTAGCAAAACATGCATTGGTTTGTAGTATCTTATCTCTAAAATATAGGTACCTATTCACACAGCAATCAGTATGTTGATCCGTTTCTGAATCAGGTGTCTATAAGAGGCGCCACAGAAAATGCAAGAGATCTATAATAATATAGTGTAAAATTCAACAATAATAAGTGAAGATAAAACACAAGGATAAAAGTGAAAACAACAGAAATAATGTAGCAATATTATAGTGGTGTATAAAACCAGAACTGTCCAATATACGCAACTGTCCCATATACGCTCAGGGGGAGTCAGGGCAGCTCTTCTATGATGTCCAGCCAGACACTTGGGTACACTAAAGCGATAAAAGTAGAAGGCGCCTCATAGGGTAGACCATCAAATAAGGGGTGGTGAACGGACAAGGTGAATCAGTCCTACTCACATGAAATAAGGCACTAGTCAGTGCAAAGCAAGCAAGCCAGATCCTCAACGTCGTCCGAGAGACTCACTTCCGACAGCAAGACAGGATACGCCTAGGAGGGCAGCAGAACTTCCTGATAATCTTCCAAAGTTGGGGTATTCAAACCGCTGTGGGCAGTATTTCGGTTTTGTGCTGCCCTAGGCACTCAAAATTCTGCTCCCCCCACACACACACACACACACAACCCAAAGGTTTTAGGCCTTTTTTCCCACTTAATATTTTTTTGGGTCAGTGTGTAAAAAATGTTTTGTTTTTTTCATAACAATTCAAAAGAAAATGGGCTAGCAAAACACTTGCATACAGGTGGGTTGAATTGGATGCATCTCATACCATTTTCTCCCTGAGAGAAGGGAGAGAAAATAAGGTGAGGGGAGAGAAAGGAAAGAAGGGAGAGGAGAAAAGGGGGGAGGTAAAGAACGGAGGGAAAGAAAGGAGTGAAAGAAGGGAGGGATAGAAAGAAGGGAGTTGAGGCAGGGAGTGAGTTGAAGGAGAAAGGGAGAGAGGAAGGGAGGGAAAGAAGAATACACTTTGAAACAATCACTGCCCTTTACATGCAACAATATACAGTAATTACCATAATTTAAGTAAATAAACTTTTTAAGTGTCCATTTACTCCGTGGATTCATGAATGCAGAGAAAGCTAGCTGTTAGTAGCTAACATACATTAGCACTGAGAGTTTATGATTAGATATCACAAGCTGATCTAAGCAGTGCACAGACGCATCCAGTCTGTTAGTTACTAAGACCCGCATTAAGCACTGCACTCGCAGACCTACCACAGCTTACAAGGGGAGGCATCATATCGGCACAAGGTCTTCTCCTCCAGCCTCACCTTGTAAGCATATCCCTGGGCAAGTTTCTCACCAAGAACGCTTCCACTGCAAAAATTCCGGTGGCTCTAAATGAAGAAACGGTTTAAAGGAGCACTGCCTGTGAAGAGCGACCTTAATCAGCGCATGTACCTAGTCTTCTCTGTAAAAGCCTGCACTTTATCGCTCACTGTACTGTGTGCTTGCTTTTAGAGAGAGGATAGGGCAGATGTGCTGCCCCTCCCAAATCTGCTGTCCTAGGCACCTTCCTTGTTGGCCTAGACCATAATACGCCCCTGGATGTGGGGGAAGTGGAACGAGTGCAACCAGACACCAAATACTCAAATGGTATAATGAGGATAAGCTATCCTGATGAAAATGGTGCTGTGTCGCAGAGAAACACGTAGCTATATGCTTTATATGTTTTTAACTTTTTAATAAATAGTTTTAAACATCTGCTGCTTACAGTCATTATGAGTATTTGGTGCCTGGTTGCACTAGTTTCACTTCCCCCACAGCGGTCTGAATGCCCACACTTTGGGAAGTTTTTTCGGAAGCTCTGCTGCCCTTCTAGGCGTATCCTTTCTTGCTGTCGGAAGTGAGTCTGCTGGAAGACTTTGAGGATCTGGCTTGCCTGTTTTGCACTGACTAGTGCCTTCTTTCATGTGAGTAGGACTGATTCACCTTGTCCGTTCACCACCCCTTATTTGCTGGTCTACCCTATGAGGCACCTTCTACTTTTAATGAGACACCTTCTACTTTTATTGTTTTAATCTTATCATCTCTGCTGAGGCTTATTAGTGAGATATGTAGCAGGGTTAGCTGTGTGAAGTTGCAGCTAGCATTTTCAGTTATCAGAATTGTTAAAATCCACAGTTTTCAGAGTTGACAAAATGACAGGAAAGGGGACATGAAGATTATCATGTTCTTTAGTTCTCAGAATTGGAAAACAGGGTAAAATAAAAAAAAGTATTTGCCAAGTGGTTTTACAACACATAAGCATTTTTATGCTTCTTTAGTTATAGTTTATCTTTTTATTGTTATTTCAACTGAAACAATGCATCGTTATTAAACCTAATAGTAAGGCTTACCACAAAAGCTAATGTAACTGTATTAAACCATTAAAATGTCCTAACTTTTTTTTTTTACATACTAACTGCAAGACAGAACATTGAGTGATTTGAGATGTCCTTGCAGAAAATGCAGCATGTCTGCAGAAAGAACAGAACGCACGCAGGAACTGTTAGTGTTTTTGCTTTCTCCACATTAGGCTGTTTATTTTACAGCGCTGTGCTCTGGCTGCACTGTGTATGTTTTCTTTAACACAGTACAGCCAGAGCAAAGCACAGTTTGAAAATAATACAGTCTATTACCGTGACTGACTCTCAGAAATTTTTTAACCCCGTCCCATAGTTTTTACTGGTCTGCAAAACTATGGTTCCTGAATGATCTTCTGAGCAATGCACCTTTGTTACTTTTTTTTACCTTTTATAATTATATCAATAAACAGTTTAAAAATGTAAAGGGACTGTCTAGCCAAAATTATACTTTCATGATTTAGATAGGGCATGCAGTTTTAAACAACTTTTCAATTTCAATTTTGAAAGGTCAGACATATTACTTTAGCCATTATTATTATAATTAACAGGTTTAATGTCATGTTCAGGGCTAAACATAGAACAGGTTATAACAGATGCTAGTAAATGAACAGAATTCCTATGGATATCACTTGATGCCTTAAATAGATACTCCTCTGTCTTAGGAAGCACAGGGCATACCAGAACATCTAACTAGAACCACTCTTAAAACTATAAAGAGCAAACAGGGTGCATTTACACATCAATGAATATTATGCACCCAAATCTTGATGAGGATAGTAAACTCAGTGCCTCTCATTTGTAATAGATCATGGCTGATTATATAGAATACTGATGATTTTATTGATTAGAAAATATTTGGATCTTAAACTCAAATGTTTTCTTTAATGATTCAGAAAGAGAATGCAATTTTAATCAACTTTCTAATTTACTCCTATTATCAGTTTTTATTCGTTATC
This sequence comes from Bombina bombina, assembly GCF_027579735.1. Classification (NCBI taxonomy): domain Eukaryota; kingdom Metazoa; phylum Chordata; class Amphibia; order Anura; family Bombinatoridae; genus Bombina; species Bombina bombina. The sequence continues at coordinate 327,973,359 of NC_069499.1, forward strand.
TTGCTATCTTCATTTAAAAAGCACGAATGTAAATCTTTGGAGCCTGACCATTTTTGGTTCAGAACCTGGGTTATGCTTGCTTATTGGTAGCTAAATTTCGCAACCAATAAGCAAGCACTATCCAGGGTGCTGAACCTAAAATGGGCCAGCTCCTAAGCTTTACATTCCTGCTTTTTGAATAAATAAGGAGTTAATTAGAAAGTTGCTTAAAATTGCATGCTCTATCTGAACTATTATTATTATTATTATTATTATTATTATTATTATTATTCTTTATTTATAAAGCGCCAACAGATTCCGCAGTGCTGTCCATGGGTACAAAGATAAAAGTACAGTACAATACAATATAGAAGGCACCAAAGTTTAACAAAACAAATACAGGGGGAATTGAGGGCCCTGTTCCCGTGGGAACTTACAATCTAGATGGTAGGAGGGTGAGAAACAGGAGGTGGGGACTGCAAAGGTGAGAATGATGTTAGTGTGGAGTTAGATGGGGCAGCAGTTAGGCAGGTAGAATTAATTTTTTACTGATTTAGAGATAGGCTTCCATGAACAGAAAGGTCTTTAGGGAGCATTTAAAGGAGGAAAGGTTAGGGGAAAGTCTAACAGCTCTGGAAAGTGCATTCCAGATGGTTGGTGCTGCACGAGAGAAGTCCTGTAGCCTGGCATGGGAGGAGGTGATGGTAGAAGATGCAAGGAGCAGGTCATTGTTGGATCTTAGGGGGTGGGCTGGAGTATATTTCTTGATGAGTGAGGACAGGTAGGGGGGGCTACGTTGGTAAGGGCTTTGTAGGTCAGGATGAGAATTTTGAATTTAATTCTGCTGTGGATGGGTAGCCAGTGAATGGACTCGTAGAGAGGTGCAGCAGATACAGAGCGTCGGGAGAGGTGGATTAGCCTAGCAGAGGCATTTAGGATGGATTGAAGAGGGTAGAGGCGGGAGAGAGAGAGGCCAGTTAGTAGGTTATTACAGTAGTCAAGTCGGGAGATTACCAGGGAGTGGATTAGCTGTTTAGTAGTTTCAGCACTCAGAAATGGACGGATTTTGGAGATATTACGTAGATGGTTGCGACAGGAGGAAGAGAGCAATTGGATGTGGGGAATGAAGGACAGAATGTAGTCAAGTGTAACTCCTAGGACACGGACTTGGGGTGATGGGGAAATAGTGGTATCACCAACAGTGATTGAAAAGTTAGGAACCGGGGTAGAATTAGAGGGGGGGATTAGAAGGAGCTCAGTCTTGGACATATTGATTTTTAGGTGGTGAGAGGCCATCCAAGAAGAAATGCCAGATAAGTAGACACTGATGTGAGCAAGGACAGAAGGAGAGAGTGAAGGGGCGGATAGGTAGATCTGGGTATCATCAGCATAGAGGTGGTAGTTGAAGCCATAGCTACTGATAAGTTTTCCCAGTGAGGATGTATACATAGAGAAGAGTAGGGGACCCAGAACAGAGCCTTGAGGTACTCCAACAGACAGAGGCAATGGAGAGGAGTCGCCACCAGCAAAGGAGACAGAAAAGGACCTATTAGAGAGATAAGAGTGGATCCAGGAAAGGGCAGTGTCAGAGAGCCCAAAGGAGCTGAGAGTCCGTAGGAGAAGGGGATGGTCAACTGTGTCAAAGGCAGCAGACAGATCAAGTAAGCTAAGTATTGAGTAGTGGCCATTTTTTTTTTTAGCAGAAAGAAGATCATTAGTAACTTTGGTGAGGGCAGTCTCAGTTGAGTGTTGGGAACGAAGCCAGATTGTAAGGGGTCAAGCAGTGAGTTGGAGGACAAGAAGTGGGTTAAGCGATCGAAGACTAGTTTTTCCAGGACTTTTGAGGCTAGCGGAAGCAGTGATATGGGGCGGTAGTTTGCAGGAGAATTGGGGTCGAGGGAGGGTTTTTTGAGGATGGGGGTGACCTTTGCATGTTTGAAGGAAGATGGGAATGAACCGGTAGTAAGGGATAGGTTAAATATGTGAGTAAGAGCTGGAGTGAGGGTAGAAGACAGAGATGGTATTAGATGTGAAGGGATAGGGTCAAGTGGGCAGGTAGTGAGGTGTGAGGAAGACGATAGGGAACTCACTTCATTCTCAGAGGTAGGGGGGAAGGTGCTGAGAGTGGTGGAGGGGGTTGCCGGGGGCGGAGATGGAAGGTTGCAGACTTGTGTTGGGATATTACTTCGGATGGTAATTGTTTTGAGCACTAAAGGCAGATGAAGGGGGTGGTGAAGGTGGGTAAAGGAGAGAGTTGAAAATGGAGAAGAGACGTTTAGGGTTTGTGGAGTGAGTAGATATAAGAGAAGAGAAGTAGGTTTGCTTGGCTAAGTGAAGGGCAGAGGAGTAAGAATAAAGAATAAACTTATAGTGAAGGAAATCTGATTCAGAGCGGGATTTCCTCCAGGCACGTTTAGCAGCACGGGAGCATTTTTGCAGGTAGCGTGTTTAGTTAGAGTGCCAGGGTTGGAGCTGACGACGTGGGGTTTTGCGTATTTGGGGAGGAGCGAAAATGTCCAGTGCCGAGGAGAGAGTATTGTTATAGTGGGTTGTAGCAAGGTCAGGGCAGGATATTGTGGAAGTGTGGGGGAGGTGTTTTTGAATAAGGTTGGAGAGTTGTAGAGGATCCACAGTGTGCAGATTTCTACAGGTGCGGGGGTGAGGGGGAGAAGTAGGTTTAGCCTGTATATTAAGCTTAAAGGTGAGCAGATGGTGGTCTGAGATGGGAAATGGGAGACAGGTGGTGTCAGAGGGAGAGCAGAGGTAGGAGAATACTAGATCAATAGAGTGTCCATCGCGGTGAGTAGGGAATATGGTGGATTGTGAGAGACCAAAGGAGTTTGTGAGTGAGAGAAGTTTAGAGGCAGCAGGGGCAGATGGGTTATCAATGGGGATGTTGAAGTCCCCCAGGATTAAAGCAGGAGTATTTGTAGAGAGAAAGTGAGAAAGCCAGGCAGCGAAGTTATCAAGGAATTGGGAGGTTGGTCCAGGGGGGCGATAGATAACTGCCACCCTGAGGGAGAGGGGGGAGAATAGTCTGATGCAGTGAACTTCAAAGGAGGAAAAGGAGAGAGATGGATGAGGCTGCAGGTGCTGAAAGGAGCAGGAGGGGGAGAGTAAGATTCCAACACCGCCACCATGTCTATAACCTGGCCTAGGTGTGTGGCTAAAGTGGAGACCACCGTGCGTGAGAGCAGCAATGGAAGCAGTGTCAGGAGATGATAACTAGGTTTCAGTAATTGCTAGAAGATTGAAAGCAATAGAAATAAAAAGGCCATGAACAGTTGTGAGTTTGTTACAGACAGAGCGTGCATTCCAAAGAGCACAAGAAAAGAGAGGGGATAAGCGCTGTGTGTTAATAGAGATGAGATTGTTAGGATTGCGTGACCTAGAGTTTTTGCAGTGGGGGACTGAGTGAGAGTGTAAAAGTGTGGTTATTGCTGCAGGGCCAGGGTTAGGAGAGATGTCACCAGCAGTAGGAGGAGTGTGAATGACAGAAGGTGAGAGGGGGACTTGTAGGAGCGAGTATGATTAGACACAGGAGAGTTAGATGGGGAAGTATTTCTAAGGAGACAAAGTAGTTCATGAGAGGACAGCATAGGGGATGAGAGAAGGGAGGGTGAGATAAGGATAGTGTGTGGGTTATTGTTGCTACAGGGAAGTGCAGTGATTTTTAGGGAAAGGGCAGACAGAGATAGCAGAAAATACATGGAAAGCATTGTGCAGGTGTATAGTTAGTAGGTTTAGATAAAATTGTGGTTTAGTATCCCTTTAAGGACAATTAAATATAGTAGAATTATATAAGAAACAAATGCATAATAAATACACAATTCAGTAACATTTTTCTTATAGTTCAAGGCTTCCTCCATTTTTCCTCCCCCTGTATCAATGACAGCCATCCGCCAATCACAAAACATGTAAAGTATATACTGTGCACTCTTGCACATGCTCAGTAGGAGCTGTTGTCTTAAAGTGGGCATATTAAAATTTTTTTCGCATTTTGTTAATGGAAATTGAAAAGTGCATGTGAGTTAAAAAAGAAAGTCTTAAAATTATTGATTTTCGTGTCCTTTTAAGCTATTTTTCATGTTTGTTTCCATAATTTACTTCTTCACAAAGACAGCATTTTTTGTAATAGCTTAGGCACTAGCAACAGAGACAGAGGGCTTTGTGATATGTGAGCAGGTTACATGCTATGGATTTTGTTAATATAATACATTCCTACTTTTTCTCTTGCACATATCTACCAGATAACGGAAATAACTGATGATATGTCTGTTTTACAGGAGGGTGGAATATGGCCCATGACAGTCGCTATGTTACATTAACTGGTACCATCACTCGTGGGAAAAAGAAAGGCCAGATGGTGGATATCCATGTGACCTTAACCGAGAAGGAGCTTCAGGAGCTGGCTAGATCCAGGGAACCTTTACAAGAAGAAACAACGGAAGGAAAGAAGACTTGTTCAGTCAGTCTGGACCGAGGTCCACATATTCTTATTTGGACTATTCTCTGCTTACCTATAGTGTTTGTTCTGTCTTTTGTGCTCTCTTTTTATCATGGGACCATTACCTGGTACAATATTTTCTTAGTCTATAATGAAGAAAGAACTTTCTGGCACAAAATCACATTTTGTCCTTTCCTAATTATTTTCTATCCTATTATCATTGTTGCGCTGTCTCTGTCCCTGGGTCTTTATACAGCCATCACCCAAATATCCTGGTCATTTGGGGAGTGGTGGCGTGCTGTGAGGGACATGGAGAAAGGTTTCTGTGGCTGGCTCTGTAGCAAATTGGGTATGGAGGACTGTTCTCCATACAGTATTGTTGAGCTTCTGGATTCAGATACTGTTTCTGGCAGCCTGTCTGCAAAAGGATCTACACAGGCAGTGGAAACTTCAGCAGTATGAGAAATTATTTTTAATTTATATCACATGGTCAGGTGAATTAAGGAGAAGTATTGGACAGTTGGTGTATCATTTTTTTATTGTTACTACTGAGCTCTTCTGCCTTGTGCCATAATGGTATATGCCTGGAAAACTAGTAATCATTACTTGCTATAATGAATTTGTGTTTGGTTATCACAGGGTTCAGGAATATCCTAATGGTTTGCAGGATTATAAATAAGACTGTCATTATTCAACTGTGATTTTATCATTACTTGTATAAAGGGCCCCATTGTTATGTAATTACTAAGTTGTGAGTGAATAAGAGTTGGTTTCCTATGATAATCATCTGATCTCTGTATCGGATCCCTAGTTGCATGATGAGTATATAAGGACACTAGATACCTTCCATGTTTCACAATGTCTTAAAAAATAGTTTAATGGTTTACAAGTGTGAGTTATACTACTGAGAAGAAATTTATAGAGAGAAAACTGGTTTTCTTTAACAAATACCTAACAACAACAACAAAAAACTATAAAGCTTTATTATTTTGTGAAAATGTAATGATATAGCAAAGAAAGCCTTGTAGTGATGGGTTTGAGGTGCTGGTCATAAGTCGTTCATGCAATTACAAAAGAAATCTGTGAACTTTATTTTAAGAATGAAAATACATGTAGTTGTTACTCTGCAGCTGCCTCTGCAATTTAACTAAAAACAACGTTTATCATAAGAAAGATCTTATCTTTTTATTCAGTTCGGGTGAGGTACAAAACAAACCTAATAGAGTTACTGCCATATATTTCATCCACTGAAGCATTTCCCGATTAAACCATAATTGATTCTTTTAGTTTTACTTGCAGACTGGTTGTTAAAGGGATATGAAGCCCAATTTTTTTTTCGTTCATGATTCAGATAGAGCATGCAATTTTAAGCAACTTTCTAGTTGACTGCTATTATCAATTTTTCTTCGTTCTCTTGGTACCTTTATTCGAAACAGCAGGAATGTAAACTTAGGAGCCATCCCATTTTTGGTTCAGCACCTGGGTAGCGCTTGCTGATTGGTGGCTCCTAAGCTTACCTTCCTGCCTTTTGGAATAAAGATACCAAGAGAACGAAGAAAAATTGATAATAGGAGGAAATAAGAAAGTTGCCTAAAATTGTATGCTCTATCTGAATTGTAAAAGATAAAAATAAAAAAAAATCGGGTTTCATATCTCTAAAAGATGAGATGCTGAATAAAGAACCTTTCTTAAGACCATAGTCTTCATTACTCCTATTGACTATTTTATTTTTTAAATAGGTTATGATAAAAATAAAGTTTAATGTTAAATACACAAAACAATGGATCTGCAGTTTACTATTTATGTAAGCCTCCTTCAAGGGCAATGTGCTGTGTCCATCTTACAATAATTTTTTTGTATATCAAAGCCTGATATAGAGTTTGAGTGCTCAGAGAGACACATACGATCAGAGGAACTCCTGTTATTAAGACTGCTAAATATGTAATTGCAATCAGAGTCAGGGACAGTCCTGATTTTTGGACTTCTGCCTCCTGCTATAATTGCTTTAGGATTCTGCCCCACATTGTAAAAATTTGCCTTGAGCTATAGGCTTAGTATGGATGTTTGAGGGAATCAGACAAAGACATTTAGATTTTTTGATAAAAACAATAGGCCCATCAAGCCTACACATACTTCCTATAAATTGTATGCTTAAAGGGACAGTCAAGTCCAAAATAAACACTTTCATGATTCAAATAGGGCATGTAATATTAAACAACTTTCCAATTTACTTTTATCACCAATTTCGCTTTGTTCTCTTGGTATTCTTAGTTAAAAGCTAAACCTAGGAGGTTAATATGCTAATTTCTTAGACCTTGAAGACCGCCTCTATCTAAATGCATTTTGACAGTTTTTCCTTACTAGAGGGCTTTAGTTCATGTGTTTCATATAGATAACATTTAGCTCATGCATGTGAATTTACTGAGTGAGCACTGATTGGCTAAAATGCAAGTCTGTCAAAAGAACTGAAATAAGGGGGCAGTCTGCAGAGGCTTATAATTACAGAGGTAAAACGTGTATTATTATAACTGTGTTGGTTATGCAAAACTGGGGAATGGGAATTAAGGGATTATCTAACTTTTAGAACAACAAAAATTCTGGTGTTTACTGTCCCTATAATTCATTTATAGGATAGCCTTGTGCTTATCCCAGTGAATTTTGCAGACGTGAGGTCTTTGATAGTATTATGCACATATTTATTTGCTTATTGTGGATGCTGGACCTACTGCACTTTACATTAAAATGGCAGCATAATTAAAACAATATATTTAATTCAGTGAATTAGCATCTTATTGAAAATTTGGAACTTTAATAATGTGTCCCCTTATGCTGTATACAGTACCCTCCTTAATAAAAAAAAAAAAATGTTAATTAAAAGAAATTCACATTTTTGATAAAAAGGTTTATATTGTCCGGGTATTTGTAGGGTTTATAGAAAAATAACACAAAATATGGTAGGAAATCAATTAATATCAGGCCGGATTGCCCTGTTACAAATATTGCCCTGTTTAGTGGATTGATATATACAATTTGACTATATATAGACCAAAATGTCTGAGGTGTGACAAGCTCACAAACTCTCTGCAACTGTACTACTGTAACATTTGTCTGTGCAGTTATGAAGCAGTGGTCTAAAGACTGCTGCGCCATAACCTGTCTGCCTGCTTTGAGGAGGCGGAAAGACATTGCCGCAATTCAACCCGATTGAATACGATTGGGTTGATTGGCACCCCCTGCTAGCAGCCAATTGGCCGCAAATCTGCACGGGGCGGGGTTGCACCAGAAGTTCACAAGAGCTGGTGGTGCAATGCTGAATGAATTCAACGAGGTCTGTAGGACATGAACTGCAATGTCGGATCATGTCCGACAGGCCATTAATAAATAGGCCCCTATATCTATTGTTGCTTTGGTAGAATCCAAACATCTATTGTTGCTTTGGTAGAATCCAAACGTGCACAGTGATTATCTGCTGGAGCATGCCTAGAAGCTGTGAAGTCAGTTGAAATACAATGCTTCTGTCTAAACACTGATAAGGGGGGTGGAGCAGACTGCTCCAGACAGCATAGCTATTTAAGTATTTTTGCTTAATTTTGAAAATTATTTTAAAATACTTGCCAGCAATTTTTTAACAATTTTTTTATGCATACTATTTTTTTACTTAATTAGCTTTTTTAGTATATGCACAAATCTCAACATGTTTAATGGCAATTTAATGTAAAAGTACTTTATTAATAAACTCATCAAACCATATGTCACAACATAGGCCTAGTTTCCCTAGAGGTGGTAAAGTTTGGAAACTGGTGGTAAAAACATTTATCTCTATTAAAGTCTATGGAGAATGTTTGTTACCACCAGTTTTCAAACTTTACCACCTCAATAGAAACTAGACCATGGTGTGTACTTCTTTAATTGTTTTTTTTTTGTTTGTTTGTTTTTTTAAAGAGGTCCTTCTTGTTGGAAGTTGCTTAAAAATGTATGCTCAGAAAAAAATAAAAAATATGTTCTATCTGAATCATGAAAGAAAACATTTGGGTTTTGTGTTACTTTTTTAAATACATAGAGCTCCAACAAGCAGGATATGTTAAACAAACAAACAAAAAAAACATTTAAACAAGTACACACCATTTCAGGTGAGTACTTTGTTGTGACATATGGTTTGAGGAGTTTATTATCCCATTTCATGTCCCTTTGAGTTTTGCCCTACCTGTAGAATAAATACATCAGGGGAGGTTTAGTGAAGAGAAGTGCTTGTCTTATTCTCTAATAAAGAGACTTTCACTATTTTCATTGGCCCAAACTTTAACACTGTCAACAATCTGTGTATATAAAAATGCACAGAAACTTTATTTATTGGTTTTAAAGGAGAACTGTGACATTAAAGTGACTATAAACAGCTTGTAATTACAAGACATTTCTGCCAGAGCTAAATATTGTTACAACAAATTAGCATTTCTACCCACCATTTGCCTTATTTGGACAAGCCACAATGCTAGCTATGGTCATAATGTTAGTATAAAGTGAATTGTTTAACAGTTGCTACCATTTAAAACCAATTAAGGATATATGTAGCAGGGTTATTCTTGATAAATCAACAGGGTGCAGTTCTAAGAATTAGAAAATCCTCAATTTTTAGAGCTTAATTACATACAAAGGGGCAAAATAAATATATTACAATAACACATTTATTTAATGTTTATCAAATGGTCTACACCTGGCATGCAGACAATGTTACAGCAATGTGCCAATAAATATGCAAATATGTAAATATTTAATCCTTTTGTTTATGTGCACAAATGAAACGTTATCATCTAAATGCTCATGTATGGGTACAACAAATTATTTAGAGGATTAAAACTTTAATTATAAAATTACTCAATTATATGATTTATTTTTAATTGCTTACACGTCAGGAATTGATATTATTGGTAAAGTGAACAGTCATTATCTATATTTAATTAATTATCTGTCATGATTTACTTTTGGTTTGGTTGTGAAACTTTTACTTCAATGGAAGTCTCTGAAAATCCTTAAACTGACTTATAAATTATATGCTGCTTACTAAAAAAAAAAGGCCAGAATTATGAAATTCTGTAGTTGTGTAGCTCCAATAATATTACTGTCCCTTTAAGAAGCCAACAATGTGCCTTTGTCTAATAGCCTTGCATTTGTTTATTTTTGTGCATCTCCAAAGTCATGAAAATTGCTTGCAAACCCAGGACGATCATGTACCCAAGTCTGGTATTTCTTCAGATTGATTTCGCAGTTTCATTAATTGATTAGAATAGCTTTGAAATAATAAAAAAAAGTAAGCACCTGAGCTGCTATACATTTTTTTTTTTTTTCTGTATGAATTCAAACACGTTGTAATGGAGCCTTAGTTTGAGTTTTCTTAATACAGGGATTACAAAGAGCAAAAATAACAGTCAACCATTGCAAACCATTTTTAATGTGTGTGATTGTCTTTTATCTTTAGTATCTTTTATTTTCCAGAATCTAAAATCTACGCTGTTGTTTGTTCCTTGGTATATTACATTTTGCCTTTCTGTGTTTTCATCAAATTTTTATATCTCCTAGAGAATAGTATTGGAAAAAATACACAACAGAATGTATTATTTATTTTATGCTTTTAAAGTCACAATTCATTTAGCTGAAGGTCTGCAAATATTGTGCTGCACGGTTTAAGAATAAGTGCAGCACTTATCCTAATAATGAAAAATGTGTGCTATAACTACAAATGGATTTCATAAAACGTCTTAGACATATAGAAACTTTTGGGTTTTTTTGGGACTTCCTTGCTGGTGCATGGAGTGAAATAGAGTTTTGTTGGAGGGGGGAAAAGAGAAATTGTGCTAGGAAGAAGCTAAGATAGTTAGCTGGATTCATTTGTCAATTTTATGTAGTATCTTCCTCTTCATCACATTCACTATGAAAGGATTTTAATCTTGTGATGGAACGTTCTGTCTAATATTAATAAATATATATCTCTCAATAATACTCAGGGAGGCACAGAAATTAATGGGTTCAAGCACCCGAACACTGAAACTCACCTGGTAGTTACCACCCTAGATTAACCCAATTTTACAGATTAAAAATCAAACCTAATTTATGCCTAGTTTCCATTGAGGTGGTAAAGTTTGGAAACTGGTAGTAACATAAAAACAGTTCCATAGACTTTAATGAAAATAAATGTTTTTAGCACAAGTTTCCACAATTTATCGCCTCAATGAAAACTAGGGCTATGTGCTTATAAGATAAATACTATATAGTCTTGTCAACCACATGAGCCTGCAATCAATTATGGGCAGTTATTACATTAAGGTTAATAGGAATAGCAAAATTACAGGGAACATAGTTACAGGTATCAAACAAAAGGGAAGAAAATCTAAACTGACATTTTTTTTATGTCCATATGCTATCCGGGAACATGGATCCGTTTCTGGCATAGGAGGGGGTTGCTGTCTGAATATATTTGCAATACTAATATGAGATGCATTTGACCTTGCATTGACTCCCTCCAAAAGACCCACATAAACTCCCAGCACAGCTTGATAAAGGGATATGTGTTCTTGCCTGTTACTGGCATAAAGGGCAAGTTTACTTGTTGCTAGTCCCTCTCTGTAGAGATAAGCCCTCTGTAAGGATTGCCATACATTTTGACCTTGTTACTGTCTCTTTAATTTCCTGCCTATTTAAGGCACCTCCTACCGACACTCATTGCTGGTTAATTGAGAATATTCTTACTTTAGTCCCTCTCAACATTCCAGTCCTAACTACACTGACAGATTGGTGTCAGTCTCCAAACTTACTTTGGCTGCAACTCTCTTCTTTTTAGTAAGTGCCTCCGCTTCACGGAAATCCCTGCAATCCTCTGTCGGCAGATCAGCTGGGTCTCTCCGACACTTCCTCACTGAATCAGCTGTTTCCCTGCTGTCTGCGCTGTGACCACGTCCTCAGCTGCAGCCCTGTGCACCTCTCCCTGCCTGTAGCGGTTACAGCGTTCCAGCTCACAGACCGCACCGGACCAACAACAACTACGGAACAGGTCAGGTCTCTTTGCATATTAATGTGGAACTGTTGTCTGCTATTATAAGCCCTTGTACTTTGTCTATTTAACAAGGCTCCTCATATGAATGTTGCTTAACTGTTCATTTGTAGTTCCTATTACTACCTGTATCTTGGCGTTACACCAATTGCCTATCAGAGGGGTTAGTTATATTCAAACTTATCCGACATCTCTTCCCTGGCAAATAATAAAGCATTGGGGTAACCTTAATTCACTGTTCTGGTTCCCCTAATGTGACAAACTAATACTTTTAATATTGGATGCAGTTTTAAGGTCTGAAATCATAATTCCTGGTCTATATCTCTCACAAACCTCTTGTTACCATTACATAATTAACCAGCCTTCATAAGGAATAGTGTTTAATTAACACAGTTATTTCCTGTACTTATTTTCCATAACAAATCAAAATGGAACAAGAGCCCCTGAGTGAAAGAGTACAAGTACTTTCAGACAGATTGGATGCTCTATCCAGTTCTTTCCACGAGTTACAAGTGGAAAATCAGGCCCTAAAAGCCTGTTTACGGGATGTACTAGCCCCCAAGCCTACTACAGCAGAATCCACCCAGAACCCTTGGTCTCCCCCCCCCCCAGAGAAGTTCTCTGGAGACCGGTCACGTTTTAGGGAATTCAGGAATTCCTTTATGCTCCTTTTTTAAATGAAGCCACGCACCTACCCCTCTGAGAGGATTAGAGTGCTTACTTACATATCTTAGGGGGGAGCCTAGGGCCTGGGCAGACTCATTTTATGAAAGTCAGGATTCAAATCAAATGTCGGCTTTATATGACGACCCCTTTAAGCAGGTCTCTGCTGAAAATACCCTGAGGTCATTAAAACAGAGAAAGAATCCTGTGGAGAATTACATCACACAATTTAAAATCTCTGCTTGTGAGTGGAATGAGGTATCTCTTAAAACACAATTCCGCCTAGGGTTGTCAGAAGAGATAAAGGACGAACTCTCTCGCACAGGGATCCCTGACTCCTTAGAAGACTTTTTCACGCTCACCATAAACATCGACAGACGCCTCAGAGAACGTAGCTCAGAAAAGGCTAGTGGTTCTAGGAATTATTTATTTACACCTACTTATCAAACGAAAGAAACCCTTCAACCTATGGATATTGGGTTTACGAAGGGCCCTCTCACCCCTCAAGAAAAATGTAGGAGGAAGTGGCACAGTCTGTGCATGTATTGTGCCTGCCCCACTCATGAAGTTAAGGAATGTCCAGTCCTCTCCAAAACTAAGAAGGGTAGGTCACTGTGTTCAACTGAAACCTTTTTGATGAAAACAATTAAAACCTCATACATAACCATTCCTATTCTCTTATAGTGGGAACACCTCAAGATAACTACTGAGGCAATTGTGGACACTGGTTCATGTAGGAATTTTGTTGATCATAATTTTGTGAGAAGAAATAAAATTCCTGTAGTATGTAAACAATCTCCTGTCTCTGTGAAAGTCATTGATGGCTCATTGCTCTCTTCTGGTCCAGTTACACATCAGACCACATCCCTCCAGATAACTATATGTAATCTAACTGAAACACTCTCTTTTGATGTAATATCTTCCCCCATGTTTGATGTTATACTCGGTATCAACTGGTTATGTACACATAAACCTAACATCAATTGGAAAGATCTTAGCCTTACTTTCCCTCCATCCATTAACACTAGTCATCATACTATGACCTCCGTTCTCTTACAAAAGAACGACTGTAACATACCCACACACTACGCAGACTTCTCAGATGTCTTTAACAAAAAGGACACAGAAAGTTTACCGCCCCATAGGGCTTACGATTGCCCAATTAATCTACTTCCTGGGGTCTAAATCCATTATGGTCACATATACCCCCTCTCTAAACCAGAATTAGAACACTTAAAGAATTATATTGATGAAAATCTCAGGAAGGGGTTTTATCAGACCCAGTACCTCCCCTGCTGGAGCTGGGATATTTTTTCTAACAAATAAAGATGGTACTTTAAGACCTATTATCAACTATAGGGAGCTTAACAAACGTACAAAAAAGAACAGGTACCCCCTCCCGCTTATACCAGAGTTGATAGAAAGATTAAGGGGTGCCTCAGTTTTCACAAAATTGGATCTCTGGGTGCCTATAATCTTATACGAATGAGAGCTGGTGACGAATGGCTCACTGCTTTTCGAACGAGGTATGGTCTCTTCGAATATACAGTGATGCCATTCGGATTATGTAATGCTCCAGCAACATTTCAATGTCTAATTAATGACCTTTTTAGGGATATTTTGGATATATATATATATAGTTGTCTATTTAGATAATATTTTAATCTTTTCTCAAAATCTTGATCAGCATAAAGTTCATGTAAGAGAGGTGCTTACTAGATTAAGAAAGAATAACTTGTACGCAAAACTTGAGAAATGCATATTTGAGTCTAGTGAGATATCCTTCCTGGGGTATGACATCTCTCCTTTAGGAATTAAGATGCAAAATGATAAAGTCCAAGCAATTCTAGATTGGCCAGTTCCTCAATCAAGAAAAGATGTACAACGTTTTCTGGGTTTTTCTAACTTTTATAGAAAATTCGTACCAGGTTTTGCTGCCATCACAAAACCCTTAACAGAGCTCCTGAAACTAAACCATAGCTTCAAGTGGACGAGTCAGACCCAGTCAGTTTTTGACACTCTAAAATCACGATTTACTTCAGCACCTATACTTCAGTATCCGGATATGGATAAACAATTCATATTGGAAGTTGATGCTTCGGATTTCGCCATTGGGGCAAGCCTTTCGCAGAGGAAATCCTTTAAGGAACCACTACATCCTGTAGCCTTCTTTTCTAGGCTTATGCAACCAGCAGAATTGAATTACCCGGTGGGAGAAAAAGAATTGCTCGCTATAAAGTGTTCTTTTGACCACTGGAGGCATTTGTTGGAAGGAGCTTCACAACCCACGGTTATTTATACTGACCACAAAAATCTTCAATATTTGCAATCTAATCGGACCTTATCATCTAGACAATTAAGATTGAGTCTTTACTTCTCCCGTTTTTCATTACATCATCACTTACTGGCCTGGTACCAGGAATGGTAAGGCCGATGCTCTCTCTAGACAATGGCATAAACCCGATAACGTCAGCGAACCTTCCACTATTATCCCTAAAGACTGTATAGTTGGTGTTCTCACCAATCTAGTACCTATGCTTAAACAAGCAACAGCCGCCGATTTATCAGTTCCACTTCAAGATGTTGTTTAAAACTCAGAAGGTCTGTTTCATAAAGATGGGAAACTATACATACCTCTTTCACTGAGACCCTCAGTTCTAAGAGCAGTCCACAACTCACCTCTCGCAGGACACATGGGTAGAGATAAAACTACTGAAATACTTAGACGTTCATATTGGTGGCCCTCCTTACATCAAGATCTCAAGAACTTCCTCTCTAAATGTACGGTATGTGCCACCTCCAAACCTTCAAGACAGCTTCCTATGGGACTTCTACAACCTCTTCCAGTGCTTCATTGTCCATGGGAAGCAGTTTCTATGGATTTCATCCTAGATCTCCCCATTTCCAATAACTACACCACCATATTGGTTGTTACAGATCTGTTCTCAAAGATGGCTCACTTCGTTCCTGTTGCTTCTTTGCCCACTTCTAAAATTACCTGTGATCGCTTCCTCCAACACGTCATACGGTTGCATGGCATACCCAAAACCGTTCTCAGTGACCGTGGGACTCAATTCACGTCTAAGTTTTGGCGATTTCTATGCAAAGCTCTACATATTGAACAGAAGCTCTCCACTGCTTACCATCCCCAGACGAATGGGCAGACTGAGAGGGTCAATCAGTGACTTGAGCAGTATTTACGCTGTTTCTGTTCCCATCAGCAGGATTCCTGGGCAACCTACCTCTTGCAGAATTTGCATACAATAACAATAAAAGCTCCACTACTGGTACATCTCCTTTCTTCATCAATTATGGATTACATCCACGTTTTACCTTACTCCCAAGGATTGATACCCCTTGCCCTCAAGTTAATGACTTTGTCAATGATATTTCTGTATCATTCGCCTCCGTTCGTGAGAATATACTGCAAGCTCAGGCTTCTCAGCGTAAATACTACAATCTACGCCATCGGCCTAGTCCTTCTTACAAAGTGGGTCAATACGTTTGGCTATCTATGAAAAAGCTCAGGATTTCCTATCCTTGCAGGAAATTAGGCAAGCTGTACATAGGTCCCTACCCCATACTTCAGATCATTAATCCTTCTGCCGTCACCTTGCAACTCCCGTCCACCCTCAAGATCCATCAGACATTCCATGTCTCTCTGATCAAGCCCTGTGATTCACCTACGGCTAGTTCCGTGACGGATGATCCTACCCTTGCCTTTACACCTGATCTTCAGTAGGAAGTTCATAGTATCCTGGATTTTCGGAAACTACATGTCCTCTTCTATCTCATACATTGGAAGGGTTTTGGTCATGAGGATGATTCGTGGGAACCAGCTTCTAATGTATGAGCTCCTCGGCTGGTTTCCTTCTTTCATAGACGTAACCCGGACCGTCCAAGGCCGTGAACCTCGCTGTGGTTCCTTATGGGGGGGACTATGTAAGGATTGCCATACATTTTGACATTGTTACTGTCTCTTTAATTTCCTGCCTATTTAAGGCACCTCCTACCGACACTCATTGCTGGTTAATTGAGAATATTCTTACTGAAGTCCCTCTCAACATTCCGGTCCTAACTACACTGACAGATTGGTGTCAGTCTCCAAACTTACTTTGGCTGCAACTCTCTTCTTAGTAAGTGCCTCCGCTTCACGGAAACCCCTGCAATCCTCTGTCGGCAGATCAGCTGGGTCTCTCCGACACTTCCTCACTGAATCAGCTGTTTCCCTGCTGTCTGCGCTGTGACCACGTCATCAGCTGCAGCCCTGTGCACCTCTCCCTGCCTGTAGCGGTTACAGCGTCCCAGCTCACAGACCGCACCGGACCAACAACAACCACAGAACAGGTCAGGTCTCTTTGCATATTAATGTGGAACTGTTGTCTGCTATTATAAGCCCTTGTACTTTGTCTATTTAACAAGGCTCCTCATATGACTGTTGCTTAACTGTTCATTTGTAGTTCCTATTATTACCTGTATCTTGGCCTTACACCAATTGCCTATCAGAGGGGTTAGTTATATTCAAACTTCTTATTTGACATCTCTTCCCTGGCAAATAATAAAGCATTGGGGTAACCTTAATTCATTGTTCTGGTTCCCCTAATGTGACAAACTAATACTTTTAATATTGGATGCAGTTTTAAGGCCTTAAATCATAATTCCTGGTCTATATCTCTCACAAACCTCTTGTTACCATTACACCCTCTTGGCAACCGATAACTTCTTAGGGTTGGTGGGATAAGGTTGTATACCTGTGCTACCCCATAGATAATACACAATATGCTTTCTCACCCTTTGCTTAGGTTTTATAATTCTTTGTCCACTCTAGACACATGGCAAGAGCAGAAGAAACCATTAGAGTATACTATCATTACAGTGCACTAAAGTGGCCATAATTTTGATTTACAGCAGCTTAAATAACAGAAAGCATCAGACAAGACCTAACTGAATGATGTTCAAACATGCTGCTAATTAATATTTAATGATGGCACTAGACATTCTTGTAGTTTCAAGGGAAGTGGTCTTTGAATGCAGTGCATATTATCTCTAAGAACTTGTTTCTAATACAGGACTGAAGACTTGCCCACATTAGTTATATTATAGAAGAACTGGCCAGATTTAGCTCCAACACAGTGATTTTAACAGATTCATACAGTTATGACATTGCATAAATAAAAAGAGAGAAGCTCTCAACCTGGGAACAGACAATAGCATAATAGCTTGTTCTATGGCTAGTTACCACCCAAGAAACAGACTCTTTTTGCTCAACATGTGCCTTTCACAGAGAAGAACTTTCCTGAAGCATATCAGTTGGATCCTGACTTAACAATGCAGTTCAAACCCCCGAAATACCAGGCTGAACGAGAGAAACAGCATAACCCCATATGTACGTTTTGGCGTAGTGTGGGCCTAGTCAGTGAGGTGCAGCCATATCCCTCTAGGCACACAGAGCAACGAGTCCACGTCTGGATTCCCGCATCACACTTAGGGAGACTTCCCTAAGTGTCATATTTTGCAATAAAAAGAGAGAAGCGCTCAACCTGGGAATGAACAATAGCATAATAGTTTGTTCTATGGATAGTTACCACCCAAAAAAGCAGCCTCTTTTTGCTCAACATGTGCCTTTCACAGCGAAGAGCTTTCCTGAAGCATATCAGTCTGATCCTGACTTAACAGTACAGTACAGTCCAGCCCCGAAATACCAGGAAATCCCTCTCTGAACGAGAGAACAGTAAAACCCCAGACGTACGTTTCGGCCTAGTGTGGGCCTCATCTGTGAGGTGCAGCCATATCCCTCTAGGCACACTGAGCAACGGATTTTGCTGTTTCTCTGTGAAAGGCACATGTTGAGCAAAAAGAGGCTGCTTCTTGAGTGGTAATTAGCCATAGAACAAGCTATTATGCTATTGTTCGTTCCCAGGTTGAGCACTTCTCTCTTTTTATTCAAAGAAATAAACTTGTCTATGTTGCTAGAACACTTTACTTTTTACAAGTATATCCCTTAATTTTTAAATTCTTGACAAAACAGGTTATCTCCCTACCCCAGAACAAATGTGGATACTAACTTTTACAGCTTATAGGCTCGTACATTTTTATCAAGGCTGACAACCTGTTCACAAACTGCTTTTCTCTATCTGAGAGATCATTTAAAAGGACATAAAAATTAAAAATGTAAATACATTTTGATTTTGGATAGAGGCATTTTTGCCGTACACACGTATTAAAAATGTACTATTAATAAAAAAAGCCTTTTTTTTTTTTTTTTTTTTAATTAAAACTAAATGTGCTTTAAAAACGCAAAATTGATCCCATAAAGCGTTCATGTTCTTCTAATATTTCCTGTTTCTGTAATTTATGTGCATGTAATGTAATGGAGATACTGATTTTCAAAGAATACTTAAAGGGGCTTTAAAGTGATAGTAAATCCTAGCGTTTCTAAAATGCTAGGATTTACCAGTGCAACAAATAAAGGGGACTTTCAGTCATGAAGTATAAAATACTTCATGCTGAAAGTTCCTTTATTTGTCTGTAGTGTTCGCCGTGCTGAGCGCCTCAGGCTGCCCACATCAGAACGCTTTTTATCACTGAGGTGATTTTAGCCAATAACCGTATGGGCCAGCTGGCATTATGTAAGATAGTTAGAATGCAGAGTTCAGCAGCAAAGTAGCAATCCAGTAGTTCAGGGATTAAGCAAGCAAAGTAGTCAAACAGAGTTCAGTATCAGTATAGCAATCCAGTAGTTCAGGGGTTAAGGCAAGTAGAGTAGTCAAACAAGCAGAGTTCAGTATCAGTATAACAATCCAGTAGTTCAGGGGTTAAGGCAAGTAGAGTAGTCAAACAGGCAGAGTTCAGTATCAGTATAGCAATCCAGTAGTTCAGGGGTTAAGGCAAGCAGAGTAGTCAAACAGGCAGAGCTCATCAACAGAGTATCAATATAGCAAATCCAGTAAACAGAAATACAGCACCCAGGAGAACACAAATTAACACCTATACTTGGGCACAGGTGAGAGAAACTGAGGCACTTACATAGGGAAGACAGGGCGGGCAGTGATGATGTCATCACCGTGCTGCAGTTACACTGCTGCATCCCTAGCAACAGGAGGACTGCCTGTGTCCGTGGCAAAGGCCACAGCAGAGCGGAGGAGCAGCGTGAAAAGTAGAGCCTCGCTCCTTCTTGGTGGATCTTTTGGCTGTTTTTAATTTACCTGTTGCTTATTTGGTCTCTGGTCCGTATGTTCCTCCTCCCCTTTGGATCTGCAAAATGACTCACAATGGCCTCCTAATCATGAATAATTAAATTGGCTAGAGCCCATCAATGCGTTTCACCCACACTAGGGTCTTGTGAACACGAGTTCACAATGTGTTTGTAGAGTGCATGGATGCGAGTTCTCTGTAAAAATCTGGTCACAAAAGTGCAATCTCATTTAAGGGTCTTCTTGGTAGATACAATGTTGTAAGGCTACAGATTCAAGGTTTACAGTTTTAAGTCATGTTAAAATCAACTATAAAAGACATAGTAATTTAAGTAGAATAAGGTCCCATCTTGTTTTTAGATCATGCCAAAATGGAAAAGTTTTTTTTTTTTTTTTAACAAATAATAGAAAAAAATGTATTGTCAAAAACAATGCTTGTCAAAGTTTCGAAGAGACCATATAGCAATATAATAATGGTATACAGTATGCCTGTCATGACAAAATTTGCATTCAGATGGTTTAGCAGTGGAAACGGATTACAATAGTTTCCTATGAAAGTAGTGATTGTGCGATCCTCTTTTAAAACCCAATTTTAAAGACACCAGTTCTGTTAGTGACAATCACAACAGTGTGAGTGTGACTTACAATCATTTATTAAAATGAAAACATGCCATTTGTAGGTGTTGGAGTCTTGAAGAGACTATATAAGTATGCCCATTATGCCAAGATTGCATTCAATGAATGTTGAGGATAGAGTCAGCTTGCAATAGAATAATGTCACACATGTAAATTAGCATTTTCCTTGCACAGCAAATATAGGGGTTACATGAACAGACCTTTACTGTAACCTTAAGAGGTGTGAATAGATTATTGTATCAGTCAGTTTAAGGTAATCTCACAGTTTCTATTTTGAGAAAAGGTATTTAACACACGAAAATATAATTTGCAGCTGCAGGCTTTTAACAAACAAAACAATATTGTATTGTGATCACACAGGCGTATTTTCTATTGAGGTGGTAATGTTTGGAAACTGGTGGTAACATAAAAACTCTATATAGATTCTAATAGAGGTAAACAATTGTATCACCAGTTTCCACACTTTACCATCTCAATAGAAACTAGTCCTTAGTTGGAAAATCAAAAGCCATTTCGGGAGCAAATCACCAATATATTGTGATCAACCTCACAATGAAGGAGAGATTGCACTCAGGGAATCCCTCTGCTTATCTGCTTAGCTCAATGAACTCCCCTGTTCAGCTCACTCTCTGATTTATTTCACATAGAACCAATACAAAATGTAATGTAATTTCTAAGAGATAAACATTAATATACAATCAGAATTAGCACAAATAATGTATTGCTGAATACAAAATTTAAATGCATTTAAACACAAAATAGAAAGCACATAGTTTAAATTTAGTGAAACCTAGTAACTTCAATCTGATGTGTCAAGTATATTAAGGTACAAAGCACAAAGTGTAATTGCAACAAAACTCTCATCTCATGTATTGTCGTAGTGTACTGTGTCTTTCCTTCACATTCAGAAATGCAGGGAATCCAAAATTTGCCTTTCAAGAATCTCGGGAGTGAATATGTTTGATCATCTAGCTTGAATGGAGAACTTTAGAGAATCTGGCCCTTAGTTTTGGGTTCCAGCCTAGGAATGAAAAAAAAAATAAAAGAAATGCACTTTTTAATGGGTATATGCAATATGAACACAATATATACTTTATGAGGAATATAAATGCACGCTGTTAAGAAAATGTTTACTCTGTAAGATTGAATGCTTTAGTCATAAATAAAATGGCATTTTAAGGTTTATGAAGTCTTATTTTTTATTTTTAAATCATCTTAGATCCAAATTTGGAAGACCTAGTTCTGGTCCATAGCAGTCAGGTTATGGAACTCTGTATTTTTAAATGAATTGAATAAATAGGTGTCTAAAGACCGCTGCTCCATAACTTGTCCGCCTGCTCTGAGGCTGCGGACATCAATCCACCTGATCCTATCTGATCGGGCTGATTGACACAAGAAATGCTTGTGCAATGATAAATGCAGAGAGCGTCTGCTGTCGGCATTTATCAATGTGCAGCGGACATGATCCGCTATATCGGATCATGTCCGCTCATAGGCCCTATAGTGTACAACAATTATACAAATAAAGAAGTTCTCCAAGACAGTGAAAGCTATCAGTTGCTACTGTATGCAGATGCTGGATTCCTCTGCTAGTTCTGTGGAATAAAGCCTGTATCAATATGTGCACTTATCCCTGTGGCAATTGCACATGATTAATAATGCTTCCCTCTTTCCCTGTGTAAATGCAACTATTGCAGTATTCCTAAAAGTTGTCTCTAGGAAAATCTTACTCCCATTTAAAGTGACTTACTAAAAAAAAAAATTGTTCTATCTAAAAGAGATTTCAGTATGTACAATGCTTTGTTGTTTTTTTTTTTTTGTTTTTTTTTTTTGGGGGGGGGGGGATATATTTCTGTGCTGTATAAACCAACATTGTCTGTGGAAGCTGTCTCTGTTTTCCAATGAACAATATATACCTAGTTATCAACTCACAAAATATGCTCTCTTGGAGCACAAGGTGGCCCTATGAGAGTGCACATTTAAAACAAAAACCTGTATGTACAAAGGATTAAAAATCCAAATATAAGACAAAAAAAAACATGCATAAAATAAAGTAAATACAAAACAGTCCAAAAAAAAAACCAAAGAAAAAAGTCCAGCATTGGGCAAAAAGAAAAATCAAAAGAAAAAAAAAACAGTCTCAATTAAACGTGACACAAGGTATGGCTGCCCCTCTTCTTAACCCCATAAGTTGATGTTCTATTGGGTTCTTGTAAAGCGCGGCTATTCACCCGTAAGGGTCTCAAGGCGCTGAGGGTTGCAGTCGAAGAGCCAGGTCTAGAGGTCCTTTCTGAACTTAGTTAGGGCGGTAGCTTGTCTGAAGTGCAGCGGGAGGGTGTTCCAAGTCTTGGCTGCCAGGTAAGAGAAGGATCTGCCTCCCACTGTGGTTTTCCTGATGCGGGGGATGACTGCGAGGGCTTGGTCAGACGATCAAAGTTGTCTGGCGGGGGTGTAGAAGGTAACGCAATGTTCATACGATCCTGCATAAAAAAGCAAACAAAAGTGTGCCTCATGTGTGTATCAGTAGTTCCAAAAGGTACTCCTATCACAGTATATGCATACAGGGTACTCACATTTGGTAGCAGCACTCTATTGTGCTTAACGGGGACAGGCTGAAGGATTACAGGGCTTCAGCTCACTATTCGCCAGCAAACGGCGTGTAAGCAGAGAAACGTGAAGAAACGGCGTGTAAGCAGAGAAACGTGTTGCATTAGAGGATAACCAATTTGTTATAACCCTGCACTTTTTGGGTCTATATGACCTTTTTATCTTTTGTTGATTAAATCTCCATGTGCTTTTATACAAACCGTTTGGTTCCTGTTTGGCTACCTTCATTGTATCACACACAGGAATTCGAGTTTGTTGACGAATAGTGAGCTGAAGCCCTGTAATCCTTCAGCCTGCCCCTTTAAGCAAAGTTGAGTGCTGCTACCAAATGTTAGTACCCTGTACGCATATACTGTGGTAGGAGTACCTTTTGGAACTACTGATACACACCAAAGGTGCCCCTTTTGTTTGCTTTTTTCTGCAGGATTATATACCTAGTTATCAGTTGCATTTCCTCTAAGTGTCACATTAAATTGAATCAGCTTTTTTTCTTTATTTTAAAATCTGGACTTTTAAATTCTGAGCCACACTACAAGAAATGCCATCTAATTTAAATCTAATGTGGTTATGCACTGGGAAACAACTGTTGTTTTGATGTTCAGTTCATCTTCTTTAAACTAATGAACACTGTCCAATGTCATAGTAACCTGACTGGCAGTAACAGAGATAACTTGACAGCAGTGTACAAGTGAGGAGAGAGTAAGGGCGCTAAGAAAGCTAAAGGTATCAGAGATATACAAGTAGTAATACAGTGCTCTAAAAACTTACAAAGATTGGAGGTGGCGTCTAAGGCCGTCTGGCAATTAATAGATAATTGTTAATATAATCTAAAAATATATAAACTCAAATTATAAAATTGATAAAAAATGACACTAATGCAAATTGCTATGGTTGTAACAAATAATTAAAAGTTTATTAACACATTTTTTGGTTTTAATAAACTTTTTATTATTTGTTACACCCATAGCAATTTGCATTAGTGTCATTTTTTATCGATTTTATAATTTGAGTTTATATATTTTTAGATTATATTAACAATTATCTATTAATTGCCAGACGGCCTTAGACGCCACCTCCAATCTTTGTAAGATTTTTTAGCTCCCATTTTTAACTGCACATTTTGTGAGAAGTGGTTAGGAGGTTGGCAAGTCTGGTCACAGCTTGAGTCTCAGTTAACACAAATCTTTGTTGCCTGAATACAGTGCTCTAACTCAGAGTGATTTATATATATATATATATATATATATATATATATATATATATATATATATATATATATATATATATATACCAGCTGCAGAGTATAAAAATTAAATGTACGTTACACATTATATTATACTTATGCCAAAGACAATACTTTGGTAACATTCTTTAATTAAAATTACTTAGGAAACTGTGTATACCTCTCTAATGTATTGCCATTGAGCCATAGTTTGGGGAGCCCTGCTTTAATGTGATTAAGAACATATTTTTTATAAAAATTGTACTGGATCTGATATTTCAATTTGTTAGATTTCTTATTACAGAAGATGGTAAGAAATATGGTCAGCAATGGAGTTTTTATTATTCTTTATTTATAAAGCGCAAACTAATTCCGCAGCCCTGTCCATGGGTTCGAAAGATAAAAGTACATGATGATACAATATATTTAAACAATATATTTAAGACACAAGACAAAATTTAGCAAATACTCGAGGAACTGAGGGCCCTATTCAGGAAGGAACTTACAATCTGATATGAATATCTGAAATTACATGGGATGTATAAAACAGACAGAATACTTGAGACCCTGGGAATAATGTCTTATTCAAATTTAACATTTCAAGGAACTATTCTGAAAACAAGTTTGAAACTATAGCATAAGCAAGCAGGTTTTAAATTTTGGTTTGGTGACTTGTGATCTATGTGAGCAAAAGACCTCAGCAGCTGTTTAAAATCCATCATTATTATTTGTTTGTGGGAACTGAGTCTGGGTCTCTACATATAGCATGCAAATCTATTCATGGCTTGGTTAGAGCAAAAATAATGTTCACCTTACAGTGGGGTTGTACCAAGAGTCATGTGAGGCTTTTTGCAGCGTATTTAAGAATGATGCATTTTAGTCCATTACAAACCATAGTTATTGCATGTATTTGGTTGTTTCACACTGACTTAAATACATTAATACTTGGCACTAACAGAATGTGACAGCAGTATTCCAATCCATCTGAAAATATTTTTGAGCAGCTTTTCATGTGATTTTTTTTTTTTAATTTATCTAGTTCAAGAACCTATTAAAAACCTGTGTTGGCCTGTTTCAAGCTGCATTTCTTGGATGCTTAAATGTTTTTTCTTCAGCATTAAAGGGATGTTAAACCTAATTTTTTTTTTCTTTTGTGATTCAGACAGAGCATACAATTTAAAATAAAATCCACTTAACTTCTATTATAGAATTTGCCTTATTCTGATGGTATTCTTTGTTGAGGAGCATACCTATGTAGCCAGTGTACACTTTCTGATTGGACATTGCTGTATTTTTAAAGACCGAGTTGTAACAGTCATATATGCCTGAGGATTTATGTAAGCCGAGAATCGCATTGCATATCTAAGGGGAGACGCATGTTGTGGGCTCCTTTAACTAATACTACTGTTTTAATTGTACTTAAAGGGACACTAAACCCCCAAAAAATCTTTCATGATTCAGCTAGAGAATACAATTTTAAACAACATTCCAATTTACTTCTATTATCTAATTTGCTTCATTCTTTAGATATCCTTTGTTGAAGAAATAACAATGCACATGGGTGAGCCAATAACAAGGGGCATCTATGTGCAGCCACCAATCTGCAACTAATAAGCCTATCCAGATATGCTTTTTAGCAAAGGATTTCAAGAGAATGAAGCAACAGATAATAGAAGTAAATTACAAAATTGTTTAAAATTGCATTCTCTTTCTAAATCATGAAAGAAAACATTTGGGATTAATGTCCCTTTAATAAATATTTTAAACTAGTAGCATTACATTGCATGTTAGCTTTTAACAAAGAATACCAAGAGAGCAAAGCAAATTTGATGATAAAAGTAAATTGGAAAGTTGTTTAAAATTACATGCACTATCTGTATAATGAAAGTTTAATTTTGACCAGACTATCCATTTAATGCATTTAAAATGTATTCACACTCACATAGTAGGTTAATTTATTGCAATCAAAAAAATGTAGCAAGTACAAATGATCAAGCAGGCCGCAACGTGTTTCTCGACTGTAAAGACTATGCAATGATTTATAATAGTTCAGCTACATTGTTCACTTTGTTGGGCGAGCATTAGTCTTTTTGGAAATTCACCTGACTACGTTTAGGAGATCATTTGACCCTAAGGAGCCGATTTATTATTGTGCGGACGGACATGATCGGCTGTAGCGGATCATGTCCGCCGCACATCGTTAAATACCGACAGCATACGCTGTTGGCATTTATCATTGCACAAGCATTTCTCGTGAAATGCTTGTGCAATACCGACCCCTGCACATTCACGGCCAATTCTACTAGCAGGGGGTGTCAATCAACCCGATCCTATAGCGGATTGCTATTTGCCGCCTCAGAGGTGGCAGACGAGTTAAGGAGCAGCAGTCTTAAGACCGTTGCTTCTTAACTCCTGTTTCCAGTGATCCTGAAGGCTTGCGAGGAAACAGATGCATTAGGCAGTGTGGCGTCACTAGGGCAGTGCGGGCCGCACCCGGGTGACACCCTCCAGGGAATGACACCACCAGCAATGTTTTTTTTTTTTAAATTTTATTGAAATTCAAAGAAATGCAATGTAGATATGCATAGATTTTTTTATTAGAGGGGGCAGCATTTGTGAACATTAGGGGGACTGAGGAAGTTGTAGACACTTAATGCCTGCCTATCTGTGCTCACTGCTCAGTGACATGTGGAGCAGTGGAGTCACTCACTGCTGTGCTGTCTCTCTAAACGGGAACCGGGAAATCGTGAGGGGGATGCCTGACACCTGACCGCATGACTGTCTGACGCTGTCTCTAAAGTAAAGGAGCCACGTATGATGCCCACCAGACCAGTACGGTTACGGTACACTAAGTGCACACTGAAGAGGTAGAAGGGGAGGGTGGGCGGAGGTCTGGGGGTGGTCAGAGTGCAGAGGTGATTAGCCATAAGAAGCGGTAGGCACACGGCCCGGGGCTGTGCACTGACAGACTTGGAACAGGGTCAGAGAGCAGAATTTTCATAGTTTGCGCGCCTAAACCTTTTCTTTAGTGATTTATTTTTAGAGTGCTCTGTTTATCTTACATTTGATGCTCTGCTGAGCCAGGGAGTAACACTATGCATGAGCTTTATAATTAATGCAGTGCAGTTTACATATTTTGTATGTGTGTGTGTCTGAGTTTTTGTGTGTGTGTGTGTGTGTGTGTGTGAGTGTTTTGGTGTGTGTGTGTCTGAGTGTTTTTGGGTGTGTTTGTCTGAGTGTTTTTGTGTGTGTGTCTCTGAGTGTTTTGGTGTGTGTGTGCCTTAGTGTTTTTGTGTGTGTGTGCCTTAGTGTTTTTGTGTGTGTGTGTGCCTGAGTGTTTTTGTGTGTGTGTGTCTGAGTGTTTTTGTGTGTGTGGGCCTGAGTGTTTCTGTGTGTGTGCCTGAGTGTTTCTGTGTGTGTGTCTGAGTGTTTTTGTGTGTGTGTGTGTCTGAGTGTTTGTGTGTGTGTGTGTCTAAGTGTTTGTGTGTGTGCCTGAGTGTTTTTGTGTGTGTGTTTTTGTGTGTGTGTCTGAGTGTGTTTCCGAGTGTTTGTGTGTGCATCGGAGTGTGTTTTTAAGTGTGTCTGAGTGTATCTGAGTGTTTGTATGTGTGTGTGCCTGTGTTTTTGTGTTTGTGTGTGTCTGCTTTCTGGGGGGAGGAGGGGTGACACCATAACATACCGCACCGGCTTGACACCAACCGTAGTGACGCCACTGGCATTAGGGGCCATACAGGGCTTGATAAATCATCCTCTAAGTGTCCATTCAAGGGATTCATAGATGTAATTAACTTTTGAAAATTTCCCTAAGTAATGTCAGGGAGTCATGTGACCCGGATTGTCCAGTGTGTGTTTACATTGCCCTAAGAAGTTTAGTTTAATACCTAGATTTTTTTTCAAGCTATTGTTTGTTGGATTTTCACACAAATAGGAGAATATTTTTTTTTTGTATGTAACTCATTCGGAGCAGGAATATGTTATGTACACATCAAATGGAACAGTCTGGCAAATATAATAAAGTAAGTAGCCAGTATTCAGGTTGTGATAGGTTAAAACAAAGGTGTGAAAGTTACCTCTTTGATGACTGGCTACTGAAGATCTATATCAACAGGTGGATATTAACAAGCAGTATACACCTGATGAAATGTCCTATGTAGCTGGGAAACAAGTTGCTTTCCTGTTTGATCATTTGAGGGTGACTACATATCCCCCTGATCAATTTTATCATGCTGTGTATAGTTTTAACTTCCTATTACAGCATGGCTGATATCATTCATTCTATGGTTTGGAGGAGCATTTGTTAATTTATTGTAAGACTGCAAAAACTACCGGTATTGCAATTTTACTGTCACTTTAATTACCTAATGAGAATTGTGGAACTGCTTTTTTGAACAAAAAAACAAAATACTGATGTTTTCATCTCATTGGTGCAGAATGGCACACTTAAAAAAAAACAAAAAAAAAAAAAAAACCCTACCATAAAAAAACTAACAAACAAAAACGTAGAGAGCTTGTTATAGCCTGCAGGATTTACTATCCTAAATCTTTTAAAATGTTTTAAATGATATGCTTGTGGGAAAAATGAAGCAGACATATTTATAACCTCTCTACGGTCACATAAGGATGAAATACATTCTTTACATACATGTCAACACAATGAAGAATTAAACATATTTTTGTTTATATTTTTATGCTTTATTAACAGGGAATAATATTACATTTTAGGAATAGATTAAGTTGCATGGTTCCCAGAATGTGATATTCATCATGTTGGTAGTGCTGAATGCAACATCTGCTCCTGAGGGTTAAATCTCTAGGAAACTAAAGTAGGTCATTGTTGCTTACTGTCAGAACGATTAAGTTACAGTAATCACAAGCTAGGTGTGCAGTCTGCAACAAATAAAAATTGCAATTGAACTGCTAAGATATTACCTGGCTTCAGTCTAGATACTCAATACAAGAATAAAGAATTTATTTTTGCATGATGTAGTCTACTACAACCACAAACATCATTTTTCTATATATGAAGACATTTATGAATGGGGTTTATTTTCATCTCTCTGATTAATTTAACCCAGTACTACAGACCTGTTTATAGACATCACAATTTATATGTAAGCTTTTTGTTTAGTATTTAATGGATGACTTTACAGATAATTAACATATCACATAATAAATTTAATTTTGACGGTAAAGTCAAAATTAAACTTTCATGATTCAGACAGGGCATGCAAATTTAAACAACTTTCCAATTTACTTATATTGTCAAAATTACTTTCCACTCTTGGGGGCATATGTATCAAGCTCTGAATGGAGCTTGATGCCCCGTGTTTCTGGCGAGCCTGCAGGCTCGCCAGAAACAGCAGTTATGAAGCAGCGGTCACAAAGACTGCTGCTCCATAACCTGTCCACCTGCTCTGAGCAGGCGGACAGACATCGCCGGAAATCAACCCGATCGAGTACGATCGGGTTGATTGACACCCCCCTGCTGGCGGCCTATTGGCCGCGAGTCTGCAGGGGGTGGCGTTGCACCAGCAGCTCTTGTGAGCTGCTGGTGCAATGTTGAATACGGCGAGCGTATTGCTCGCCGTATTCAACGAGGTCTGTCGGACCTGATCCGCACTGTCGGATCAGGTCCGACAGACCTTCATAACTAGAGGCCTTGGTATTCTTTGTTGAAGAGTAAACCTAGGAGCAGCAGTGCGCTACTGGGAACTAGCAGAAAACATTGGGTGAGCTAATCACAAGAGGCATATATGTGCAGCCACCAATCACCAGCTAGCTCCCAGTAGTGCACTGCTACACCTCAGCCTATCTAGGCATACTTCTCAACAAATTATACCAAGAGAACAAAGCACTCAAGAAACATATTTAAAATGTTTCCCTAATTGGTCTCAACAGATGAGATAACAGGCAAGGTCACAACATGTCAGTGACTGTTATTTTATGGAGGCTAAAACTTACTTCTTTATGTTGAAATCATTTGTATTAATATTTAGGTTAAATACAACAGGTGACAAACCATAGGTATATGTGATTATTGAAGATACATAGTTACAAGAAAAAATATTTGATAAATATATAGTAGCTCAGTATCAGTATTCTGGATTGTATACAATATAATCCTGTAAATTAAAAAGAAAAACTGTTAGAACATACATCGTGTATAGGATGATCTAACAATGTGATATAACCCATAGTTTAAAATATATAATGAGCTACTTAATCCAATACTGTTGACATGGAGTTGACTCCAAGAAGATAGTAAGAAAACGATGAACTAGTAGAATAGAAGAGAGTAGCGGGAAAGAAAGAGAAGATGCTTGCCTCTTTTGAAGTTCTCCCGTCGGACAAAGGGTTCCTCCAATAAAGGGACTAAAAGTGGAAGTAGCCCTTGGTTACTCTCCTCCTATCTTCAGAAATACCTATGAGAATGTGTTAATGTTGCGTCTCATACCTGATCCAATAAAACCATATATTCCGAAAAGTGTCCGGATTGTCTTGTATATAAGCTGCCTAAAACCTATTTCTTTAATATGTAAACAACTAATAAAAAAAAAATCAAAACATATTCTTGGGATATTCTTTGCATTGAATAAATCATTATGTCTAGCATGTATAATTTAATGTGTAATGTCCCTTTAACATTAACCTGCCTTATTAACTTATTTCCCATGTCTCCTTTTTATCAAGACCTTTTTAAACTCTTGATAACCAATTTGAAAAGCACAGTAATGCACGTGTCTGGAGTACTATATGACAGCTGTTTTTTTAAGAATGTTATCCATTTGCAAGAGCACTAGATTGCAGCACTATTTCCTGCCATGTATTACTCCAGACATCTACCTAGGTATATCTTCAACAAAGGATA
Organism: Bombina bombina; assembly: GCF_027579735.1. Classification (NCBI taxonomy): domain Eukaryota; kingdom Metazoa; phylum Chordata; class Amphibia; order Anura; family Bombinatoridae; genus Bombina; species Bombina bombina. Next base: position 328,004,016 of record NC_069499.1, read on the forward strand.
CCATGGGAATGAAGCAAATTCTAATTGAATTGGAAACTTTTTAAAATGTGTATGCTTTCTGTATCACAAATGAAATATTTTGGGCTAGGTTATGAGTGGAGCTCAAATGTTTGCGCCCGAGCAATAAGGGGTCTATCACAAAGGTTTGCGCTCATAGGTGTTATGACTCCAGGTTGCCATGACACTATTTTGATGCCAGGTTGATCCGTCTTGTGTCACCTGAGACCCACTGATTCGCCGGTGACGCATCATGTCGCCTGTGACGCATCGCGTCACATTTGGCGCACTTTTTCCTTTAAATGCCATTCAGTTTCTCTATTTCATTGCCCTTGTATTAAGTTTATCTCTGTGTGTGTTTTGTGCTATATATTTGGATATCGAACTTTGGCTTGTGACCTGGAGCTCCTTTGACTATTCTTCTGCCTGCTGATTTCACCTTGTTTGTTGCCCGATTGGTTCTGACCTTGGATTTGTCGACTCCTGGTATTCAGCTCCTTATTATTCTCCTATACAATAGTCATCTTCCTCCTGGGTCCTATCGCTACTATCCTAATAGATTTTTCGTTATCACTCCACTTGACGCCGGGATAACAAGACTATATCTGAAAGGATCCTAACAATAGGGCTTGCCGCTCGTATTATGAGTTGAAAGTAAACGCGATAGTGTGAGCACAACAAAAGTTGCACAAATTAAATACAAAATACATTACAAAGTACAGTTACACTCAAAAAAACACCATCTAATAAAAAAATATTTTTTCAAAATTACACACAAAAGTTATAAGGTCTCAAAGATATGAGATCTCAGGTGTTAGAAAACAAAAGGCAGGCAAAGAGCTTTAACATAGACATACATACATATACATGTCTAAATATGTATATGTATTTATATATATTTGTGTATATATGTGTACATATGTATTTATGTATTTATATGTGTATATATGTATTTACAGACATACACTCACTGGCCACTTTATTAGGTACACCTGTTCAATTGCTTGGTAACACAAATTGCTAATCAGCCAATCACATGGCAGCAATTCAACGCATTTAGGCATCTAGATGTGGTGAAGACGACATGCTGAACTTCAAACCGAGCATCACAATGGGGAAGAAAGGGGATTTAAGTGACTTTAAAAAGTGGCATGGTTGTTGGTGCCAGACGGGATGTGGTGGAACGGGAGATTCGCATAATGGATGTGCAGCCGACAGATCTGCAGCAACTGCGTGATGCTATAATATCAAAATGGACAAAAATTTCTGAGTAATGTTTCCAACACCTTTTTGAATATATGCCACGAAGAATTAAGGCATGTCTGAAGGCAAAAGGGGGACCAACCCTGTACTAGCAAGGTGTACCTAATAAAGTGGTTGGTGAGTGTACATACACATATAAACACATAAATACATATGGATACATATATAGACATAAATATAAGTGCAAAAATATAAAGAGAGGTGGAGAGACCCACTCTTTAAGACAGACTACATATATAGCACTCAAGGGGTTAATGAGTGCTATATATGTAGTCTGTCTTAAAGAGTGGGTCTCTCCACCTTTCTTTATATGTTTGCAAATTGTAATCACTGCATAACACCTTCATCCCTATTATAGATCTTTTATTGTAAACTATATACAAAGGGTTCATAAAGGGTTAATTAAAATATAAAGTAGTGTCATTGGTTTCTCCCTATTTTTGTTTATAAATTTAAGTGCATTGGTGCCCTTTGCCATTAAGTAGAAAACAAGTTAAAGCATATTTATGCAATATTCAAATTTAATAAAATTTTATCTATGTATTTACTGTAAATATTTCACAATCAAATGTTCTGTACATTGGGCAATATTCTCTATGTATTTGTAATTAGATATTCATATACTGTATATATATATATATATACACAAATTTTTGCATAGGAAATTATCACATCTAGGCAAGTTCCCCGCTTGCGTTTCCCCAGTAAAACTCCACATTCATTGTTACCAATGCACAAGAGGATTCTGGGTAAGATATGCAAATTAGATATGCAGAATCTCAGTTTTTTGCTTCAAATACTGTTTTAACACAGCGATCCCTTAACAGTATTATTGCAGCAATATAGAAACCACTCACTAGACAGCCTGTTTCAATCTTTTTAGAACTCGTCAGTTTAAACAGGAAAGAGTTCTAAAAAGAACGAAACAGGCTGTCTAGTGGTTTCTGCATTGCTGCAATAATCCTGTTAAGGGATCGCTGTGTTAAAACAGTATTTGAAGCAATATCTAATTTGCATTTCTTACCCAGAATCCTCTTGTGCATTGGTAACAATGTATGTGAAGTTTTACTGGGGAAACGCAAGAGGGAAACTTGCCTAGATGTGATAATTTCCTATGCAAAATCTTGTATTGATTTACTTTTGAGACATGGAGGATTTTAATCTCAGATTTTTTATCTCCACCATAATTTTAATGAATATATATATATATATATATATATATATATATATATATATATATATATATATATATATATGTATAGATATATATTGTACCAAAAAAACATCAGCTATATGTAGAAATATTTATTAATGAATAATTAGAACATGTTCTGTTATGTGCAGAACATTGGAATGTGAAATATTCATATTTTCATGTTAGGTTAGCGCAAATGAGAACGTGATCACGCGAGAGTGTGGTGTTAGGTTTTTTCCTCTTTTTTCTATTCTTTGACTTTTATGGGGGAATGATAGAAAGCACACGTGATATTCTAACTTAGGATGTTTGTGCCTGTCGGGTTACCTCTAGAGCAAAAACAGTTTACTTTCAACTATAATACGAACCCAACAAGCTCAAAAAGCTTACTTCTAGCACAATTTATGCTTAAGTGGGAGTGTTAATTTGTGCTCCACTTGTAATCTGGCCCTTTGTGTTTCATATCACCTTTAATACTTGCCCAAGTGGAAAACAATTTGTTCCAGTTACAATATTTTACTGTCATGGATGGTGGCCTTCAGCAGCTTAGAAATTTGCATATGAGCCTACCTAGGTTTAGCTTCCAACAAATAATACTTAGAGAACAAAGCAAATTTGATGATAAAAGTAAATTGGAAAGTTGTTTAAAATTGAATGCTCTATCTGAATCATGAACATTTAATTTTGACTTGACTGTCCCTTTAAGTATTTTAAGTATTTTAAAGTTTCTGATGAGTAGGAAAATTAGCTTTTGGATGGGATTAGAAGATTGGAATCTACCATTTATTTGTTTAAACTAAAAATAAATCATGGGACTGTTGGGTCGCATAAACCTCAGTGTTTCTGAGATTAGCGACTGTCTTTGAGATCAGCGACTATGCCTTATTACGTCTCTACTGTAATTTATCTAAAAATGTCTAATCTGTAATTTGCATGTTGAGGCGGATACCCCCCCCCCCGCCCCCCCCTGTGTCCCCCCCCCTCTAGTGAGAGGGTGAAGAACGAATATTCAACACTTGAAATGTTCTTTAACACAAAATAGTTGTCCCATTGTTTGGGACGAGGTTCATGTTTATTTATGTTTAACTTATGTTACCACAACTTTCTATTTCCCTCTCAGTGACACCCTCACGATGCCTCCTTGCTTAAACCAGATTTATAGGCGGAAATATAAGACCAGAGACGAAAATGTCTACTTACAGGTAAAGCACTATATTCTCCATATACACATAGCACTATTACAGGAGTTCAATAGTTATGATGTCTTCTAGCGTAGTAGCAATATCTCATAATGTCAGAGGGTTGAATACAGGTACCAAACGCAGAGTAGCAATGACACAATACACATCCCTCAATGCAAACATTTTATTCTTACAGGAAACACATTTCCTCAGATTTTTTCCCAGATTTTTTCGCAAAACATTTCTCTACCTATTACCACGCAACTGCCACTATTAAGAAAAGAGGGGTATCGATATTGATACACAATGCCATGGGTTTCACCCATGAAAGCACTATAGCGGACCCAGAGGGGTGGTATTTAATAGTTAGGGGACAGATGCTAAATACAGAGATAACCCTATGTAATTTATATGCCCCAACAAGAATCAGCACAATTTTTTTAAACATATCACCCAGCTCTTAACTCTATGGTCTCGGACTAAAATTATGCTAGCAGGGGACTTTAATATTAATATTGCCCCGATACGATCCATCAATAATGCCCCTTTAACTAATAAAAACCTCCGGCACAATCGCCTTGTCAAAGCAATCCGAGACTCATTAGCCCCACATTCCTTGATTGATACCTGGTATACGCTATATGGCAAAACTAGTGACACCACATTCTATTCTGCAGCTCATGGGTCATATATAAGGTTAGATTATATCTATACTAGTCAGATTTTACAACCAATGTTGCAAAGTTCTAACATACATGCTTGTGTATGGTCAGACCACTCTATAATATTTCTAACTATTGGAGGGTTGCAAAACACTGAACGCAGTAGGACATGGACATTTGACCCACTACTTCTGAAAGACCCTCAGATACACAACAACATCCTTTGCGCACTGGTAGAATATTGGGGAATTAATATTGACACTACAGTAAACCTGATTCATACTTGGGCAGCACACAGGGTGGTAGTAAGAGGACTTCTCATCCAAGAGAAAGCTAGGCTAAATAAGAGATGCAAAAATCAGATGAGGCAACTACATGAGGAGGCGGAGGTATTAGAAAGACAGCACAAACTGACACGGACAACCCTCAGGCCAAGAGGACCACTTTAGCTTCAATCCTTAACTCACAAGCTGCTAGGGCAGTACACAAACTTAAAGCACAATACTTTATCTATGCTAACAAGCCTGATAGATATATGGCCCATAGGATCAGGGAGCGATGTAGAGCCTCTGCTATCCCATAAATGGAAACTGTACGGGGTTCTATAACCTCCCACCCTCAGGCAATTGTGGATACCTTTGCGACCTTTTATAGTACACTATACGACGGGAAGAAAGTTAATCACGACACAGAAACAGATACTCTCACTAAAGTCTTTCTTAGAGATTGCCCACTAAAATCCATATCTACCGACCAAAGGGAAAGCCTTAATGCACCGATATCCAATATGGAGATACTTAGAGCTGTCAAAGACCTCAAACTGGGCAAGTCAGCTGGTCCGGATGGGTTCACAGGGGAATACTACAAATTGTTTCGTGGGGTGTTGCTCCCCCATTTGACCCAATTTTGTAATAACATTCTAGAAGGAAACCCCATCCCAAGGGAATTATTGTTGGCAAAGATAGTGGTTATTCTAAAACGTGATAAGGATCATAAAAAGTGTCAGAATTACCGACCAATCTCATTGATTAACCAGGATTTGAAAATTTTTACCAAGATTCTGGCCAATCGCCTAAAGGTGATCTTGCCGGACTTGGTGCATCCTGATCAAGTGGGGTTTATCAGGGACAGGGAGGTCCCAGATAATATCCGAAGGACTATTGATCTCATCCACTACTTAGGGGAATCCCGAACGCCTTCTCTGCTGTTGGCGCTGGATGCGGAGAAGGCGTTCGATAGAATAGATTGGGGATACATGGTCTTAGTTTTGCAAAAGATTTGCAAAAGATGGGTTTCGATGGCTCTTTCATGACAGCAATACAGGCAATTTACTCTGAACCCCAGGCTCAGGTGTCCGCGGGGGATACAAATCTGGCGTCTTTCCCATCCTTAATGGTACCAGGCAGGGATGCCCCTTGTCACCATTATTATTCACTCTATGTATCAAGCCATTAGCAGCAACAATTAGGGTGCACCCGGACATTGCAGGAGTTAGAATAGCAAACAAGGAATATAAATTAGTCTTCTTGGTGGACGACATTTTAATAACAATAACAAAGCCACTTATATCTCTCCCTAGTCTTTATGGGATTCTGGACAAGTTCTCTAGAGTCTCAAGGTATAAGATAAATGGAGATAAATTCGAAGCCCTCCCCATAGCTATCCCACATCAAACTCAGAAATTATTGGAAATAAACTTTGACTTCAGGTGGGTGAAACATACCCTTAGATACTTAGGGATTAATTTGCCCACTCAGCCTCAACTCTTATATAAGCATAACTACACTCCATTATTCCGTCAAGTCAAAAAGGACCTGGTGAAATGGAGAAACTATAACTTTTCCTGGCTGGGAATATTGGCAGTAATTAAAATGAATGTCCTACCACGTATATTGTACCTGTTCAGAGCTTTACCTATCAAAATCGTTAAAGCAGATTTAGAAAAGATGCAATCGGAACTGTTGTCCTTTATTAGAGGATCTAAGACTGCTAGTATCACTAAAACATTAGTTAATAGACACAAATCATTGGGAGTGGTTGGTGCACCAAATCTAATGGATTACTATAGAGCAGCCAGAGCAGCGCAGGATTCTATGCTGCTTAAATAGACAGGAGAAGCAGTTTGGCTCTCTCTTGAGGCAGCGATTGGGGGCCGAGTATATCCGGACTCGGTTCTTCGGGACTCACGCACTACACTGATAGAGGCCACTCTACCTAAACCTAATACTGTAGAACTGACACTAGACTTATGGACGAAAATGAGGAAGAGGGGAGACCTATTACCAGACCATTCCTTGTTGACACCACTTAGATACTTATTACAGGGAGATGCGCAGACGCAGATGGGGAAATGGGAAAACAAAGGGTTGTACAGGGTGGCGGATATCCTAGAAAATAGGAAAATTATGTATTTTACCCAACTGCAGGCAAGAATCGACCCTATTAGGCTTCATTGGTATGTCTACCTCCAATTACGATCTTCCCTTCAAACCTTTTTAAAAAACGCACCAAACAGGGTATCCACTGTCTTGGAGATGTGTGGCACTGGACCCCACAGGGCCAAATATTCCATTTCCAGACTATACGTAGCCTTTCAATCCCCTCACAACAAAACTAAGACACATATAATGCTAGCGTGGGAAAGAGACTTAGAAATAATCAAGGAGGTGCAGGACTGGGAGTCATTATTTCAGGAAGCAGACAAAGGGCTACTTAGCACTGACTTGAAAGAGAATACTATGAAAACCATGAGTCCTCAAGGTACTAATCAATGTTATAGGGGGTGTGGGATGATGGGTACCTACAAACACATGTGGTGGGAATGCGGAGAAATACAAGAGATCTGGAGACGGCTATCATCTTTTATTAGCCACCTTATTGGTGAAGAGGTTATACTCACTATACAACAGGGCCTGCTGCACAAACCCTTAGAAGAATTCCACAGACACATAAACGCCTTCATTAGAATAGCGTGTACAACTACTAGAACTTGCATAGCAAAGTATTGGAAGATTGGTGCTCCTTCCTGTTTAGAAATATATAATAATTTACAATACATATATAACATATATGAAACAGCAACAGGAATATTGAAAAACAGGGACTTAGTCAACAATATATGGTACTACTGGTTGAACAGTGAGAGGAAGAAACCGTAAATACGACTTTGCTCTTAAGTAAAAGGAGGCATCGTGCTATAGGTATCCACAGCAACATATTTGATTTCAAAGTTGGTGTCACTGACCCCTATCCCGTTCTCCCCCACCCGTTCTCTCCCCATTACGGTTTGATGATATTGTTTGATATATGTTGATGTTTAATATTTCTATGCAACAGTGAACACTTTGCAGTTCCAAAAAGACAGCCTCTTGGTTTTGAGGGGTTGGGGATCTCCTATAGAGGGAAACACTAGCTGATGATGTATATGGTTTGAAATTCCAGAAGAGTTTAAGATTGGAAGTACAATATTTAAATATTCCTCCCTGTATTTTGTACAGGGTTTTTGCCCTAGGGAGCCCTATGTTTTAATCTGCATTGTGTACAATGTTACATTTTTATGTAAAACTCAATAAAGAATATTTAAACATAAACTAAAAATAAATATAAAAATAAAAAAATATGTAAAATCTTATGCCTCATTGCTGCAACATATTGATGCTGTTAAAAACTTACTCTGTGAACATTCAAACTCAAACAATTCGGTCATTCTATAGTCCCAAATTATTATACAACGTTGAAATGGTAGAATAAAGTGAAAGTATGCAAATAACATCACGTGGCTCCCTCGTATAACTGTTCCACTTTTTCTTTATGAAGCTAGCTCAGTGTTCTTCGGCTGTGAAGAGTAATATGTTTAGACTGAAAGAAAATTGAAGGGAACCCAAAAAAGACCATAATATGACAACCTATTGAAAAAGTCACCCTTTTATGCAATTGTTCCATAAGGTAAACCCATAGAATAAAACTAAATACCAAACATTTTGAAGAAGATACTTTTTAACAGGTCTTAAAAGAATGTCACAATGCCAGGATGAACTAAAAGTGATGAAAACCTAACTTTCATGGGAACACCCCCTGCCCCCCCATAAGAAACAAAAAAAAAACATCACTATTTTGTATAGTATCAAATATTAAAAAAAAACATTCTTATAAGCTTTAGATGTTACCGGTGTATTACTGTTTACAAAAGAAAAGGTCCTTTATCTGAGAAATGTTTACCCTTAAAGGGACAGTCAAGTCAAAATTAAACTTTCACAATTCAGATAGATCATGCAATTTTAAACAACTTTCCAATTTACTTTAATCATCAAATTTGCTTTGTTCCCTTGGTGGTATTTTTTAAAAAGCTAAACTTATGTAGGCTCAAACTACATTCTAAACCATTGAAAACCGCCTCTTAGTTCAGAGCATTTTGAAAGTTTTTCACAGTTAGACAGTACTAGTTCATGTGTATCATATAGATAACATTGTGCTTACTCCCGTGGAGTTATTTAGGAGTCTGTACTGATTGGCTAAACTGCATGCCTGTCAAAAGCACTGAGATAAGGGGGCAGTCTGCAGAGGCGTAGATATAAGGTAATCAAAGAGGTAAAACATATATTAAAATAACTGTGTTGGTTATGCAAAACTGGGGAATGGATAATAAAGGTATTATCTATATTTTTAAACAACAAAAAATCTGGTGTAGACTGTCCCTTTAAGAAATAATGATTCAGTTGAACATAAACTTCTAGACATTGGTAAAGGCCCCTTAGCCAGAAAATTGAGAATCTGAGGAAGAAGCCAATAATTCCTTCCAGTAGAACAGGATATGAGAACCAGGGGGTCGATCCGATAAAAATCGTCGCCCGCAAAAGCCGGCGACGCCAATATTTGCGCGGGTTTGGTATCCTATATACGGCGTAACCTAGAAGTTACGCGCGTATATTTCTGCCGTCGCCCGTAGTTTTTTGGGCTATAGGCAGGTATACCAAACCCGCGCAGTTTGGTATCCAATATGCAGCGTAAGGACTTACGTGGCGAAAATGGAGAAAACTTACTCCATTTTCACCTCGCCACAAAAAGCAGCCGTAAGAAGCCTTACGCTGACTATTGGAGCCCCGTAACTCCCTAAACTGGCAGCTAAAATAAACCTAACACCTAACACATGTGCAATGTCTATCTCCCTGTCAACCGCGATCTTCTAAAATAAACCTAACACCTAACGCATGCGCAATGTCTATCTCCCTGTCAACCGCGATCTGCTAAAATAAACCTAACACCTAACGCATGCGCAATGTCTATCTACCTGTCAACCGCGATCCCCCCCCCCCGAAATCCCTAATAAAGTTATTAACCCCTAAACCGCCGCTCCCGGACCCCGCCGCCATCTACATAAACTAACCCCCTACTGTGAGCCCCTAAAACCGCCGCCATCTACCTTATCTATCCCCTAATTAGAACCCCTTACACCGCTGTCATCTACCTTATCTATCCCCTAATCTGACCCCTTACACCGCCGCCACCTATATAAAAATTATTAACCCCTAATCTAATCCCCCTATACCGCTGCCAGCTATATTAATATTATTAACCCCTAATGTAAGCCCCTTACACCGCCGCCATCTCTATTAAAATTATTAACCCCTAATTTAATCTACCTACCCCGCCGCCAGCTATATTATTTATGTTAAACCTAAGTATATTATAGTTAATATAGGTATTACATTATATATATATTAACTATATTAACCCTAATTATATTAGGGTTAATATAGTTAATATAGTTACTATAGTATTTATATTAACTATATTAACTCTATCTAACCCTAACACCCCTAACTAAATTTATATTAAATTAATCTAATTAATTTATAAACTAAAATATTCCTATTTAAATCTAAATACTTACCTATAAAATAAACCCTAAGATAGCTACAATATAATTAATAATTACATTGTAGCTATGTTAGGGTTAATATTTATTTTACAGGTAAATTGTTAATTATTTTAACTAGGTATAATAGCTATTAAATAGTTATTAACTATTTAATATCTACCTAGTTAAAATAATTACCCAATTACCTGTAAAATAAATCCTAACCTAAGTTACAAATACACCTACACTATCAATAAATTAAATAAACTACAAACATCTATCTAAAAATACAATTAAATTAACTAAACTAAATTACAAAAAAAAAAACACTAAATTACAAAAAATAAAAAAAGATTACAAGATTTTTAAGCTAATTACACCTATTCTAAGTCCCCTAATAAAATAATAAACCCCCAAAATAAAAAAAATTCCCTGCCCTATTCTAAATTAAACAAATTTCAAAGCTCTTTACCTTACCAGCCCTTAAAAGGGCCTTTTGTGGGGCATGCCCCAAAGAATTCAGCTCTTTTGCATACAAATACAATACCCCCCCCCCATTACAACCCACCACCCACATACCCCTATTCTAAAACCACCCAAACCCCCCTTAAAAAAGCCTAACACTACCCCCCTGAAGATCTCCCTACCTTGTCTTCACCACACCGGGCCGAACTCCTGATCCGATCCGGGCGATGTCTTCCTCCAAGCGGCAAAGAAGAATTCTTCCTCCGGCGATGTCTTCCTCCAAGCGGCAAAGAAGAATTCTTCCTCCGGCGACGTCTTCCTCCAAGCGGCAGCAAAGTCTTCATTCTTCCGGCGGCATCTTCAATCTTCTTTCTTCGCTCCGCCGCTGCGGAGCATCCATCCCGGCCGACTACTGAACTTGGAATGAGGTACCTTTAAATGACGTCATCCAAGATGGCGTCCGCCGAATTCCGATTGGCTGATAGGATTCTATCAGCCAATCGGAATTAAGTTAAAAAAATCTGATTGGCTGATTGAATCAGCCAATCAGATTCAAGTTCAATCCGATTGGCTGATCCAATCAGCCAATCAGATTGAGCTCGCATTCTATTGGCTGTTCCGATCAGCCAATAGAATGCGAGCTCAATCTGATTGGCTGATTGGATCAGCCAATCGGATTGAACTTGAATCTGATTGGCTGATTCAATCAGCCAATCAGATTTTTTTAACTTAATTCCGATTGGCTGATAGAATCCTATCAGCCAATCGGAATTCGGCGGACGCCATCTTGGATGACGTCATTTAAAGGTACCTCATTCCAAGTTCAGTAGTCGGCCGGGATGGATGCTCCGCAGCGGCGGAGCGAAGAAAGAAGATTGAAGATGCCGCCGGAAGAATGAAGACTTTGCTGCAGCTTGGAGGAAGACGTCACCGGAGGAAGAATTCTTCTTTGCCGCTTGGAGGAAGACATCGCCGGAGGAAGAATTCTTCTTTGCCGCTTGGAGGAAGACATCGCCCGGATCGGATCAGGAGTTCGGCCCGGTGTGGTGAAGACAAGGTAGGGAGATCTTCAGGGGGGTAGTGTTAGGCTTTTTTAAGGGGGGTTTGGGTGGTTTTAGAATAGGGGTATGTGGGTGGTGGGTTGTAATGGGGGGGGGGGGTATTGTATTTGTATGCAAAAGAGCTGAATTCTTTGGGGCATGCCCCACAAAAGGCCCTTTTAAGGGCTGGTAAGGTAAAGAGCTTTGAAATTTGTTTAATTTAGAATAGGGCAGGGAATTTCTTTTTATTTTGGGGGTTTATTATTTTATTAGGGGGCTTAGAATAGGTGTAATTAGCTTAAAAATCTTGTAATATTTTTTTATTTTTTGTAATTTAGTGTTTGTTTTTTTTTGTAATTTAGTTTAGTTAATTTAATTGTATTTTTAGATAGATGTTTGTAGTTTATTTAATTTATTGATAGTGTAGGTGTATTTGTAACTTAGGTTAGGATTTATTTTACAGGTAATTGGGTAATTATTTTAACTAGGTAGATATTAAATAGTTAATAACTATTTAATAGCTATTATACCTAGTTAAAATAATTAACAATTTACCTGTAAAATAAATATTAACCCTAACATAGCTACAATGTAATTATTAATTATATTGTAGCTATCTTAGGGTTTATTTTATAGGTAAGTATTTAGATTTAAATAGGAATATTTTAGTTTATAAATTAATTAGATTAATTTAATATAAATTTAGTTAGGGGTGTTAGGGTTAGATAGAGTTAATATAGTTAATATAAATACTATAGTAACTATATTAACTATATTAACCCTAATATAATTAGGGTTAATATAGTTAATATATATAATGTAATACCTATATTAACTATAATATACTTAGGGTTAACATAGATAATATAGCTGGCGGCGGGGTAGGTAGATTAAATTAGGGGTTAATCATTTTAATAGAGATGGCAGCGGTGTAAGGGGCTTACATTGGGGGTTAATAATTTTAATATAGATGGCGGCGGTGTTAGGGGCTCACTTTAGGGGGTTATAGATATAATATAGCTGGCGGCGGGGTCCGAGAGCGGCGGTTTAGGGGTTAATAACTTTATTAGTTTGCGGCGGGGTACGGGAGCGGCGGTTTAGGGGTTAATAGCTTTTTTATTGTTAGGATAGTGAGGGGGGATAGCGGATAGAGGGTTAGACAGTGCGGGCTATGTTAGGGAGGCGTGTTAGACTTGTCGGGCTATGTTAGGGAGGCGTGTTAGACAGTGCGGGTGTTTTAGACTTTAGTCAGGTTTTATAGGCGCCGGCAGTTTCTAACGTGCCGCAAGTCACTGGCAACGCCAGAAATTTGTACTTACGCAGATTTCTGGACATCGCTGGTTTGTCAGACTTACGGCACGTTAGCATCTGACGGCGCCGCATATGGGATAGCTCGAGTTGCGAGCTGAAACTGCGGGCGACGCCGGTTCCCTCGCTTGCGCCGCAAACTGCGATCTATATCGGATCGCGCCCCAGGTTTCTTATGAGTCAGGCAGACACCATGAGACTTCTATTTGTCGTGCCTGATCTATTGTCATACAAGCAGAAGCAAAATAGTTACTGGATAACAAACTACTGTGATCTGAAATAATTACCATTGCAATAAAGAAATGAAAGTTGCTTTTGATGCAGAACTTGGCAATTTCCCTTGTTGCCATCAGATAATTTTTTTTGGTATCCACCATTTCTGAGACATTTCAAAAACACATCCTCCTTGAAAATAAATTGCAGAAATTGTCCCAAGATGGATTTCTGCCACCCTCAGAGTACATGTAGTTTCCTCAATGCAAGACTGCCTAGAACACCATTTAGTATCTATTATATACCTGCAGGGCTGCCATCAAGGGTTGAAAGGGGTGACTCCTGTCAGGGGCCCACTGGGCCAGGGGGCCCCATGAGGCAAGCACAACTATTATGCATCTTTTTTTTTTATTTTGGCAGCCACCAGGGAGCACTACAGCAGAGTGCTATTGAGTCAGAAATGTAATTACAAGGAGTAAAGCATTAGCATTTAAAAGGATTTCTGAGTGTGCACTAAACCACTATGCACAGTGTGAGACAGACTTGGCACTTCAGTTTGTACAGTGTGTGCCTGAGTCAGACGGCAGATCACTTTTATTTGCAGAGGAGGTAGGGCTTACTTAGTAAATGTTTTTTTCTTTCTGCAATTTCTGATCAGTGTGGTAGTTGTATGGTGGGGCCAGGGGTCCATAACAACAAATTTTTTTTTAGCAAAATGCAGCAATGTATTTATGATTAATTGACAATGCTGTAGAAATTCTATATTTAAAACCATGCAGAAATGTTTCCTCCTCAATACACAAATGGTAGGTGCCCTTTTGGCAGATATGATTTTTTTCCCACATATATATATGTATATATGTATATATGTATATGTGTACATATATATATATATATATATATGTATATATATATTACATTCCAGTTTACTGCCCCTTTATGCAAGGACTTTCCAGATTCCATGAGGCATTTCATCCATAAGTACAGCTGACAGATGGGAACATTTGTACACCAGATTTGAAGTGGTGTTCTTGGTTGTTGAAAATGGGGGGGGGGGTAAAACCCCAAACATATGTCAACCTTTCTAAAGTGCTTTTCTTCTTCTACCCATTCTGATATATCATTAATGTGCAATTTTGAATTCACATAAGTATTTTTTTTGCACATTTACAAATATGATTCTTTAAAAAGTGATCTCTTAATTTCTGTTATTTTTTTTATTATGCATGTCACACATTGTTGATTGCAATGTATGGCAATGCGCAGACATTTTACCTCCTGTGAGTGTTTCTGTGTGTGTCTGTGTTTATGTCTTTGTGTTTTTGTTGTTGTATCTAGTGTGTATGTATTTTTTCTGTGAGTCTCTCTGTGAGGGTGTGTGGGGGTGTCTTTGTGAGGGTGGGTGTGTATGTCTTTGTGCATTTTTTGTGGGTGTCTCTGTGAGGGTGTGTGTGTATGTATGCCTTTGTGTATTTTCTGTGGTTGTCTCTGTGAGGGTGTGTGTGTGTGTATGTCTTTGTGTGTTTTCTGTGGATGTCTCTGTGAGGGGGTGTGTGTGTGTGTATGTATATATGTGTTTTATGTGAATGTCTCTGTGAGGGTGTGTGCGTACATCTTTGCACATTTTCTGTGGGTGTCTCTGTGTGTGTGTGTGCATATGCCTTTGTGTGTTTTCTGTGGATGTCTCTGTGAGGATGTGTGCTTATGTCTTTGTGCATTTCCTGTGGGGGTCTCTGTGAGGGTGTGTGTGTATGTCTTCTCTGTGAGGGTTTGTGCGTATTTCTTTGTGCATTTTCTGTGGGTGTTTCTGTGAGGGTGTGTATGTATGTCTTTGTGTATTTTCTGTGGATGCCTTTGTAAGGGTGGGTGTGTATGTCTTGTGTGTTTTCTGTGGATGTCTCTGTGAGGGTGTGTGTGTATGTATGTCTGTGTTTTCTGTGGATGTCTCTGTGAGGGTATGTGCATATGTCTTTGTGCATTTTCTGTGGGTGTCTCTGTAAAGGTATGTGCATATGTGTATTTTATGTGGGTATCTCTGTGAGTGTGTGTGCATATGTCTGTGGGTTTTCTGTGGGTGTCTCTGTGAGGATGTGTGTGTGTATGTCTTTGTGCATTTTCTGTGGGTGTCTCTGTGAGGGTGAGTATATGTGTGTGCATATGTCTGTGGGTTTTCTGTGGGTGTCTCTGTGAGTGTGTGTGTGTGTGTGTATGTCTGTGTGTTGTCCGTGGATGTCTCAGTGAGGGTGTGTGTGTGTGTATGTATGTTGTGTGTTTTCTGTGGGTGTTTCTCTGTGTGTGTATGTCTTTGTGTGTTTTCTGTGGGTGTCTGTGAGTGTGTATGTCTTTGTGTCTTTTCTGAGGCTGTCTCTGTGGGTGTTTCCTTGGGTGTATGTGCAAGTTTGTGTTTTTGCATGTCCATTTTCTTTCTACAGATTTTGAGACTAATGAGACCTTTCCTGAAGCCACCAATCCACCACTTAACCTTTAAATTATTGCTTAGGCAGTTCAGGGCCCTTTCTTTCAGCCTCTGCATGCTGTTGTCATCATATAGTTGACATCTTCCTTGACAAAAAGATAATCAGAACTCTATATTTTGTCTTGTAAATCTCCTTTTTTTACAAAACTGTAGTCTACCTCTTTACTTGTCAGGTCAATGTAAACAAGTGCTGAGTGTCTGTGTGTGTGAGTGTCTGTGTGTGTTTGTGTGTTTCTTTGCGTGTCTGCTAGAGTGTCTATATGTGAATCCTTATGTGTGAGTGTGTGTTTCAGTGTATGAGTGTGTCTGTGTGTTTGTGTGTTACTACCTTTACAACATTTCCAAGTTTAATTACACTAAAGTATAAAGTGCATATACGTTTTAGTCACTTGGTCAAAAATTGCACATATCAAGGGGGGGTCCCTGATCAATGATTAAGTAATAAGCCCCAACATTTCTAGTGGTGGCCCTGCACTTCTGTAAAACATTTATAGCAGTACAGGAGACCACTGATTCTGAGCCTTGATCTGATCTGAAATTGTGGTAAAACAAGACATTTGTGGAATTGGCTGCAAGACAAAGACATCTGTGGAATTGGCTGCAGAAAAGTATTTTCCTAGGGGTACCTTGTTTTTTGCAACTTTCAAGTCAGGAAATAATACTAAATCTAATGTAGTCTGTTACCAAATTCAACACCATCATAAAATGTTTTATATAAGGAATCCACAAGTGCTAAAGATTTTGGACCATTTGCTACGTCTTGGAAGTATTTGACACACACAGAAATATTCTAACTACACCTGTCTCCATAATAATTCAGAAATAAATAAATCATTTTGGTGCTGACGAGGTTATGGAATTACTTAACCCTTCCACAAACTTCCTTGCTGATCATGGGGTCCATCCGATAAAAATCGTCGCCCGCAAAAGCCGGCGACGCCAATATTTGCGCGGGTTTGGTATCCTATATACAGCGTAACCTAGAAGTTACGCGCGTATATTTCTGCCGTCGCCCGTAGTTTTTTGGGCTATAGGAGCCCTGTAACTCCCTAAACTGGCTGCTAAAATAAACCTAACACCTAACGCATGCGCAATGTCTATCTCCCTGTCAACCGCGATCTTCTAAAATAAACCTAACACCTAACGCATGCGCAATGTCTATCTTCCTGTCAACCTTATTCCCCCCCCCTGAAATCCCTAATAAAGTTATTAACCCCTAAACCGCCGCTCCCGGACCCCGCCGCCATCTACATAAACTAACCCCCTACTGTGAGCCCCTAAAACCGCCGCCATCTACCTTATCTATCCCCTAATCTGACCCCTTACACCGCCGCCACCTATATAAAAATTATTAACCCCTAATCTAATCCCCCTATACCGCCGCCAGCTATATTAATATTATTAACCCCTAATGTAAGCCCCTTACACCGCCGCCATCTCTATTAAAATGATTAACCCCTAATTTAATCTACCTACCCCGCCGCCAGCTATATTATCTATATTAACCCTAAGTATATTATAGTTAATATAGGTATTACATTATATATATTAACTATATTTACCCTAATTATATTAGGGTTAATATAGTTAATATAGTTACTATAGTATTTATATTAACTATATTAACTCTATCTAACCCTAACACCCCTAACTAAATTTATATTAAATTAATCTAATTCATTTATAAACTAAAATATTCCTATTTAAATCTAAATACTTACCTATAAAAGCCTTACATTCTTGCATTTTTTACACAGTAAAGCACCCAACAATAATATAGAGCAATGTACCCACAGCAAAAATGCACTGCTCCTGCTTTGTATCATGAAAGATGGAAGAAGACAGAACACGCATTGGGTGGAAGAGCACCGCCATGGATTAAGCTACAAGAGGACCGCTGCCCTGGAGATAAAGAGGACTGCCCCGGAGGACCTCCGCCATGAAGAAAGGAGAGGAGTTGGGTGAGTAGAAACTTTTTTTTAGGATAGGGTTTATTTTCCACTTTTTTTTAGGTTAAGATTTTTTTTAGAATAGGTTATTATTATTTTTTTTATCACAAAAGAGCTTAATCTGCTTTAGGTCAATGACCTACCAAATGCCATTTTCAGAGCAATCTTTTTTTAGGATAAGGTTTGTTATTTAATTTAGGATTTTTTAGGTTAGGATTTTTTTTTAAATAGGGTTGGGGGGTTTTCTATCGCCAAAGAGTTTAATCACTTTAGGGCAATGCCCTACCGAATGCCCTTTTCAATGCAATCTATTTTTAGGATATTTTTCATTTTAGCTTAGATTTTCTTTTTAGAATAGGATTTTTTTTTTTAGAGTAGGGAATTTTTCTGTCAGTTCGAAAGAGCTATAAACACCTTAGGGCACTGCCATACCAAATGCCCTTCTTAGGCCAATCTTATTTTAGGATAGGATTGTTTTCTTATTTTTACAAAAGGGCATTTTAAAATACTTAATAACTACTGTTTCCAGCGAGCCTGAAGGCTCACGCGGAAACAAGGGCATCAAGCTCCATTCGGAGATTGATAATTCGGCCCCTATATAATTATTTGTATCACACAAATCTTTACTTTTGACACAGAGCATACTTTTTTACAGCATTGACAACACTCCAAGATTTAAAAAAAAAAAAAAAAAAAGAACATTGAAAATGCAGCAGGCCTTGTAAAGCCATTACATGACAGCAGAAAGACTCACATGTTACATATGCAGACGACACTCATAGCTTTTGTCATTTCACCATTGCACATGCATTTTCTTATTTATAGAACTGCATTATAATACTCTGGATTTGTGAACATCTTACAAACAAAAATATTGCTTAATTTCATTTATTTTGCTGTTGCTTTAGAAGCAGATGGGTAGGCCTGAGAAAACATCAGAAACATTCAAGTGCATAGGATCATGTATATTGGTTTTATTTAACAGTTTTATGTTCATAGCCTGATAAATTGATTAGGTTATTGGGGGGATTGAAACTATTCGGCACTGAACAAATTGAAATCAATTTGCTATAAGCAATCAGCAAGAAGAATGGAAGGTGCAGAAAATGTCCCCATTATTCCTAGACCCCTTACAATACAACATGTTCCAAATGTTGTCAAGGTCAGGAAGAATATAAATAACTTAACTAATGGATACCAATACAGACTGAAAGAATAGCCAATGAAATGCTATCAATTATTAAGGCCACAACTGGAGCTAAGGCCAGAATAATGTAGCTATGTAGCTGGTATGGTCAAACTGCTCAGTGTTATTCACTGTATGGCTGGTGGAACATTTCAGGCAACTCAGGGAATTCTCAGTGGAGTAGTCAAATTAAACTTTTGTAAGTATTTCAAACAAGGCAGCCACAATTTAAAGCATAATATGTTTGCTGCAGGGTCACTGATGTGCTAATTAACTTCTCAGGGGCAACAATAACTTTTGGAAACTGACATTTGTAGATAGTCTTTAATCACTAGCGCAACAGAATTTTCAATCCCTATCACCAATATATAAATTGTTGGTGACACAAAGGTATGGACATTTTCAGGCAGATTGTCACAGGGTGACATGGACTGCAAGACATCTGTGTGCTGAAAAACATTTTAAAAGAATATATCAGAGTTAAAGCTGCCACCCTATCAGCTAAAATATGAGAATAACAAATCAAATATATTTATATAACTGGAATGAGCAGTAATCGCAACTCAGGGGCAGCAAACACTTGTGTTAAAGAATTAAACTTTCAAGATGCAGTGAGCACATGCAATTTTAACTTTTCAATGTACTTCTATTGCCAAATGTGCTTTATTCTTTTGGTATCCTTAATTGAAGAGTAAATCTAGGTAGGTTCAGGAACAGTAATGCACTACTGGGAGCTAGCTGAACACACTGCGTGAGTAAATGATATGAAGCATGAACCGTAAAGGAATATGAAACCCCCCCCCAAAAAAAAGATTTTGTGATACAGAGTATACAATTTAAAAAAACGTTCCAATTTACTTCTATTATCAAATTTGCTTTGTTCCTATTTTATTCTTTGTTGAAGAGATACCTAGTTAGGTGTCTGGAGCACTACATGGCAGGAAATAGTGCTCTTGGAAATAGAGTTGCAAAACTGTTTCAGACACATGCACACTCTTGTTTACATTCCTGCTTTTTAACAAAAGATAACAAGGGAATGAAGAAAATTTGATAATAGGAGTAAATTAGAAAGTTGCTTAAAATTGCATGCTCTATCTGAATCATGAAAACCATTTTTTGATTGCATGTCCCTTTAATGATACCTACAAGGGTAGCAGATATATCAGGACACTCTGCCTCTTGAGATGTGTGGTAAATAGAAACTCTTTGCATAAAAAGAAACTAGAATTTCAGTATGAGATGTTTCCTCTGAAATCACAAGAGCAGCACAAGTATATTCTGCTACAAACATAACT
The DNA here is from genome assembly GCF_027579735.1 of Bombina bombina. Lineage (NCBI taxonomy): Eukaryota > Metazoa > Chordata > Amphibia > Anura > Bombinatoridae > Bombina > Bombina bombina. Next base: position 328,024,103 of record NC_069499.1, read on the forward strand.
TATAGACATCACAAAATCTCATTTATTTTATTACTTTATTATAATTTACATGGGTAGCAGACCCTCTGTCTCTTCAGACATAATCAATATAAATAATTCCCAGACAAATAAAAACAACAACACACTAATTAAGAAATTGTGCTTAATAGAGATGAAAAAAAAATGTCTTTCATAATTCAGATAGAAAGTACTACTTTAAAATAAATATTTTAACAGTGATTTAAAGAGATATGGCACATGACAAGTTGTTGCACTGGAAAAGACTCAAAGATGTTTATGTATATGTGTAGCTATATGAAGGGGCGGAACTACCATTGGCACAGCAGGGCCCATAGCAGCCAGTCTATACATAGGTGTATAGACACTCATCATCTTTATACTGTGCACCATACTTATCAGTGTATAGATACTACTCGCATGATTATACAGTGCAGCATGTAGCATATAGATATTCTGTTATTTATCAGAGTATACATACTCATCATATTTATATAGAGCAGTGTATTCATCAGGGTATAGTGTATATAAACTCACATCATTATACAGTGCAGCATGTAGCATATAGATATTCTGTTATTTATCAGAGTATACATACTCATCATATTTATATAGAGCAGTGTATTCATCAGGGTATAGTGTATATAAACTCACATGATTATACAGTGCAGCATGTAGCATATAGATATTCTGTTATTTATCAGAGTATACATACTCATCATATTTATATAGAGCAGTGTATTCATCTGATTATAGTGTATATAAACTCACATCATTATACAGTGCAGCATGTAGCATATAGATATTCTGTTATTTATCAGAGTATACATACTCATCATATTTATATAGAGCAGTGTATTCATCAGGGTATAGTGTATATAAACTCACATCATTATACAGTGCAGCATGTAGCATATAGATATTCTGTTATTTATCAGAGTATACATACTCATCATATTTATATAGAGCAGTGTATTCATCAGGGTATAGTGTATATAAACTCACATGATTATACAGTGCAGCATGTAGCATATAGATATTCTGTTATTTATCAGAGTATACATACTCATCATATTTATATAGAGCAGTATATTCATCTGATTATAGTGTATATAAACTCACATCATTATACAGTGCAGCATGTAGCATATAGATATTCTGTTATTTATCAGAGTATACATACTCATCATATTTATATAGAGCAGTGTATTCATCAGGGTATAGTGTATATAAACTCACATGATTATACAGTGCAGCATGTAGCATATAGATATTCTGTTATTTATCAGAGTATACATACTCATCATATTTATATAGAGCAGTGTATTCATCAGGGTATAGTGTATATAAACTCACATGATTATACAGTGCAGCATGTAGCATATAGATATTCTGTTATTTATCAGAGTATACATACTCATCATATTTATATAGAGCAGTGTATTCATCTGATTATAGTGTCTATAAACTCACATAATTATACAGTGCAGCATGTAGCATATAGATATTCTGTTATTTATCAGAGTATACATACTCATCATATTTATATAGAGCAGTGTATTCATCTGATTATAGTGTATATAAACTCACATGATTATACAGTGCAGCATGTAGCATATAGATATTCTGTTATTTATCAGAGTATACATACTCATCATATTTATATAGAGCAGTGTATTCATCTGATTATAGTGTCTATAAACTCACATCATTATACAGTGCAGCATGTAGCATATAGATATTCTGTTATTTATCAGAGTATACATACTCATCATATTTATATAGAGCAGTGTATTCATCAGATTATAGTGTATATAAACTCACATGATTATACAGTGCAGCATATAGCATATAGATATTCTGTTATTTATCAGAGTATACATACTCATCATATTTATATAGAGCAGTGTATTCATCAGGGTATAGTGTATATAAACTCACATGATTATACAGTGCAGCATGTAGCATATAGATATTCTGTTATTTATCAGAGTATACATACTCATCATATTTATATAGAGCAGTGTATTCATCTGATTATAGTGTCTATAAACTCACATGATTATACAGTGCAGCATATAGATATTCTGTTATTTATCAGAGTATACATACTCATCATATTTATATAGAGCAGTGTATTCATCTGATTATAGTGTCTATAAACTCACATCATTATACAGTGCAGCATGTAGCATATATATATTCTGTTATTTATCAGAGTATACATACTCATCATATTTATATAGAGCAGTGTATTCATCAGGGTATAGTGTATATAAACTCACATCATTATACAGTGCAGCATGTAGCATATAGATATTCTGTTATTTATCAGAGTATACATACTCATCATATTTATATAGAGCAGTGTATTCATCTGATTATAGTGTATATAAACTCACATCATTATACAGTGCAGCATGTAGCATATAGATATTCTGTTATTTATCAGAGTATACATACTCATCATATTTATATAGAGCAGTGTATTCATCTGATTATAGTGTATATAAACTCACATCATTATACAGTGCAGCATGTAGCATATAGATATTCTGTTATTTATCAGAGTTCATCATATTTATATAGAGCAGTGTATTCATCAGGGTATAGTGTATATAAACTCACATGATTATACAGTGCAGCATGTAGCATATAGATATTCTGTTATTTATCAGAGTATACATACTCATCATATTTATATAGAGCAGTGTATTCATCTGATTATAGTGTATATAAACTCACATGATTATACAGTGCAGCATGTAGCATATAGATATTCTGTTATTTATCAGAGTATACATACTCATCATATTTATATAGAGCAGTGTATTCATCTGATTATAGTGTCTATAAACTCACATGATTATACAGTGCAGCATGTAGCATATAGATATTCTGTTATTTATCAGAGTATACATACTCATCATATTTATATAGAGCAGTGTATTCATCTGATTATAGTGTATATAAACTCACATCATTATACAGTGCAGCATGTAGCATATAGATATTCTGTTATTTATCAGAGTATACATACTCATCATATTTATATAGAGCAGTGTATTCATCTGATTATAGTGTATATAAACTCACATCATTATACAGTGCAGCATGTAGCATATAGATATTCTGTTATTTATCAGAGTATACATACTCATCATATTTATATAGAGCAGTGTATTCATCAGGGTATAGTGTATATAAACTCACATGATTATACAGTGCAGCATGTAGCATATATATATATTCTGTTATTTATCAGAGTATACATACTCATCATATTTATATAGAGCAGTGTATTCATCAGGGTATAGTGTATATAAACTCACATGATTATACAGTGCAGCATGTAGCATATAGATATTCTGTTATTTATCAGAGTATACATACTCATCATATTTATATAGAGCAGTGTATTCATCTGATTATAGTGTATATAAACTCACATGATTATACAGTGCAGCATGTAGCATATAGATATTCTGTTATTTATCAGAGTATACATACTCATCATATTTATATAGAGCAGTGTATTCATCTGATTATAGTGTATATAAACTCACATCATTATACAGTGCAGCATGTAGCATATAGATATTCTGTTATTTATCAGAGTATACATACTCATCATATTTATATAGAGCAGTGTATTCATCAGGGTATAGTGTATATAAACTCACATGATTATACAGTGCAGCATGTAGCATATAGATATTCTGTTATTTATCAGAGTATACATACTCATCATATTTATATAGAGCAGTGTATTCATCAGGGTATAGTGTATATAAACTCACATGATTATACAGTGCAGCATGTAGCATATAGATATTCTGTTATTTATCAGAGTATACATACTCATCATATTTATATAGAGCAGTGTATTCATCTGATTATAGTGTATATAAACTCACATCATTATACAGTGCAGCATGTAGCATATAGATATTCTGTTATTTATCAGAGTATACATACTCATCATATTTATATAGAGCAGTGTATTCATCAGGGTATAGTGTATATAAACTCACATGATTATACAGTGCAGCATGTAGCATATAGATATTCTGTTATTTATCAGAGTATACATACTCATCATATTTATATAGAGCAGTGTATTCATCAGGGTATAGTGTATATAAACTCACATGATTATACAGTGCAGCATGTAGCATATAGATATTCTGTTATTTATCAGAGTATACATACTCATCATATTTATATAGAGCAGTGTATTCATCTGATTATAGTGTATATAAACTCACATGATTATACAGTGCAGCATGTAGCATATAGATATTCTGTTATTTATCAGAGTATACATACTCATCATATTTATATAGAGCAGTGTATTCATCAGGGTATAGTGTATATAAACTCACATGATTATACAGTGCAGCATGTAGCATATAGATATTCTGTTATTTATCAGAGTATACATACTCATCATATTTATATAGAGCAGTGTATTCATCTGATTATAGTGTCTATAAACTCACATCATTATACAGTGCAGCATGTAGCATATAGATATTCTGTTATTTATCAGAGTATACATACTCATCATATTTATATAGAGCAGTGTATTCATCAGATTATAGTGTATATAAACTCACATGATTATACAGTGCAGCATATAGCATATAGATATTCTGTTATTTATCAGAGTATACATACTCATCATATTTATATAGAGCAGTGTATTCATCAGGGTATAGTGTATATAAACTCACATGATTATACAGTGCAGCATGTAGCATATAGATATTCTGTTATTTATCAGAGTATACATACTCATCATATTTATATAGAGCAGTGTATTCATCTGATTATAGTGTCTATAAACTCACATGATTATACAGTGCAGCATATAGATATTCTGTTATTTATCAGAGTATACATACTCATCATATTTATATAGAGCAGTGTATTCATCTGATTATAGTGTCTATAAACTCACATCATTATACAGTGCAGCATGTAGCATATATATATTCTGTTATTTATCAGAGTATGCATACTCATCATATTTATATAGAGCAGTGTATTCATCTGATTATAGTGTATATAAACTCACATCATTATACAGTGCAGCATGTAGCATATAGATATTCTGTTATTTATCAGAGTATACATACTCATCATATTTATATAGAGCAGTGTATTCATCAGGGTATAGTGTATATAAACTCACATCATTATACAGTGCAGCATGTAGCATATAGATATTCTGTTATTTATCAGAGTATACATACTCATCATATTTATATAGAGCAGTGTATTCATCTGATTATAGTGTATATAAACTCACATCATTATACAGTGCAGCATGTAGCATATAGATATTCTGTTATTTATCAGAGTATACATACTCATCATATTTATATAGAGCAGTGTATTCATCTGATTATAGTGTATATAAACTCACATCATTATACAGTGCAGCATGTAGCATATAGATATTCTGTTATTTATCAGAGTATACATACTCATCATATTTATATAGAGCTGTGTATTCATCTGATTATAGTGTATATAAACTCACATCATTATACAGTGCAGCATGTAGCATATAGATATTCTGTTATTTATCAGAGTATACATACTCATCATATTTATATAGAGCAGTGTATTCATCTGATTATAGTGTATATAAACTCACATCATTATACAGTGCAGCATGTAGCATATAGATATTCTGTTATTTATCAGAGTATACATACTCATCATATTTATATAGAGCAGTGTATTCATCAGGGTATAGTGTATATAAACTCACATGATTATACAGTGCAGCATGTAGCATATATATATATTCTGTTATTTATCAGAGTATACATACTCATCATATTTATATAGAGCAGTGTATTCATCAGGGTATAGTGTATATAAACTCACATGATTATACAGTGCAGCATGTAGCATATAGATATTCTGTTATTTATCAGAGTATACATACTCATCATATTTATATAGAGCAGTGTATTCATCTGATTATAGTGTATATAAACTCACATGATTATACAGTGCAGCATGTAGCATATAGATATTCTGTTATTTATCAGAGTATACATACTCATCATATTTATATAGAGCAGTGTATTCATCTGATTATAGTGTATATAAACTCACATCATTATACAGTGCAGCATGTAGCATATAGATATTCTGTTATTTATCAGAGTATACATACTCATCATATTTATATAGAGCAGTGTATTCATCAGGGTATAGTGTATATAAACTCACATGATTATACAGTGCAGCATGTAGCATATAGATATTCTGTTATTTATCAGAGTATACATACTCATCATATTTATATAGAGCAGTGTATTCATCAGGGTATAGTGTATATAAACTCACATGATTATACAGTGCAGCATGTAGCATATAGATATTCTGTTATTTATCAGAGTATACATACTCATCATATTTATATAGAGCAGTGTATTCATCTGATTATAGTGTATATAAACTCACATCATTATACAGTGCAGCATGTAGCATATAGATATTCTGTTATTTATCAGAGTATACATACTCATCATATTTATATAGAGCAGTGTATTCATCTGATTATAGTGTCTATAAACTCACATCATTATACAGTGCAGCATGTAGCATATAGATATTCTGTTATTTATCAGAGTATACATACTCATCATATTTATATAGAGCAGTGTATTCATCAGGGTATAGTGTATATAAACTCACATGATTATACAGTGCAGCATGTAGCATATAGATATTCTGTTATTTATCAGAGTATACATACTCATCATATTTATATAGAGCAGTGTATTCATCAGGGTATAGTGTATATAAACTCACATGATTATACAGTGCAGCATGTAGCATATAGATATTCTGTTATTTATCAGAGTATACATACTCATCATATTTATATAGAGCAGTGTATTCATCTGATTATAGTGTATATAAACTCACATCATTATACAGTGCAGCATGTAGCATATAGATATTCTGTTATTTATCAGAGTATACATACTCATCATATTTATATAGAGCTGTGTATTCATCTGATTATAGTGTATATAAACTCACATCATTATACAGTGCAGCATGTAGCATATAGATATTCTGTTATTTATCAGAGTATACATACTCATCATATTTATATAGAGCAGTGTATTCATCTGATTATAGTGTATATAAACTCACATCATTATACAGTGCAGCATGTAGCATATAGATATTCTGTTATTTATCAGAGTATACATACTCATCATATTTATATAGAGCAGTGTATTCATCAGGGTATAGTGTATATAAACTCACATGATTATACAGTGCAGCATGTAGCATATAGATATTCTGTTATTTATCAGAGTATACATACTCATCATATTTATATAGAGCAGTGTATTCATCTGATTATAGTGTCTATAAACTCACATGATTATACAGTGCAGCATGTAGCATATAGATATTCTGTTATTTATCAGAGTATACATACTCATCATATTTATATAGAGCAGTGTATTCATCTGATTATAGTGTCTATAAACTCACATGATTATACAGTGCAGCATGTAGCATATAGATATTCTGTTATTTATCAGAGTATACATACTCATCATATTTATATAGAGCAGTGTATTCATCTGATTATAGTGTATATAAACTCACATCATTATACAGTGCAGCATGTAGCATATAGATATTCTGTTATTTATCAGAGTATACATACTCATCATATTTATATAGAGCAGTGTATTCATCTGATTATAGTGTATATAAACTCACATCATTATACAGTGCAGCATGTAGCATATAGATATTCTGTTATTTATCAGAGTATACATACTCATCATATTTATATAGAGCAGTGTATTCATCAGGGTATAGTGTATATAAACTCACATGATTATACAGTGCAGCATGTAGCATATATATATATTCTGTTATTTATCAGAGTATACATACTCATCATATTTATATAGAGCAGTGTATTCATCAGGGTTATAGTGTATATAAACTCACATGATTATACAGTGCAGCATGTAGCATATAGATATTCTGTTATTTATCAGAGTATACATACTCATCATATTTATATAGAGCAGTGTATTCATCTGATTATAGTGTATATAAACTCACATGATTATACAGTGCAGCATGTAGCATATAGATATTCTGTTATTTATCAGAGTATACATACTCATCATATTTATATAGAGCAGTGTATTCATCTGATTATAGTGTATATAAACTCACATCATTATACAGTGCAGCATGTAGCATATAGATATTCTGTTATTTATCAGAGTATACATACTCATCATATTTATATAGAGCAGTGTATTCATCAGGGTATAGTGTATATAAACTCACATGATTATACAGTGCAGCATGTAGCATATAGATATTCTGTTATTTATCTGAGTATACATACTCATATTTATATAGAGCAGTGTATTCATCAGGGTATAGTGTATATAAACTCACATGATTATACAGTGCAGCATGTAGCATATAGATATTCTGTTATTTATCAGAGTATACATACTCATCATATTTATATAGAGCAGTGTATTCATCTGATTATAGTGTATATAAACTCACATCATTATACAGTGCAGCATGTAGCATATAGATATTCTGTTATTTATCAGAGTATACATACTCATCATATTTATATAGAGCAGTGTATTCATCTGATTATAGTGTATATAAACTCACATCATTATACAGTGCAGCATGTAGCATATAGATATTCTGTTATTTATCAGAGTATACATACTCATCATATTTATATAGAGCAGTGTATTCATCAGGGTATAGTGTATATAAACTCACATGATTATACAGTGCAGCATGTAGCATATAGATATTCTGTTATTTATCAGAGTATACATACTCATCATATTTATATAGAGCAGTGTATTCATCAGGGTATAGTGTATATAAACTCACATGATTATACAGTGCAGCATGTAGCATATAGATATTCTGTTATTTATCAGAGTATACATACTCATCATATTTATATAGAGCAGTGTATTCATCTGATTATAGTGTATATAAACTCACATGATTATACAGTGCAGCATGTAGCATATATATATTCTGTTATTTATCAGAGTATACATACTCATCATATTTATATAGAGCAGTGTATTCATCTGATTATAGTGTATATAAACTCACATCATTATACAGTGCAGCATGTAGCATATAGATATTCTGTTATTTATCAGAGTATACATACTCATCATATTTATATAGAGCAGTGTATTCATCAGGGTATAGTGTATATAAACTCACATGATTATACAGTGCAGCATGTAGCATATAGATATTCTGTTATTTATCAGAGTATACATACTCATCATATTTATATAGAGCAGTGTATTCATCAGGGTATAGTGTATATAAACTCACATCATTATACAGTGCAGCATGTAGCATATATATATTCTGTTATTTATCAGAGTATACATACTCATCATATTTATATAGAGCAGTGTATTCATCTGATTATAGTGTATATAAAACTCACATGATTATACAGTGCAGCATGTAGCATATAGATATTCTGTTATTTATCAGAGTATACATACTCATCATATTTATATAGAGCAGTGTATTCATCTGATTATAGTGTATATAAACTCACATCATTATACAGTGCAGCATGTAGCATATAGATATTCTGTTATTTATCAGAGTATACATACTCATCATATTTATATAGAGCAGTGTATTCATCTGATTATAGTGTATATAAACTCACATCATTATACAGTGCAGCATGTAGCATATATATATTCTGTTATTTATCAGAGTATACATACTCATCATATTTATATAGAGCAGTGTATTCATCTGATTATAGTGTATATAAACTCACATGATTATACAGTGCAGCATGTAGCATATAGATATTCTGTTATTTATCAGAGTATACATACTCATCATATTTATATAGAGCAGTGTATTCATCAAGGTATAGTGTATATAAACTCACATCATTATACAGTGCAGCATGTAGCATATAGATATTCTGTTATTTATCAGAGTATACATACTCATCATATTTATATAGAGCAGTGTATTCATCTGATTATAGTGTATATAAACTCACATCATTATACAGTGCAGCATGTAGCATATAGATATTCTGTTATTTATCAGAGTATACATACTCATCATATTTATATAGAGCAGTGTATTCATCTGATTATAGTGTATATAAACTCACATCATTATACAGTGCAGCATGTAGCATATAGATATTCTGTTATTTATCAGAGTATACATACTCATCATATTTATATAGAGCAGTGTATTCATCAGGGTATAGTGTATATAAACTCACATGATTATACAGTGCAGCATGTAGCATATAGATATTCTGTTATTTATCAGAGTATACATACTCATCATATTTATATAGAGCAGTGTATTCATCTGATTATAGTGTATATAAACTCACATCATTATACAGTGCAGCATGTAGCATATAGATATTCTGTTATTTATCAGAGTATACATACTCATCATATTTATATAGAGCAGTGTATTCATCTGATTATAGTGTATATAAACTCACATCATTATACAGTGCAGCATGTAGCATATATATATTCTGTTATTTATCAGAGTATACATACTCATCATATTTATATAGAGCAGTGTATTCATCTGATTATAGTGTATATAAACTCACATCATTATACAGTGCAGCATGTAGCATATAGATATTCTGTTATTTATCAGAGTATACATACTCATCATATTTATATAGAGCAGTGTATTCATCAGGGTATAGTGTATATAAACTCACATCATTATACAGTGCAGCATGTAGCATATATATATATTCTGTTATTTATCAGAGTATACATACTCATCATATTTATATAGAGCAGTGTATTCATCAGGGTATAGTGTATATAAACTCACATGATTATACAGTGCAGCATGTAGCATATAGATATTCTGTTATTTATCAGAGTATACATACTCATCATATTTATATAGAGCAGTGTATTCATCTGATTATAGTGTATATAAACTCACATCATTATACAGTGCAGCATGTAGCATATAGATATTCTGTTATTTATCAGAGTATACATACTCATCATATTTATATAGAGCAGTGTATTCATCTGATTATAGTGTATATAAACTCACATCATTATACAGTGCAGCATGTAGCATATAGATATTCTGTTATTTATCAGAGTATACATACTCATCATATTTATATAGAGCAGTGTATTCATCTGATTATAGTGTATATAAACTCACATCATTATACAGTGCAGCATGTAGCATATATATATTCTGTTATTTATCAGAGTATACATACTCATCATATTTATATAGAGCAGTGTATTCATCTGATTATAGTGTATATAAACTCACATCATTATACAGTGCAGCATGTAGCATATAGATATTCTGTTATTTATCAGAGTATACATACTCATCATATTTATATAGAGCAGTGTATTCATCAAGGTATAGTGTATATAAACTCACATCATTATACAGTGCAGCATGTAGCATATATATATTCTGTTATTTATCAGAGTATACATACTCATCATATTTATATAGAGCAGTGTATTCATCTGATTATAGTGTATATAAACTCACATCATTATACAGTGCAGCATATAGCATATAGATATTCTGTTATTTATCAGAGTATACATACTCATCATATTTATATAGAGCAGTGTATTCATCAGGGTATAGTGTATATAAACTCACATCATTATACAGTGCAGCATATAGCATATAGATATTCTGTTATTTATCAGAGTATACATACTCATCATATTTATATAGAGCAGTGTATTCATCTGATTATAGTGTATATAAACTCACATGATTATACAGTGCAGCATGTAGCATATAGATATTCTGTTATTTATCAGAGTATACATACTCATCATATTTATATAGAGCAGTGTATTCATCTGATTATAGTGTATATAAACTCACATGATTATACAGTGCAGCATGTAGCATATAGATATTCTGTTATTTATCAGAGTATACATACTCATCATATTTATATAGAGCAGTGTATTCATCAGGGTATAGTGTATATAAACTCACATCATTATACAGTGCAGCATGTAGCATATAGATATTCTGTTATTTATCAGAGTATACATACTCATCATATTTATATAGAGCAGTGTATTCATCTGATTATAGTGTATATAAACTCACATCATTATACAGTGCAGCATGTAGCATATAGATATTCTGTTATTTATCAGAGTATACATACTCATCATATTTATATAGAGCAGTGTATTCATCAGGGTATAGTGTATATAAACTCACATGATTATACAGTGCAGCATGTAGCATATAGATATTCTGTTATTTATCAGAGTATACATACTCATCATATTTATATAGAGCAGTGTATTCATCAGGGTATAGTGTATATAAACTCACATCATTATACAGTGCAGCATATAGATATTCTGTTATTTATCAGAGTATACATACTCATCATATTTATATAGAGCAGTGTATTCATCTGATTATAGTGTATATAAACTCACATCATTATACAGTGCAGCATGTAGCATATAGATATTCTGTTATTTATCAGAGTATACATACTCATCATATTTATATAGAGCAGTGTATTCATCTGATTATAGTGTATATAAACTCACATCATTATACAGTGCAGCATGTAGCATATAGATATTCTGTTATTTATCAGAGTATACATACTCATCATATTTATATAGAGCAGTGTATTCATCAGGGTATAGTGTATATAAACTCACATCATTATACAGTGCAGCATGTAGCATATAGATATTCTGTTATTTATCAGAGTATACATACTCATCATATTTATATAGAGCAGTGTATTCATCTGATTATAGTGTATATAAACTCACATCATTATACAGTGCAGCATGTAGCATATAGATATTCTGTTATTTATCAGAGTATACATACTCATCATATTTATATAGAGCAGTGTATTCATCAGGGTATAGTGTATATAAACTCACATGATTATACAGTGCAGCATGTAGCATATAGATATTCTGTTATTTATCAGAGTATACATACTCATCATATTTATATAGAGCAGTGTATTCATCAGGGTATAGTGTATATAAACTCACATCATTATACAGTGCAGCATGTAGCATATAGATATTCTGTTATTTATCAGAGTATACATACTCATCATATTTATATAGAGCAGTGTATTCATCAGGGTATAGTGTATATAAACTCACATGATTATACAGTGCAGCATGTAGCATATAGATATTCTGTTATTTATCAGAGTATACATACTCATCATATTTATATAGAGCAGTGTATTCATCTGATTATAGTGTCTATAAACTCACATAATTATACAGTGCAGCATGTAGCATATAGATATTCTGTTATTTATCAGAGGATACATACTCATCATATTTATATAGAGCAGTGTATTCATCTGATTATAGTGTATATAAACTCACATGATTATACAGTGCAGCATGTAGCATATAGATATTCTGTTATTTATCAGAGTATACATACTCATCATATTTATATAGAGCAGTGTATTCATCAGGGTATAGTGTATATAAACTCACATGATTATACAGTGCAGCATATAGCATATAGATATTCTGTTATTTATCAGAGTATACATACTCATCATATTTATATAGAGCAGTGTATTCATCAGGATATAGTGTATATAAACTCACATCATTATACAGTGCAGCATGTAGCATATAGATATTCTGTTATTTATCAGAGTATACATACTCATCATATTTATATAGAGCAGTGTATTCATCTGATTATAGTGTATATAAACTCACATCATTATACAGTGCAGCATGTAGCATATAGATATTCTGTTATTTATCAGAGTATACATACTCATCATATTTATATAGAGCAGTGTATTCATCTGATTATAGTGTATATAAACTCACATGATTATACAGTGCAGCATGTAGCATATAGATATTCTGTTATTTATCAGAGTATACATACTCATCATATTTATATAGAGCAGTGTATTCATCAGGGTATAGTGTATATAAACTCACATCATTATACAGTGCAGCATGTAGCATATAGATATTCTGTTATTTATCAGAGTATACATACTCATCATATTTATATAGAGCAGTGTATTCATCTGATTATAGTGTATATAAACTCACATGATTATACAGTGCAGCATGTAGCATATAGATATTATGTTATTTATCAGAGTATACATACTCATCATATTTATATAGAGCAGTGTATTCATCTGATTATAGTGTATATAAACTCACATGATTATACAGTGCAGCATGTAGCATATAGATATTCTGTTATTTATCAGAGTATACATACTCATCATATTTATATAGAGCAGTGTATTCATCAGGGTATAGTGTATATAAACTCACATGATTATACAGTGCAGCATGTAGCATATAGATATTCTGTTATTTATCAGAGTATACATACTCATCATATTTATATAGAGCAGTGTATTCATCAGGGTATAGTGTATATAAACTCACATGATTATACAGTGCAGCATGTAGCATATAGATATTCTGTTATTTATCAGAGTATACATACTCATCATATTTATATAGAGCAGTGTATTCATCTGATTATAGTGTCTATAAACTCACATGATTATACAGTGCAGCATATAGATATTCTGTTATTTATCAGAGTATACATACTCATCATATTTATATAGAGCAGTGTATTCATCAGGGTATAGTGTATATAAACTCACATCATTATACAGTGCAGCATGTAGCATATAGATATTCTGTTATTACATAGCAGAGCTTATTTATCAGAGTATACATACTCATCATATTTATATAGAGCAGTGTATTCATCTGATTATAGTGTCTATAAACTCACATGATTATACAGTGCAGCATGTAGCATATAGATATTCTGTTATTTATCAGAGTATACATACTCATCATATTTATATAGAGCAGTGTATTCATCAGGGTATAGTGTATATAAACTCACATGATTATACAGTGCAGCGTGTAGCATATAGATATTCTGTTATTTATCAGAGTATACATACTCATCATATTTATATAGAGCAGTGTATTCATCAGGGTATAGTGTATATAAACTCACATCATTATACAGCACACTCAGCTAGATTACGTTGTGCGTTACAGCTCTTAACGCTGAAAATACGGTATTTTCAGCGTTAAAACAGCACCGCAGCCATTACAAGTCTTGTCAGTATAGCTGTACCGCAAGCCTTTTAGCCTGTAACGCAATGTCAGTCCCGCACTCGTAAAAATGACGTTTTTTAATGGTATTCTCATAGCGCTGGTATTACAAATTTTTCTGGGAGGCTAAAAAGCGACCGTTTCACTCTAAAACGACAAGATCCTTCACGCCATCTAAAGTCAGTAGTTATGAGTTTTATGCTACAAAGCCGTAACATAAAACTAACTAATGTGTTAAAAAGTACACTAACACCCATAAACTACCTATTAACCCCTAAACCGAGGCCCTCCTGCATCGCAAACATCTCAAACACTATTTAAATATTATTAACCCCTAATCTGCTGTCCGCCCACATTGCCCCCACTTTACTAAAGTTATTAAGCCCTACACCGCCGCCACTCTAATAAACCTATTAACCCCTAAACCGAAAGCCTTCACATCGCAATAAATTAATTTAAACTAGTAACCCCTAAACCTAACGCCCCCTTAGTAGTTTGGGGGGTGGGGGTTTGTATACTGTTAGGGAGTGTTTTTTTTTTGTAGCAAATGAGCTGTTTAACTTAGGGCAATGCCCTACAAAAGGCCCTTATAAGGGCCCCCAAAAGGCCCTTTAAGGGCCCTTGGTAGTTTATTCTAGATTAGGCTTTTTTATTTTGGGGTAGGTTTTTTCTTTTTTAAAGGGTATTAGAATAGGAATAATTTTTTATTTTTTTGGATAATTTTTTTTTTTGTAATGGTAGTTTTTTTTTTTGTAATGGTAGGTTTTTTATTTTTTGTAATGTTTAGTGTAAGACAGCGTAGGTTTTATTTCACAGGTAATTTTAACTAGGTAGTTAGTAAATAGTTAATAAGTATTTACTAACTAGTCTACCTAGTTAAAATAAATACAAACTTACCTGTGAAATAAAAAATTAAACCTAAGCTAGCTACAATGTCGCTATTAGTTATATTGTAGCTAGCTTAGGTTTTATTTCACAGGTAAGTATGTATTTAGTTTTAAATAGGTATTATTTAGTTAATAATTGTAAATTTCATTTACATCTATTTTAATTATGTTAAAGTTAGGGGGTGTTAGGGTTAGGGTTACGTTAGGGTTAGGTTTAGGGGTAGGGTTAGGTTTAGGGGTAGGATTAGGTTTAGGGGTAGGATTAGGTTTAGGGGTAGGTGTAGGGGTTAATAGTTTAATTTAGGTTGTTGCGATGTGGGGGGTTGGCGGTTTAGGGGTTAATAGGTTTATTTAGTGGTAGTGATGTGGGAGGCCAGATGTTTAGGGTTAATAACTTTATTTAGTTGCGGCGATGTCGGGGAGCGTCAGAATAGGGGTTAATAACTTTAATATAGTGGCGACGATGTTGTGGTGCGGTAGAATAGGGGTTAATAACTTTAGTATAGTGGCGGCAATATCGGGAGCGCAGATTAGGGGTTAATACCTTTATTTAAGTGGCAGCGATATCGGGAGCGGCAGATTAGGGGTTAATAACATTTTGTAGGTGTCGGCAATGTCGGGGGCGGCAGATTAGGTGTGTTTAGATGTAGGGTTTATGTTAGGGTGTTAGGTTTAAACGTTAGGGTTTTTTTCCCCATAGACATCAATGGGGCTGCGTTACGGAGCTTTTCTTCCGTGATCTCAGGTGTTAGACTTTTTTCTGACCTGCTCTCCCCATTGATGTCTATGGGGAAAGCGTGCACGAGAGCTTAACGCCACCATATCGCCCGCACAAGCCAGGTTTTTTAAAACTTGTAATGGCATCGCTATAGGGGATTAAATAACCCCACCAGTTTTTGCATTTGTTAATTTCCCTTTAGCGCTCAAAACTAATAATCTAGGCGACTGCGATCAGTGCATAAATATTCAGTATTATTATAGAGAGCAGTGTGTATGTATATATAAAGATAGAAAGAAAGAAAGAAAGTAAGATAGATAGATAAATACTCAAAATAAATTTACAGAAAAGCATGTATATTATTACTATTGCTATCTTCGGGGCCCCAAAAAGATTTTTGCTCCAGGGCCCTCTGTTGAGTAGGTCAGCTACTGGATATATGTGTGTATGTACATGTGTGTATATATATATATATATATATATATATATATATATATATATATATAGGCACTGGAGAAAATCTAGGAGTTCAGCTGATTTTCAACCTTACAAATTTATCTTGAACTCCTACTACTCTGCCCTTAATTTCCATAAGCAACACTACTTCTCTACTCTTATCTCTAATCTTTCTTCAAAAATACTCTTCTCCGCCCTCCCCCACCTCCTAATACAACTTCTCTGTCAGCTCAAGACTTTGCCAACCACTTCAATAACAAAATCGACTCCATCAGAAGGGAAATCAGCTCTCAACATAATTCCATTCTCTCACCCCCTCAAATGCTTTCAATCAACCACAACCCACAGAACCTTAAACTTAGCTCATTCTCCCCTGTTACTGAGGAAGACGTTTCAGCACTTATACTGCGCTCTCACCTCACTACCTGTCCCCTTGACCTTATCCCCTCACAGCTACTCCCCTCCCTCTCTGCCACCCTTACCCCTATACTCACACACACTTTCAACCTCTCCCTCAGCACCGGTATATTTCCCTCATCGCTGAAAAATGCACTGGTCACACCTATTCTCAAAAAACCTTCCCTTGATCCTACCTCCCCATCCAACTACTGCCCTATTTCCCTCCTCCCTCTTGCATCAAAGCTTCTCGAGAAACTAGCTTATGCACGCCTATCCCATTTCCTTACAATAAACTCCCTCCTTGACCCATTGCAATCTGGATTTCGTCCCCATCACTCCACAGAGACAGCAATTATTAAGGTTACCAACGATCTACTTACAGCAAAATCAAAAGGCCACTTCTCTCTGCTTATCCTCCTTGATCTGTCCGCAGCCTTTGACACTGTTGACCACCCTCTCTTGCTCCAAACCCTCCAATCCTTCGGCAAATGTGACATAGCCCTCTCGTGGCTCTCTTCCTACCTGTCAAACCGTTCCTTTAGTGTAGCCTTCTCTGGGGCCTCCTCTGCCCCATCACCACTTTCTGTCGGAGTACCGCAAGGCTCTGTCCTTGGTCCCCTTCTCTTCTCAATCTACATGTCATCACTAGGTTCCCTAATAAAGTCCCACGGTTTACAATATCATTTGTATGCCAATGACACCCAAATCTACTTCTCTGCACCAGACCTTTCTCCTTCCTTGCTAACCCGTGTCACTAACTGTCTTTCTCACATCTCCAACTGGATGTCCTCTTACTACCTCAAGCTAAATCTCTCCAAAACTGAGCTCCTTATTTCCCCCCTTCTTCTAAACTCTCCACCCCCAATCTCTCTATAACTGTCAACAACTCCATCATTACCCCTACCCCGCATGCCCGATGTCTCGGAGTCACATTTGACTCAGATCTTTCTTTTACTCCTCACATTCAGTCATTGGCTAAAGCCTGCCGCTTCCACCTTAAAAACATCTCTAAAATTAGACAATTCCTTTCACAAGACACAACTAAGATTTTAATCCACTCTCTCATTCTCTCCCGTCTCGATTACTGCAACTCTGTCCTCTCTGGTCTCCCCACCTGCCACCTATCTCCTTTACAATCCATAATGAATGCCTCTGCCAGACTCATTTTCCTTACACGTCGCTCTTCATCTGCTGCACCTCTCTGCCAATCTCTTCACTGGCTTCCTTTTGCCTCTAGGATCAAACACAAAATTCTCATTCTGACATACAAAGCCCTCAACTGCACTGCTCCCCCTTATATCTCAGACCTTGTCTCCAGATACTCTCCCTCCCTTCCCCTTCACTCTGCTCACGACCTCCTACTCTCCTCCTCTCTTGTCACCTCATCACACTCCCGTTTACAGGACTTCTCCAGACTGGCTCCCATCTTGTGGAACTCTCTGCCTCGCTCCACAAGACTCTCTTCTAGTTTTAAAAGCTTCAAGTGCTCCCTAAAGACTCTACTGTTCAGGGATGCATACAACCTACGCTAACCTTTCTTTATACCAGTTCCTCTCCTCCATTGCTATCCCCTGAACCCCCTTAGCATGTAAGCCTAAGAGTCCAGCTGTTTGTGGATCACCTTCTCAAGAGCTGACTACAACAGTGCAACTCTTGGCAGGGCCCTTTACCCATTTGATCCCTATAATTGTTTTGTTGTACTCCGCCTTTGTTAATAGCGCTGCGGAATCTATTGGCGCTCTACAAATAATAATAAAATAATAATAATATACACACATACATATACATTTCTGTACTCTTCCCAGTCCAACACCTTGTCATATACCATATCCCTTTTAATCACTGTTAAAACATTTATTGCAATAAATTTGCCTATATTGCCTATTGCCTATATTTTACATTTAATCTGTATATATATATCTATATATATATATATCTATATATATATATATATATATATATATATATATATATATATATATATATATATATATATATATATATACACACATATAAGAGTAAAATACCTATATTTTATATTATACATGTTTTTTGTTCTGAATATATTACTTCAGGTCTCCAAGAATGCTACATTTTCCAGCCCTACTTTTTCCACTCACCACTCGTAATATAAGTGAGGCCATCCAATGAAAAATGTTGGCCACCTTAAGAATCTCTGGTAAATCTTTTTTACCATTCACTTGTAATAGCAGATTGTGCACTATTAGCGCAGGGTCACGATACGGATAGCGCACCCTGCCTATCAGTTGCGCTTCACTTGTAATCTAATCCATTATAAATAACATCTGTTTACAGGTTAGGTAGTAATAATTGTGATAGACTTTCATGAAACATTTTTATTTACTGTTGATATCTCTTAAAGGAGAAAAAAATTGCCCTTTTTTTTTTATTAAAGTGTATATTATTGTTCCAAATTAACCCCTTAAGGACAAGGCCATTTTTCAGCTTCCATCCCTTAAAGTGAATGTAAAAATTTGATTAAAAACAGGGGCACTTTAATTCATCAAAATTAAAATTTCACTTGTGTTTAGGGTTGCCAACTCAGCCATGTTTTCCTGGACACTTATGAGTTATATATGCTACACGGTGTGCACGTAGGACCATGAAGCATGTATAACTCATAAGTGTCCAAGAAAACATGGCTGAGGTGGCAACCCTACTCGTGTTGTGAATACTTAGCTTTTAAACTTGACAGCCGCTCCGGCTTCCCCCGGTCGTCGCAAGCCATTTCAGAAATGATGGACCGGTCATCCTCCAATCACGGCTTCCCCCCGGGGGAATCAGTGTCTGATTCAACGCCGTGATTGGAGGAAGCCGGATTCCTCATTTTAGGTCCAGGAAGAGGCTTTGCGACGGGCGGAGGAAGCTGGAGCAGCTGTCAAGATTAAAAGATAAGTATTTTTTCACAACACGAGTAAAATTTCAATTTTGATGAATTAAAGTGCCCCTGTTTTTAATCGAATTTTTAAAAACCAGGCACTTCAGCATCAAAATTTACATTGACTTTAAGGTCCAGGGCTATTTTTACATTTCTGCAGTGTTTCTGTTTAGCTGTAATTTTCCTCTTACTCATTTACTGTACCCACACATATTATATACTGTTTTTCTTGCCATTAAATGTACTTTCTAAAGATACCATTAATTTCATCATATCTTATTATTTAGTATAAAAAAATATATAAAATATGATGAAAAAATGTAAGAAAACACGCTTTTTCTAACTTTGACCCTCAAAATCTGTTAAACATCTATTCTACAGCCACCAAAAAAACACCCATGCTAAATAGTTTCCAAATTTTGTCCTGAGTTTAGAAATACCCAATGTTTGCATGTTCTTTGCTTTTCTTGCAAATTATAGGGCAATAAGTACAAGTAGCACTTCCCCAAACCATTTTTTTTCTCAAAATTAGCGATAGTTAAATTTGAACACTGATATCTGTCAGCAATCCCTGAATAACCCTTCACATGTATATATTATTTTTTAGTAGACAACCCAAAGTATTGATCTAGGCGCCAAGAGCGATCAAATAAAAAAAAAATCGTTCACTTTTTCACAAACTTTTTCACAAACTTTCTCACTGAAATTATTTACAAACAGCTTGTGCAATTATGGCACAAATGGTTGAAAGTGCTTCTCTGGGATCCCCTTTGTTCAGAAATAGTAGACATATATGGCTTTGGCGTTGCTTTATGGTAATTAGAAGGCCGCTAAATGCCGCTGCGCACCACACGTGTATTATGCCCAGCAGTGAAGGGGTTAATTAGGGAGCTTGTAGGGTTAATTTTAGCTTTAGTGTAGAGATCAGCCTATCACCTGACACATCCCACCCCCTGATCCCTTCCTGACACCCCTCAAACAGTTCTTTTCCCTCCCCCACCTCACAATTGTCACCACCATCTTAAGTACTGGCTTTTTTTTTTTTTTTTTTTTTTTTAATATATTTATTTTGCAGTGATAGATCCCCCCTCAGTCCCCAAACTTCCTGACCCCCCCCCTACAGCTCTCTAACCCTCCCCCCTCTACCTATCTTCCACCATCTTGGGCACTGGCAGCTGTCTGCCAGTACACATTTTGCCATAATACATGGGTTGTTTTTCCCCCCCAATCATTTTCTGTAGTGTAGCTGCCCCCCCTCAACACCCGACCACCCTCCCCCTCCCCGATCCCTTTACAAAAATGTATTTCCCTCCCCCTCCCTCTCCATCTATCACATCAATGCAGCATGCGTGCACAACCCCGCCCCTGCGCGCTCCGGAAGTCCCTGCAGCGATGGGACACCCACCCGCCTCCCTGCTACTGTGCCCACCCACCAATGAACGGCACCATTGGTGGCCGATGCAGAGAGGGGTTAAATATTTACTGTTACTATTGAAATATCAATGACACACATAATGAAGTTAAATCTTACTCCTTGGTTTAAAGGGATATGAAACCCCAAATTTATCTTTCATGATTCAGATAGAGAAGACAATTTTAAACAACATTCCAATTTAATTCTATTATCTAATTTGCTTCATTCTTTAGATATCCCTTGTTGAAGAAATAGCAATACACAAGGCATATATTTGCAGCCACCAATCAGCAGCAACTTTATATATATATTTAATATTATATATATAATATTTAGATATGCTTTTTAACAAAGGATACCAAGTTGTTTTAAAGTTGTTTAAAATTGCAAGCCCTTTCTAAACCATGAAAGAAAAAAAATGGGTTTCATGTCCCTTCTTAGGGTATTATTCACTTTATACTTTTATATAAACATTGTTGCAAAAAATGTGAGTATACGTTATAGAGTACGTACTCTAAGGCAAAAGGCAGTGTGCAGTCATGAAAACCCTTTAAAATGTTTAATTAACCCTTTAAGGACACAGCTTTCAGTTTGCTCAATTGTTTTATGACGGAAAAATTCCGTCATATGTCCTTAGGAGGTTAATTTAGTTTTAGACTTATTTGTATCATTTAAATCAGAGTCTTGGTGGGTTTCATCATCATCATGGAAAGGCCACTAAAGTGCATCATGAATTAAAGGGACACTAAACGCAAATGTTTTCTTTAATGATTCAGATAGAGCATGCAATTTTAAGCAACTTTCTAATTTACTCCTATTATCAATTTTCCTTCGTTCTCTTGCTATCTTTATTTAAAAAGCAGGAATGTGATGCATAGGAGCCGGCCCATTTTTGGTTGAGAACCTGGGTTACGCTTGCTTATTGGTGGGTAAATGTAGGCCTCCAATAAGCAAGCACTATCAATGGTGTTGAACCGAAATTAGGCTGGCTGCTAAGATTTACATCCATGATTTCAAATAAAGATAGCAAGAGAACGAAGAAAATTGATAATAGGAGTAAACGAGAAAGTTGCTTAAAATGTCATGCTCTATCTGAATCATGAAATAAAAAAATTGGGTTCAGTGTCCCTTTAATTTTGAAAAACCCTTGAAACTCAACTTCCTCTAAAGATATGTTTATCAAATGTACATTGTACTTAATGTTTCTGTGGAATATATCAAAGAGCAGCAGTTAAAGGGACACTGAACGCAATGTTTTTATTTCATGATTCAGATAGAGCATGACATTTTACGCAACTTTCTAATTTACTCCTATTATCAATTTTTCTTCGTTTTCTTGCTATCTTTATTTTAAAAGCAGGAATGTAAGTCTTAGCAGCCAGTCCATTTTAGGTTCAGCACCATGGATAGTGCTTGCTTATTGGAGGCTTACATTTACCTACTAATAAGCAAGCATAACCCAGGTTCTCAACCAATAATGGGCCGGCTCCTATGCATCACAATCCTGCTTTTTAAATAAATATAGCAAGAGAACAGATAAAAATTGATAATAGGAGTCCTTTTGAAAGTTGCTTAAAATCGCATGCTCTATTTGAATCATGAAAGAAAAAAATTTGGATTTAGTGTCCCTTTAAGCATGCTAAAAAATATATTTTTGCATGGAAAAATTTATGTTTCAGGCTGTTTAAAATGAAAGTGAAACTAACTGAATGCAGGTGTTCTATCAAGAACTCCAATACATCGAAAACTCCAATCTGACGTCACTTCCAGTGATTCCATACATCTGATTGGTTCCTCTCTCAGGGCTCGATGATTGAAAGCTCTCTGTGCTGGCGAGATTATTAATTAATGCTCGCCAGTCCTTCTATTTGCCTGGTGGAATGATCTAAAGCCATTTTTTACCCTGAAAACAGGGTGTCTCGCTAAGGGGCGTATACTGCATTTTCATATAAAATGTGCACAACAAAATTGTATTTTCGAAATTGTACAAAAAAATATTTGAACCATTCACACAAAAAAGCAGGGAAAATGTGTATTGTTAAGGTGCACCAAAAACCGTATGTTAACAAAAAAGTAAAATTAGTATGTAATTTGCACAGGAATAAATCAAATTAAATATGCACAGCGTAAATTGTAATTGTAGTACACTGGATGTGCAAAAATCACACAGAAATTTGAACTTATAAATACAAAATGCAAAGCGTAATTGTTGTTTTTTCGTAAAATGGGCTGAACATGGGCTTTCCATGGTGCGTATATGAAAATGTCTCTCTAATCCCAGCGTAATTCTATAAAGATTTTTGCACTGCAGATCTCACAGTTTTTTCTCGCCAACTAAAAGGTGGTGAGCTTGGGGGGGTGGAGCTAGCCACCAGAGTGGTAGGATGCATACTACTTGAGCTCCGGCTCTTCAAATTTATTTTAGGGGTAATTAACAGTTTTATATGTTGTTCAGAAGCCCGGCTGAAGACCCCGACAAGACCTCTTCCCTACCAGAGCTATCACTTATGACTGGAACCCTAAGGGGTAAACCCTAGTTTCACACCAGGCTTTGTGAGACGACCATGAGGCTACGGATTGCAGATGCAGCTACTGGAAGCTCAGAAACGGAGATAGAGATACCTGCAGCCCTCAACGCTTAAGCTAGTGATCTTACTCCATACCTGGATAGCTGAGGAGAGCTAGTCGAGATTCTCTGGACATTATAATAAGTCGGGTTCTTTATGCCGTAAAAAAAAAATGGCGGCCAGAGCCGACTGGGAAAAGCAAGTTCTACGAATTCTTGAGACCTCTTTGCAGCACCTGGAGTTACAACTTCTCAGTGAACTAAAAGAGCTAACATCTAACTACAAGCTATCGGCATGGACTACACAGGCGCAAAGAGGCCAAACCGATGCGGACAATGTGTTAGCGTAGACTCCCGATACTCCTATATCCAAGCAAGAGGATCTTCTATATTCTGCAGAAAAGCGCCCACAGCTAGTTGCGCTAGGTTCACGGAATGCAAAACACCAGCTGTTCAACTTACTTCATGTTCCTGGAGGATCCCGGCCATCTGATCGCAACGTCGATGGGCTGTTGCCATCGAGGTGTAACTTACAGGAGGGCCCACAGCAGGACTTTCCAATTGTTATTGAGGGAGCCCCACGTGTATCCCGTACAACTCGCGACAGCGAGATAGTCTTGGACCCTGCTGCAACCCAGATCACACCGTTACTCACCCTGAAAATGCTTCCTATTGATCTTTGGCCTGAAACGGAGCTACTGTCTAGGAGATCTCAGTTTCAAGTATTATTTAGCCTGGAACGTCTGCCTCACACTAGACCGGTCCCAGATGATAATGTCCTGCACATGATATGGGGCATCAGCCGAGGAGACCAGCTTACAACTTTGAACGCTTGTGTTAAAGCTGGAATAGGTTAAAAATAGACTGAGTCAGACCCTAGTCACTAGATAGGCTAGTAAACTATACAGCATTGTCTTGGGACACAATTTATCCTTACAGCCCACACCTCAGCTGCATAGTCAACTAAATTTCTTATGGAGGAAGCTGACTGCCAGATGATCGCTTACTTATTTGAGTTCTCCCCAATAATCCTAAGTCAGTCTATACAGGTTTACATAACTATATATATATATATATATATATATATATATATATATATATATATATATATATATAATTAATATATATATATATATATATATATATATATATATATAATTAATATATATTATAGCAACTGCTGTGTTTATTTCAGGTGAAATAAAATAGATTGGTACTCAGTGTAATAAATAACACATTAGGGGTGTTGAGATAGGTTTAAGTAGGAGTCCCACTCAGAGAAAATGTTTCATGTTTAGATAGGCTAACATTTCTGTTACAGAAGCATTAGTTATTTTGTTGTGAAGAGCTTATTTCCCAGCAGCAATGCCTGAACCAGCAAGCCAGCGCCTAAGAAGGGCTCCAAGAAAACCGTAACAAGTATCATTTCATAAAGAGTTAACTCTTTTTTTTCAGCTTTTAGAAACTATTGTCTAATCACCTCTGGAGCCAGACTGCTAATTGATAAGATGAACTTGTAAACTTGTTATCTTAAGTACTGTAATCCTATTGTGGCCTGTCAAAGGACAGTGCTCTCTATCTAAATGTGTGATGGGGGATTTTGTGCTTCCCCCCCTCTCCCCCTGGGAGTGCCCTGTGTGCATGTAACCTTAATAAAAAGCAGGCTGGGCATCCCAGTCCTGAGTTCTTGTTTGACCCTCAATCGCAGCGTTGACTCGTTTTTGTGGGCAGAAGGGTATCCTAGCTGTACTGCAGCTAAGGGAGATTATTCTATATTTGCGAGACTCATATAGAATACTATGGAAAGCAGCTTCTCCCCTCTTTAGCAATAGGGATCCAGGCTACTAAGCGGTCCATCTCTCAGCGAGACTAAGGGTAACCGTAACATTTGGCGGCAGCGGCGGGATTTTCCTGGATTTCCTAGGAGAGGTACAGAACGGATGGAGAGCGCTTACGAAAAATTGAAGCGTACAACCCTAAAGGATTTACTTGAAAGCAGAGGGGGGTACGCCAGCAACCGGCCGAGGAGAGAGCTGATCGCAGAATTGACCGAACTGGATCAGAGCTTCACAATGGCGGAAACACCGACCACGATTAGTGACGAAAAAACCAGGATTGTTCGGGAAAGGCTCTCATTATACGGGCCGAACCCCTCCATGGAATTGGTACAGCAGTTGATGGCGGAGGCGGACGAGGATATACGAGAGACTCGAGCCCACGAACTCAACCTAGCGAACGCACACCGCAATGCTGAAGCCCCGCAGGTAATCATCCCTGTCGAAAATGCTGGGAGGCCCAAGATACCCTATGCGGCATTTCGACCCTTCCTAGAGAGCGAGACAGGGATTGATGAATATTTGGCGGACTTCGAAAGGCAATGTGCCCTGCACCAGATTCCCAACAGAGAGTGGCCCACGATATTGTCTGGGAAACTATCCGGGCGAGCCCTGGAAGCCTTTCGTACTCTGGGTGCTGAGGAAGTGACACAGTATGAGCTAGTTAAGGAGACACTGTTGCGACGGTACGCTGTAACTCCGGACACGTATCGCCGACAGTTTCGGGGCACGGAAAAGAAGCCTAACGATACCCATATGGAATGGGCGCACCGAATGCGGAGAGCGGCAAATCACTGGCTGAGCGGATGTAAAGCGGTGACTGGGGAGGAAATTTTACAATTGTTTCTCTTAGAACATTTTTATAATGGCATGGAACAGCAAGGGAAGGAATGGCTGCGAGACAGGCGGCCTTCTACCTTAGAAGAAGCAGCCAAATTGGCCGATGAACATTATGACTCCCGTCTTCACGAACCCATGAACTACCGAGCTCCAGCACGGGTCGAACCCAGAGAGGTTTACCGTGCACCCCCTCGTGCTGAATTCCGAGCCCCGGTGCCCACAGGGCCCGTCCGACACTCAGGACCACCCAATAACAGCTCTGAGCGTCCCAGACCGACTTGCCACCGATGCAAGCAACCAGGGCATTTCATGGCTAGCTGCCCCCTTAATACGCACCAGACACCCAGGAATTACAATTACCCCTCTGGGTCCTATCGTCCGGCCCGGGCCCTCTGTGTTAACCAAGAGGCCCCTATGGAGGGATATGTGGGGCCGCTTCACGAGGCAGACCCTGTATATGCTGCCTCAGATAACCGCCAGCACCATCGGCAGAGGGTATGGCTCGAGGGGCGATCTACCGAGGGATTGCGAGACACAGGGGCTACTATCACGCTGGTACAGAATCATTTGGTGCCAGAGCACAAGCGATCCGGACAGACTGTGGCCGTTAGAGTGGCGGGGGGGGGATGTGTACAAAATTCCAACAGCTAAAGTACATCTTGATTGGGGAGCGGGAAAGGGGGCTGTGAACGTGGGCCTAATGGATAATTTACCTGCCGAAGTACTACTGGGCAACGATTTGGGCCCCATGACTTCTGCCTATGCTCCAGTATGCAACAACGAGGCGGACCCAGTGACTACACGGGCCCAAGCCCGGACGGAGCGAGAGCTCTCACCAGTGCGGGAGACACAGGTAAGACCTACCCCGACCTTGCCTGACAGGTTAGGCCCCATACCCTGGGACACCCCAGATGCTTTCGAGGCAGAGTCTAAGACTGACCCGAACTTACAAAAGTACCGGGAACGAGCAGAGACCGGAGGGGGCGGGGCAGATAACGAAACATTCTTATGGGAAAAAGGGAAACTATACCGCTGGACAGAGAAAAGGGGACAGCGTAGGCGACAGCTGGTAGTGCCCCACAAATACCGTCAAGAAATCCTCAAAATAGGCCACGACATCCCCTTAGCAGGCCACCTAGCCGTTACCCGTACCCTACACCGCATTACTCACACGTTCTTTTGGCCAGGGGTGCACGCTGACGTTAGAACTTACTGTAACACCTGCGATGTGTGTCAACGAGTAGGAAGGCGAGGCGATCACCCTAAAGCCCAGCTAGTAAATATGCCCATTGTAGAGGAACCCTTCAGCCGGGTTGCTATTGACCTAGTGGGACCACTGGCTACCCCTAGTCCCTCCGGTAAGCGATACATTCTTACCGTAGTGGACTACGCTACCAGGTACCCAGAGGCTGTCGCCCTATCCAACATACAAGCGGATACGGTAGCGAATGCACTAGTAGAGGTGTTCTCCCGGGTAGGATTTCCAAAAGAAATCCTATCCGACCGAGGCACCCAATTTACGGCTGAATTGACCCAACAACTCTGGCAGGTTTGCAAAATTAAGTCCCTCCTGAGCTCCCCATACCACCCCCAGACGAACGGGCTGTGTGAGAGGTTCAATGGGACCCTCAAGCAAATGCTCAAGACGTTCACTCAGGAATACCGAGACTGGGAACGCTTCCTGCCGCACCTCCTATTTGCTTATCGGGAGGTGCCCCAGGAAACGACAGGGTTCTCTCCCTTCGAGTTGCTCTACGGAAGAAAGGTACGGGGACCCCTAAACCTGATCCGGGAGCACTGGGAGGGAGAGATGGAGGCTGACGGTGTCCCCATTGTGCCATACGTGCTGGAACTCAGGGACCGAATGGAGCAATTAGCCAAATCCGTGCGGGCTAATCTCCAGTTGGCCCAGAGAAGACAGAAAGTATGGTACGATCGGGGGGCCCGAAAGAGAATCTTCACCATAGGACAAAAGGTGTTAGTACTTAAGCCGGTGAAGACAGACAAATTGCAGGCGTCCTGGCAGGGTCCCTACCAGATCGTAGAGAAAAGGGGAGACACCACTTATGTGATAGCTAGCTGCCACGACAACAATCTTAGAAAGACATTCCATGTAAACATGCTCAAGGAATATTTTGAGCGACCAGAGAACGTGACGGCCGTATGTTGTTCCCCTCAGGAAGACCCCGACAGTTTACCCATTCCAGACCTATTAGAAAAGAGCCTCCCCACAGGTATAGTGGCACAGGTTCAGATAGGGGACCGACTTAGCCCCACTGAAAGGGAGCAGCTCAACCAACTCCTCCAGTCCAAACACCTCACCTTCTCCCCGAAGCCAGGGTACACTACTTTAACCACCCACCAGGTAGATACTC
Organism: Bombina bombina; assembly: GCF_027579735.1. NCBI lineage: Eukaryota > Metazoa > Chordata > Amphibia > Anura > Bombinatoridae > Bombina > Bombina bombina. Next base: position 328,053,740 of record NC_069499.1, read on the forward strand.
CGGGACAAGCTCCCTTGCGCCAGGCTCCGTACCGAATCCCCGAAGCAGTTAGGACAGGAATGAAGAAGGAGATCGATGAGATGCTCCAGCTCAGGGTAATTGAGCCCTCCGATAGTCCCTGGGCCTCCCCAGTTGTCTTGGTGCCCAAGAAAGATGGGACCACCCGGTTCTGCGTAGACTATCGGAGGCTCAATGAAAATACCGTGACGGACGCTTACCCTATGCCCAGGGTAGACGAGCTACTCGATCGTATAGCCAGGGGAAATTACCTGACCACTATTGACCTCTGCAAAGGTTACTGGCAGATTCCCCTGGCCCCGGAGGCTATCCCCAAGTTGGCATTCGTCACCCCATTCGGCTTATATCAGTTTAGGGTAATGCCGTTTGGGATGAAGAATGCCCCAGCTACATTCCAGCGCTTGGTGGATAGGCTCCTGGATGGCTTCCAGAGTTTTGCTTGCGCCTACCTGGACGACATAGCGATCCACAGTGAGTCCTGGGAGGACCACTTAGCTCATGTGGGAATGGTTCTGGATCAGATCCGGGCTGCTGGCCTGACTCTGAAGCCAGAGAAATGCCACTTTGGGATGGCCGAGGTACAGTACCTGGGTCACCGGGTGGGGTGTGGAAAACAGCGACCAGAGCCGGCCAAAATAGAAGCTGTCGCCAATTGGCCCACCCCCATCACTAAGACTCAGGTCCTAGCCTTCCTGGGCACGGCAGGGTACTATAGACGGTTCGTACCAGACTACAGCACACTTGCCAAACCCCTGACTGACTTGACCAAGAAGAACTTACCTCGACAGGTCCTGTGGTCTCCCCACTGTGAAACGGCTTTCCAGGCTCTCAAAAATGCTCTAATTAACGCTCCTGTCCTGGCGGCCCCAGCCCTTAACAAACGTTTTATCGTCCATACAGATGCTTCCATGTTCGGGCTGGGAGCCGTCCTCAGCCAAGTAGGCGAAGATGGAGGGGAGCATCCAGTTGCCTACATCAGCCGGAAGCTCCTGCCCCGCGAAGTCAGCTATGCAGCGGTCGAAAAGGAGTGTTTGGCTTTGGTGTGGGCATTAAAGAAATTGACTCCCTATTTATATGGTCAGGAGTTCACTCTGGTCACCGACCATAACCCGTTGGTGTGGCTGAACCGGGTCTCTGGAGATAACGGCAGGCTATTACGTTGGAGCTTATCGTTGCAACCCTTCAATTTCACCATTACTTACAGACCTGGGAAACAGAATGGCAACGCCGACGGGTTGTCCAGACAAACCGACCTCAGCCCCGCATAACCAGCGGTCTGGACAGCCTTAGTCTGCCCCGAAAAGGGGTCAGACCGTGTCTGCCAGAGTGTTCCACAGAAAGGGAGCACTGTTACAGAAGCATTAGTTATTTTGTTGTGAAGAGCTTATTTCCCAGCAGCAATGCCTGAACCAGCAAGCCAGCGCCTAAGAAGGGCTCCAAGAAAACCGTAACAAGTATCATTTCATAAAGAGTTAACTCTTTTTTTTCAGCTTTTAGAAACTATTGTCTAATCACCTCTGGAGCCAGACTGCTAATTGATAAGATGAACTTGTAAACTTGTTATCTTAAGTACTGTAATCCTATTGTGGCCTGTCAAAGGACAGTGCTCTCTATCTAAATGTGTGATGGGGGATTTTGTGCTTCCCCCCCTCTCCCCCTGGGAGTGCCCTGTGTGCATGTAACCTTAATAAAAAGCAGGCTGGGCATCCCAGTCCTGAGTTCTTGTTTGACCCTCAATCGCAGCGTTGACTCGTTTTTGTGGGCAGAAGGGTATCCTAGCTGTACTGCAGCTAAGGGAGATTATTCTATATTTGCGAGACTCATATAGAATACTATGGAAAGCAGCTTCTCCCCTCTTTAGCAATAGGGATCCAGGCTACTAAGCGGTCCATCTCTCAGCGAGACTAAGGGTAACCGTAACAATTTCTATATGACCGAGGTCTGGCTACTCCAGTTTAACATTCTAACGCATATATGTGAAAGTTACCCACAAAGATATTAGGCTCAAAGAGTGCCACAACTCTAAGTTTTTGCTTTAGCATATGCTGAGTTAAATTCTAACTTTCAGAGATCAGTATATGTATTAGGGGCCAAACTTGCATTATTATCTTTGTTCTTATGTTTCATGCTTATTTTATTTAGCAAGCCACATTTACTGGCTTCACCTTGATCAGAACGACTTTATAGGGTTAATATTCACTGCTGAATCTCCATAATGATCACTTTACCACCACACGCTGGACCCTCTAGGGGTAAAATATCAGGGACCGGGGTTCATGTTGTTATCAGAACTCTCTAGGCTAGATATGTATGGTCACAACCTTATTGCGGATATTGTTTGTTCTCTGCTTATTCTCATTTGAAGCCCCTAGCATTATTATAGTATGGCCCATAATTTACACTGCGATGTCTTACTGTGTGTTTGTGTTACGGTAACTTGCTCAAGTTCTCTATTACTTAGTTCAATTGTGTTACTCTCCTCATTAGAATAATTTTCAAATGGTCAACTTTAATGATACTTGTGATGACCTGTGATGCTTAACAGTCCGCTGCTTGTTTTAGCAGGTTATTAGATCATGATTTTTTTTTTCTATTATAATATTGCATTAATCTATTGTAATGATGTTCTTTACAGCATTATGCATGTGGACAACTAGTAGTCTACATGTGAGTGGTATTCAGGTTGGGGTGTCATGCTTGACCTTTATCACAGTTTAGGTTGATCCTAGATATTTTAATGGACACCAGGTGGTACATTCTGTCTATCTGAACCTCCCCATTGATGTGTACATGATCACTATATATGGAGCATATGGGTATATTAGTTCAGGTATTTATAAGGGGCTCTAGTTAAATCTGAATTACCATTATAGGTCTTATCTTTGAGATACTAAGAGTAATAGGGCATAGGCTAACACACAATATAAGGGGAAGTGGTTGTCTAGGTTAACTTTGCAAGCTTCATTAAGGGTCTCGGTGATACCCATGTCTGATGTAAACTTTAACTGGTTATATGGGTTTCAAACAGACCGACACAACCGAAACTCTGGCTTTTCCATTTTTAGTGTGTGAAGTACCGCGCTGCCAGGGGCCGGGGCGGTGTGGGTTTCCATACATGGGGAAGGCTACTTGCATAGATAATGTGGGTGGTAGAGGTTCCTGAGAGAAATGTGACCACCTATCCTAATAGCTCATGAAAATTGCATAGCTCTTTTTCTTATGTTAGCTGGGTACAACCTATATAGGAGCTACTTAATTGACACGCTGATGGTGTATTAGATACACTGGTGCCCAAGAAACCACAATCTACTTAAGCCCCATATATATTCTTAAGAACCAACAATTACTCTTTAAAATAACCGGAATAGCACCCCTGCCAGAGTACTAGATATTAGGAGAACTCTACCAACATAGGCATTGTTAACACCGTAACACTACATCGGTTCTGCCAGATTTCTAGGTCTATTATGTGCACATATGTTTGACTCCATTCTAATAACTCAACCTCCACAACATTTATACTTGATCATCTCCAATCCCTCCCCACTTACTCCATTGGGCTCACGTCGTGAGCATAGGAAAATAAATCCTATAGAAATCCCATCTTCTATTACCTATAATATTGTTATATATACTGATGTCTATATATATATATAATTTCATGTGAAATAGCGTTCTCTTATTAGTTTTCTGTTCCATTTTAGTTTTGTCACAATCACAGTTGCTATAAGAGCTTGTTTTATATCACAAAAAATAAGAAACTGCAGATTCATAATCTGATTGCCTTCTATACTGTTTTACTTTCTGTTTATGATAATATGGGGTCCTAGAGTGGCCTTATTGATTTTCTTGTTAGATGGCCTATAGTTTGGTGGGTATATACTGTGCAAAGTCAGCTTGCAGATGTCTGGTGATCATGCTTTGTGATAGTTGATTCATAATAATTGTTTTTCTTTTTGTATCCTTTCATGTGTAATTTACACTGACATACATGTTTTGTATACCCTTATTGAATCTCAATAAAAATAAATAAGAAAAAAAAAAAAAAGGTGGTGAGCTTTTCTCAAAATTATACTAACACTTATAACCCCAATAGAAAAACAAATGCATACTAAAATATAGGCGAATGTAAGATGCTATAAGCAGAAAGCAGGGTAATGTGAGTTATATTCTATCTATCTATTGGGTACTTATAGAGCGCAAACTAATCACCCGTGAGGGTCTCAAGGCGCTAAGGGAAAGGGGATAGGGGATAGGAGAAAGGGGGGAGGAGATGGGCATTCAGTCGAAGAGCCAGGTTTTGAGGTCCTATCGGAACTTTGTAAGGGAGGTGGATTGTCTGAGGTGAAGCGGGAGGGTGTTCCATGTCTTTGCTGCCATGTGGGAGAAGGATCTTCCACCCGCTGTGGATTTGCTGATGCGGGGGATGACTGCGAGTGCTTGGTCGGCCGATCGGAGTTGTCTGGAGGGGGTGTAGAAATTTACACGGTGGTTGAGGTATTCAGGTCCGAAGTTGTGTAGGGCCTTGAACGCGTGGGTAAGGAGCTTGAAGGTGATTCTCTTGTTGATGGGGAGCCAGTGAAGGTTCCTCAGGTGTTCGGTGATGTGGCATTGGAGGGGGATGTGAAGGATGAGTCTGGCTGAGGCGTTCTGGATACGTTGGAGTCTCTTTTGGAGTTTGATGGTGGAGCCGGCATAGAGTGCATTGCCGTAGTCTAACCGGCTGCTGATGAGGGCGTGGGTGACTGTTTTCTTTGTTTCGGTAGGGATCCACTTGAAGATTTTTCGTAGCAGGTGGAGAATGTGGAAGCATGTTGAGGTGATGGCATTGATTTGTCAGTCCATGGAGAGTGAGGAGTCCAGGATGAAGCCTAGATTTTGTGCGTGGTCGGTTGGGGTTGGAGGGTGACCGAGGGCTGTGGGCCACCAGGAGTTGTCCCATGCGGATTTATTGGGTCTGAGGAGGAGGACTTTTGTTTTGTCTGTGTTCAGTTTGAGACGCTTGTCCTTCATCCAGGCGGCGACTGCTGTCAGGCCTTCGTGGACGTTCTTTTTGGTGGTGGTGGGATCTCAGGTGAGTAAGATGATTAACTGGGTGTCGTCGGCGTAGGAGACGATGTTGAGGTTGTGGTGTCGGATGATGGTGGCAAGAGGGGCCATGTAGATGTTGAAGAGGGTGGGGCTCAGCAAAGGGCCTTGCGGTACACCGCAGTTGACTGGTGTGGGTTTGGAGGAGAAAGGCGGGAGTCTGACTTTCTAGGTCCTGCCCGTGAGGAAGGAGGTGATCCATTCCAGGGCTTTGCTGTGGATGCCTGCATCGTGTAGACGGGTGCGGAGGGTGTTGTGGTTGACAGTGTCAAAAGCTGCTGAGAGGTCTAGGAGGTTTCTCCTCAGTTGAGCATGGCACGGATGTCATCTGTGGCAGCGAGGAGGGCAGTCTCGGTGCTGTGGTTGCTTCTGAAACCGGATTGGGAGTGGTCCAGGATGTGGTTGGCCTCAATGTGGTCAATAAGTTGCAAGTTGATGGACTTCTCCATTACTTTGGCCGGGAAGGGGAGTAGAGAGATGGGGCGGTAGTTATTCGGGTCCGTGGGGTCTGCCGAGGGTTTCTTCAGCAGGGGTTTCAGTTCCGCATGCTTCCAGATATCCGGGAAGGTGCTGGTTTTGATGGAGCAGTTGATGGTGCGGCGGAGATCAGGGGCGATGATGTTGCTTGCTTTGTTGAATATGTGATGGGGGCATGGGTCCAAGGGTGCACCAGAGTGGATGGATTTCATGATTCTGAGGGTGTCATCTGTGGTGACTGGGCTCCAAATAGTCCGTGTGTGGTGAGGGGGGGCGAATTTGGGAGGGGTGTCGGGTGTAGGCGAGTGGGTGGTGGAGGTTGAGTTATGAGGCGTGAAACTGTCATAGATGTCAAGGATCTTATGGTGGAAGTGTGCAGCAAGGGTATTGCAGAGGTCCTGGGAGGGTGGAATGTTGGTGGTGTCGCTGTTGGGATTAGAGAATTCCTTGATGACTGAGAACAACTCCTTGCTGTTTTGTGCATTAGAGTTGATTCTGTCTTGGATGGCTGGTTTTTTGGCGGCTTTTATGAGGGGGTGGTGGGTGGTGATTGCTTCCTTAAAGGCAGCTTTATCCAGTAGGGTCTTGCTGGATCTCCAGGTTCTTTACAGTCGTCTGCAGTGGCGTTTGGAGTCCTGGAGGGCCGGGGTGAACCAGCTAGCTTTGTTGGTGGTTTGGAGGCCAGATGGTTTTTTGAGGGGGGCGAGGGTGTTGGAGCAGTCTGTAATCCAGTGGTGGAGGTTGCAGGCGGAGGAGTTGTCGTCTGTGGAGGTAGGTGGGGAGGATTTGTTTAGGGTGCGGTGTAGTTGGTCTTGGGTGATGTTGTTCCAGTTTCTGCGGGGTGGGTGGTACTGTCGGAGGTGGGTGGTGGGTTTGTTGAAGGAGAAGTGTATGCAGTGGTGGTCAGTCCAGAGGAGTTCGGTGATGTGATTGACTGAGATGTGGTTGCCTGAGGAGAAGATCGGGTCGAGGGTGTGGCCGGCTATGTGGGTTGGGTAGTTTATGAGTTGCTTTAGTCCAATAGTTCCGAGGTTTTCCAGGAGGGTGGAGGTGTTGTGATCGTTGGGGTTGTCAAGATGGAAGTTGAGGTCACCGAGGAGGATGTAGTCCGTTGAGGTGAGGGCATGGGGTGCGATGTGGTCAGTGATGGAGTTGCAGAAGGTGGGACGAGGTCCGGGAGGTCTGTAGATGAGGGTGCCGTGGAGGGTGGTGTTGGGGTTGACCTGGATCTTGAAGTGTAGGTGTTCTAGGCCTGGTGAGTGGTCGTCGGAGCTGGTTGTGACTTGGATGGTGTGTTTGTGGATAATGGCGATGCCTCCTCCCGGTCGGTTGCTGCGGTCTTTGTGGCAGATCTTATAGCCGTCGGGTATTGCATTGGCGATGTCTGGCCCTGATGCAGGGTTTAGCTAGGTCTCAGTGAGGAAGGCGACGTCAGGTGAGGTGGAGTCTAGCAGGTTCCAGATTTCAAGGGCGTGCTTGTGGATGGAGCGGGTGTTGAGGAGGATGCAGTTGAGATAATTGTGGTTGTTTTTGGGTGGGTTAGTTGGTTTGGTTGTGGTCCGGAGGGAGGGGAAGGAGCAGTTGCGGCAGGTTAAAGGTCCGAAGGTGTTGGTCGGGGGTGCGTGGTGGCAGATGGACAATCTACCGGTGTTGAGAGCATGGAGGGTGCTGGCGTTGTAGTGGCGGCAGTTTCTGGAGCCAAGGTTTGTGGCATTGGGTGCGGTCAGGGCGCGGATGGGCACTGACGGGCTTGCCTTTGGCTCGCCCTTGGTGCGCCCGCTGCGCTGTTGCGTAGCGATCACCATTAAATACAGCAGGAAGGTGGGCGGGCTGGTTAGCTGGGTAGGGGGTAGGTGTGAAATAATAACAGAGCAAACAAAATACAGAAAGATACAGCACAAATACATAGGGATAAGGGAGAGAAAACTTACTTTAGTGGTGCAGCGATCACCATTAAATACATCAGGAAGGTGGGCGGGCTGGTCAGCTGGGTAGGGGATAGGTGTGAAATAATAACAGAGAAAACAAAATACAGAAAGATACAGCACAAATACATAGTGATAAGGGAGAGAAAACTTGGCTGCATGATTTTAATTTTAAAGTGCTCCACCTGCTCCCTGCTAACTTCGCTCTAAGGAGCGAAGTTTCCCTATCCAGCAAGCTCCATTACTTTTAATAGGAGCCATCTCGCAACTCGCAGGGACTGCCCCTTTTTTACGATCATTCCACCGGCACAGCCCTGCAAGAGTTGGGGAGAAAAAGTAGATTTGAGCAGGCGATGTTTACATCATCAAGCCCTCAGCAAGTGACAGGATTCACAACCAATCAGATTGGCATTTTAATTGCCTATCTTCACTATCTATTTTGCCTCCGCCTGGGGGGGTTCAAGGGGTGTATGCCAGAGTATCGGCGGTGCACCCCCCAAGAGAGGCAAAGCAGATAGCAAAAAAAGGAGACTCACCGGAAGTGACGTCAGATTGGAGTTTTCAAGGAATTGGAGTTCTCGACAGAACACAACCAATGCCCCTAGGAATTTCTCATTTTCTTACAGTGGCAACTCCTACAGAAAACGTTTCTATATTTAGCACAAGAATATCAGTTTTTCAAAATACAAAGTTCTGTAATATATCTTGAAATACTGTCTATTAGATTAAACAAAGACATTTTTCATGTTTTGTGTCATCTTAAAGGGACATGAAACTAAAAATGTTTCTTTCATTATTCAAATAGGTTTTCCAATTTACTTCTATTATCAAATTTGCTTTGTGCTCATGTTATTCTTTGTTGAAGAGATACCTAGGTAGGTTGCGTGAACATGCCTAAAGCACTACATGACAGGAAATAGTGCTGCCATCTTGTCTAATGTATAACATTGTTGCAAAATGTCTGCCATAGTGCAGCAGACATGTGCACTTTAACTTACCTTCCTGATTTTCAATAAAGGATAACAAGAAAACAAACTAAATTTGATAATAGAAGTAAATTGGAAAGTTGTTTAAAATTGTATGCTTTGTCTTATCATTGAAGAAACATGTTGGGGGTTATGTCCCTTTAAGTATTAAATGTATTTCCTATAAATAAAGCACCAAAAACACTTTATAAGTATAGTACAATGAATTGAGTTTATTCCCCACCTCCCTTTAGTAATGGGTGCTGCCATATTGAAATCTATGTTTCACTACATTCTAGTGCTGACATGTTTGCATGTGGGCAGTAACCTAGTGCAGTGTAACCTAGGTTCCAAAATAGCAGCATCATAACCAGAGGAAAGTGCTTAAAATGAAATTAGTGTTGAATGTCCCTTTAAGTGAAAATATCTTAAAGGGACAGTATACTGGGTTTTTTCTTTTCTTTTTTTTATATGTTTCTAATTATTCAATTTACCTGCTGGAGTGTATTACATTGTTTATAGATATCCTCATTACCTTGATTTTGACATTTGAAATAGGTACATTTGCCTGTTGTATCCACACTATACTGAAAATTTAAATACTTGTGTAATGGTTATAGAAAAGCTATAGGTTAAGAAAAAAATACTCTCAGTGGTTGATTGGACAGATAGGTACTAAAATCTTTATTTTCTGTTGTTCTCTTTAAGGGCCTGATAAAGTATTATCCTGCTTGGAGTCAAATTATAGTGCAGACTTCACTGGGGCTGAACTCGCTGAATGCTATAAGAAAAATGGTGGAACCTAGAAGTCCTAGAGAGATAAGAGATGCCTCCCATAAAGCTCTCAGCTCAGATGAGATGATCTTATATGATCCTCTAGCACTGAAGCTTTCTCACAATTCTTATCAGCGGGCCTCACTGATTTTTCACACCAGCTGTATGCAAGTGAAGTTTGTTTAAAATTCACTATACACTTATTTAACTGACAGAAAAGTAATATATACTAAACTAAAGGAAAAGGCAAGTTAAATTGTACTAAAAAAATATCAGCTTAATTTGTATTTGCTGCAAACTGAGCCTTTATAAATCAGTCCCAGGTGTTCTTCTGTTAACTTTGCTCTCCCCTGTGAGATTCTGTATCCCAGAGAGACTCGTTATTTTTTATGAAAGGCATCTCTCATCTTCCTGTGACTTTCAGGTTCCACCCTTTTTCTTATAGAATTCAATGAGTTAAGTACCTGTGAAGTCTGCATTATAATTTCTCTCAAAACTATTTATCATCAGGGCCAATAGAAACTAATTCAACTATAGCTGTCAGTTCTATTTTATATAAAAGAAATACAAAGTGCAATGTAATTTGTAAAATATACACATAAATATACAAAGTATGACCCTAATTTGTTAACAGTTATACAGAAACTGTCAAAGCATAATCAGAATTTGTAAAATCACAACCCTAAATAAACTGCTGTAAACAGAATCTTTATACATTAAAATGCAAAATAGAAAGTGCAAAAGTTTAAATGTAATAAAATGTAATCTGAAGTCTAAAGTGTTATAAAATACAAAACACAGAGCTTAAAGGGACAGTCTACCATAGAATTGTTATTGATTTAAAAGATAGATAATCCCTTTATTACCCATTCCCCAGTTTTGCATAACCAACACAGTTATATTAATATACTTTTTACCTCTGTGATTAACTTGTATCTAGGAACCTTCTTCCAGCCCCCTGATCACATGACTGTGACTGTTTATTATCTATTGACTTAAATTTAGCATTGTGTTGTGCTAGATCTTAAATAACCCCCTGTGCCTGAACACAGTGTTATCGATATGGCCCACGTATACTTTCTGTCTCTTTGTGTAGAAAAGAGATTTAAAAAGCTTGTGATAAGAGGCAGCCCTCAAAGGCTTAGAAATTAGCATATGAGCCTACCCATGTTTAGTTTAATCTAAGAATACCAAAAGAAAAAAGCAAATTTGATGATAAAATTGGAAAGTTGATTAAAATTAAAAGTCCTATCTGAATAATGAAAGTTTAGTTTATACTTGACTGTCCCTTTAAATGCAGCAGGACTCTCATATAATGCAGTGCTATATTGAACTGTGATTGTCTCTCCTTCACATACAGAAATGCAAGGAATGCCTCTTGGAGAAGTATAGCAAGATCTGCCTTTTTAAATTTTGTTAGGGGTCTTGCAGTGCTGCAAGATTATTTTATATCTCATCTGTGTGGAGAGCCTTATACAATCAGGTCCAAAGTATTTATTTCACTGTGTATATTGAGATAAGATAAAGAGTATTTTGTGTAAATAATAAGAGCGATAAGGTAATGAGGCTTGCTCTCTCTGGAAACTTAGCACATTTCATTGGGTTTTGGTTTCCATGAACAGACAACCATCTCATATGCAAAATACACATAAAGGAACTATTTCCCATATATTATACACTCTGCAACTGGTATTACAAGTCATTGGAAAAAAAAATAAAGGGAAACCAATTTGACAGTACTCTATTCTTTTAAATAAATACACTTATACTCATGTACAGCAGTGAATACCATCTCTCTGTATGGAAGTTTGTCTTTTTCCGCATTGTTGTAAAGCAATTCAGAAACTACTGCTGTACAGTTTTGTTGGCTGAACAAAGTAAAAGTATTATATACAGTTGAGGAAAGGTCAAGGTGTACACTGACTGTTTTGCATTAGCAACTGCTTATTTATGTAAAACATTCCACTGTCATTTGTAAACATGCACTTTTTAAATGCAAGGCACACAAGATATGAGTTTAATGTCCTTTAAACTAGAAGGGAACTCCTGATAAGTCTATAATTGTACGCACAGCGCTTGCAGAATGAGACAACATAGAAATCACTGGATCATTTTGCAATAGTGGCTGTGAAAGTATCATTGTTTCACATACAGCCTGCCCTCTGTATTTGCAATAAATAGAAATGATAGCCCAAAGGAAGGAGACTGCAAAATGGCAAGGCTATTACCAACTAATTGCAATGAATTGCACAGCTGTTCTTATGAATAAGTCCAAAAACATGTTACCCTTTTGAATGCTATTGATTAGACTACAGTACCTCACTGTCCTTCTAGTAGCAATTAGCAGTAAAATGCTTTCACTGGAACTTTTGTAATGAAAACAGTTTAACTGCTTTAGTATCAACAACCTCAAACTTATCAAGGGTGTTAGTTAAAATAAAGGGCTACATTCTGTTATGGACTATGGATGAAAACCTGTACCTAGTAGGGTGCTCTATATATATTGTACTATCATACAATTGTGTGTATGTGTATGATCACACTGCTTATAACAATATTAACTATTTTAAATACTGATAATCTTTCAAGATTCAGATAGAGCATGCAATTTTAAGCAACTTTCTAATTTACTCCTATTATCAATTTTTCTTTGTTCTCTTGCTATCTTTATTTAAAAAGCCGGAATGTAAAGTTTATGAGCCAGCCCATTTTAGGTTCAGCACACTGGATAGCGCTTACTTATTGGTAACTACATTTAGCCAATCAATAAGCAAGCATAACCCAGGTGCTGAACCAAAACTGGGCCGGCTCCTAAGCTTTCAATTCCTGCTTTTTAAAGAAAGATAGCAAGAGAACAAAGAAAAATTGATAATAGGAGTAAATTAGAAAGTTGCTTCAAATTGCTCTATCTAAATTATCAAAGAAAAAAAAATTGTGTTTAGTGTCCCTTCAATACAACTTTGCAATGTACTTTCAAAATGTATTTACCTGCTCTCTCCCTAAATTAACTTTTAACATTTTAATATTTGAAATACAGAAACCTGACACTCATACATGCTGCACAATATTTGCTTGATAATAACATTCAATATGCTTTTCAAGGGGTATATCCCGGGACTTCAAAACAATGAATCTTTTTCTAACAAAATTAGATGTTTTAAATATTTGTAAATTATTTATTTTCTATGCAGATCTTTGCAATGCAGTGAATAATGTCTAATGCATAAATAAAAAATGGTGCTTTATTGAGACTTTCAATTTTCTTTAGAGGGACACTGAACCCAAATTTTTCTCTCGTGATTCAGATAGAGCATGAAATTTTAAGCAAATTTCTAATTTACTCCTATTATCAAATTTTCTTCATTCTCTTGGTATCTTTATTTCAAATGCAAGAATATAAGTTTAGATGCCGGCCCATTTTTGCTAAACAACCTGGGTTGTTCTTGCTGATTGATGGATAAATTCATCCACCAATAAAAAAAAGTGCTGTCCAGGGTTCTCAACTAATAAAAAAGCTTATATGCCTTTTTTTCAAATAAAGATAGCAAGAGAACAAAGAAAAATTGATAATAGGAGTAAATTAGAAAGTTGCTTAAAATGGCATGCTCTATCTGAATCACAAAAGATTTTTTTTTGGGGTTTGGTCTCCCTTTAATCAAAGGCCTAGTTAGACCTAAATAAGTCCTTGGACCCCCCCCCCAATCCTGCCCTTATCCCTGTCATATTATTTTTCACAAGCATTGATTTTATCTTTTTTTGCTACCAACAACAGCAAAAAAGTTACTGTTAGTAACACAAACACAAAATAGTGTTTTGTCGGTTCCCTTCCCAGCTGAAGTAACACATCTGTGATTTATAAAATCAGAGCACAGATTTTATCTTGGTTACTAAAATGTACATGGAGATGTGATTTTCTGCATATCTAATAATATGTTGTTCTGATCAACCATTCGGCACACATTCTGCTGAAGCCTCAATCTTTAGTAGCATGTCATAATAATGAAAGAATGTTGTGAGAGCTATTCCCTTGCAGTTTAAGAAATAAACATGCTCTTAGCCGACAAAATAATTTATTAACATAATATGATCCTGAGGTTTTCTAATGACAGAGGGAAAGAGACAATTTGTTTTTCTTTTTACGGTGTAAAATGTTTGTGGGTAGTGTGATAATAACATGTGGTGAATAAAATCTGGAATACATAGGTTTGCCAGGTGTCCAGTAGTTTAACTGGCTGTCAAATAAATATTTGCAAAGAACCCGTTTTGTTTTGTCTACATAATACTGGTCATATTTCTTCCTGGCTGCTTGACAGTAAGCCAGCCAGATCCCAGTTCACCCCCCTCTCACTCTCTGTAAAAAAAGCAGCGTGTGCCATGCTTGGTAAATGGCACAACATGCTCAACGAAAAACAGGCAGCAGAGCTATTTAAGGACAAAATTACTTTTAAAAAAGTTCACTTTATTTTTTGCCTGAACAAATTTGAAATAATAGCTGATTAAATTTAACCTGTAGAGTGTGGAGCACATACATGTATTGTCCTCCAGGGCCTCTTTTCCGATATGAAATACAGGTGACCACTTTACTTCAGAGGAGGAATTTTCATGTCCCTGAATCTATAAATGAAGAACTTTAAAGGGACAGTATACACAAATGTTCATATAACTGAATGTTATAGACACTACTGCAGCACTTCAAGGGACAGTAAAGTCAAAATGATGCTTAAAGGGACACTAAACCCATTTTTTAAATAAAGATAGAAAGAGAGATAGTAGGAGTAAATTAGAAAGTTGCTTAAAATTGCAAGCTCTGTCTGAATCATTGGAGAAAAAAAAAATTGGGTTTAGTATCCCTTTTCTTTGGCTGCTAGGCCATTTCCCACCTTGGTGCTAAGCTGGATTTGAGCTTTTTTTCAGACCCCCAAGACTTATATTGTTAGAAAGGTTAGGCTATTACCTTTCCAACGGTGGGTCTTGGGGATCTGTAGCTGCTTAGATGCCTGAGATACAGGCTTCTAAGCAGCATGCCTCCATTTCCCTATATTGTCCAATTGTAAAGTTGCGCTGTGACATCATCACGTCATTGCAAGTAACGTCACCGTGTGAATCGTGAAGCCCCGGCGATGCCTCTCACTATTCAGGCTAGATCGCCAGGGTGGGAGTAGTTGGGAGCCCCCAGATTGCCTTCAAGGTGGGTGAGTGCTAGTGATGGCTCTAGCACTCTAACATATAGTTAGCACTCAAAGGGTTAAATGGATCAGATAGATCATGAGACTTCAAACAACTATCCAATTTACTTCTATTATTTTGTGTAGTGCTCTTTGTATCCTTTCTTAATGAGTAATCCTAGGTGACTTCGGAAGCATGCACTTGTCTTTAGCCATCTGGCTGCACTGTTTGCAACATTGTATATACCACTGTTATACATAGTTGCAAACACTGCTGCCAAAGTATTTTAACCCTTTTCTGGTGGTACAATTGTGTTCACATTGGAACGAAGTTTCTCTGTAAACACTTGATTTCAAGGCTGGGCTCAGATCATGGGGGACTGCCTAGGCACCTCTCCAGGCCAATCCTTGCCTTCGTCAAAGGTGTAAGCTACAGGACGCCATATTTGGTAGGATATTCCATGCTGTCCTAACGGCGTTAAAGGGACAGTCTACCATAAAATTGATATTATTTTAAAAGATAGATAATCCCTTTATTACCCATTCCCCAGTTTTGCACAACTAACACAGTTATATTAATATATTTTTTACCTCTGTGATTACCTTGTATCTAGGAACCTTCCTCCAGCCTCCTGATCACATGACTGTGACTGTTTATTATCTATTGTCTTAAATTTAGCATTGTATTGTGCTAGATCTTAAATAACCCCCTGTGCCTGAACACAGTGTTATCTATATGGCCCACGTGTACTTTCTGTCTCTTTGTGTTGAAAAGAGATTTAAAAAGCATGTGATAAGAGGCAGCCCTCAAAGGCTTAGAAATTAGCATATGAGCCTACCTATGTTTAGTTTAAACTAAGAATACCAAAAGAAAAAAGCAAATTTGATGATAAAATTGGAAAGTTGATTAAAATTAAAAGTCCTATCTGAATAATGAAAGTTTAGTTTATACTTGACTGTCCCTTTAAATGCAGCAGGACTCTCATATAATGCAGTGCTATATTGAACTGTGATTGTCTCTCCTTCACATACAGAAATGCAAGGAATGCCTCTTGGAGAAGTATAGCAAGATCTGCCTTTTTAAATTTTGTTAGGGGTCTTGCAGTGCTGCAAGATTATTTCTCAAAGAGAAAAAAGCAAATTTAATGATTAAAGTAAATTGGAAAGTTGATTAAAATTAAAAGTCCTATCTGAATAATGAAAGTTTAATTTATACTAGACTATCCCTTTAAAGCCCAACGCTGTTAGAATGGTATGGAATGTCCTAACAGCGTGAAGGGGTTAAAGATATGCATTCTCCTATCAGCCTACTTAGATTTACTCTTCAACAAAGTCTACCAAGACAACAAAACAAATGTGATAGTGGAAGTAAATTAGAAAGTTGTTTAAATTTGCATGCTCTATCTAATGAAAGTTTATATATATATATATATATATATATATATATATATATTTCTTTCATGTAATTAACAAGAGTCCATGAGCTAGTGACGTATGGGATATACATTCCTACCAGGAGGGGCAAAGTTTCCCAAACCTTAAAATGCCTATAAATACACCCCTCACCACACCCACAAATCAGTTTTACAAACTTTGCCTCCAAGGGAGGTGGTGAAGTAAGTTTGTGCTAGATTCTACGTTGATATGCGCTCCGCAGCAAGTTGGAGCCCGGTTTTCCTCTCAGCGTGCAGTGAATGTCAGAGGGATGTGAGGAGAGTATTGCCTATTGAATGCAGTGATCTCCTTCTACGGGGTCTATTTCATAAGGTTCTCTGTTATCGGTCGTAGAGATTCATCTCTTACCTCCCTTTTCAGATCGACGATATACTCTTATATTTACCATTTCCTCTACTGATTCTCGTTTCAGTACTGGTTTGGCTTTCTACAAACATGTAGATGAGTGTCCTGGGGTAAGTAAGTCTTATTTTCTGTGACACTCTAAGCTATGGTTGGGCACTTTATTTATAAAGTTCTAAATATATGTATTCAAACATTTATTTGCCTTGACTCAGAATGTTCAACTTTCCTTATTTCCAGACAGTCAGTTTCATATTTGGGATTATGCTTTAATTATCATATTTTTCTTACCTCAAAAATTTGACTTTTTCCCTGTGGGCTGTTAGGCTCGCGGGGGCTGAAAATGCTTCATTTTATTGCGTCATTCTTGGCGCGGACTTTTTTGGCGCAAAAATTCATTTAGTTTCCGGCGTCATACGTGTCGCCGGAAGTTGCGTCATTTTTTTGACGTTATTTTGCGCCAAAAATGTCGGCGTTCCGGATGTGGCGTCATTTTTTGCGCCAAAAGCATTTAGGCGCCAAATAATGTGGGCGTCTTATTTGGCGCCAAAAAATATGGGCGTCGTTTTTGTCTCCACATTATTTCAGTCTCATTTTTCATTTGCTTCTGGTTGCTAGAAGCTTGATGTTTGGCATTTTTTTCCCATTCCTGAAACTGTCTTATAAGGAATTTGATCTATTTTGCTTTATATGTTGTTTTTTCTCTTACATATTGCAAGATGTCTCACGTTGCATCTGAGCCAGAAGATACTACAGGAAAACCTCTGCCTGCTGGATCTACCAAAGCTAAGTGTATCTGCTGTAAACTTTTGGTAGCTATTCCTCCAGCTGTTGTTTGTATTAAATGTCATGACAAACTTGTTAATGCAGATAATATTTCCTTTAGTGATGTACCATTGCCTGTTGCAGTTCCCTCAACATCTAAGGTGCAGAATGTTCCTGATAACATAAGAGATTTTGTTTCTGAATCCATAAAGAAGGCTTTGTCTGTTATTTCTCCTTCTAGTAAACGTAAAAAGTCTTTTAAATCTTCTCTCTCTACAGATGAATTTTTAAATGAACACCATCATTCTGATTCTTTGGACTCTTCTGGTTCAGAGGATTCTGTCTCAGAGATTGATGCTGATAAATCTTCATATTTATTTAAGATGGAATTTATTCGCTCTTTACTTAAAGAAGTACTAATTGCTTTAGAAATAGAGGATTCTAGTCCTCTTGATACTAATTCTATACGTTTGGATAAGGTTTTTAAAGCTCCTGCGGTTATTCCAGAAGTCTTTCCTGTTCCTAATGCTATTTCTGCAGTAATTGCTAAGGAATGGGATAGATTGGGTAATTCATTTACTCCTTCTAAACGTTTTAAGCAATTATATCCTGTTCCGCCTGACAGATTAGAATTTTGGGACAAAATCCCTAAAGTTGATGGGGCTATTTCTACCCTTGCTAAACGTACTACCATTCCTACATCAGATGGTACCTCGTTTAAGGATCCTTTAGATAGAAAAATTGAATCTTTTCTAAGAAAAGCTTATCTATGTTCAGGTAATCTTCTTAGACCTGCTATATCATTGGCTGATGTTGCTGCAGCTTCAACTTTTTGGTTGGAAACTCTAGCGCAACAAGTAACAAATCGTGATTCTCATGATATTATTATTCTTCTCCAGCATGCTAATAATTTCATCTGTGATGCCATTTTTGATATTATTAGAGTTGATGTTAGATTTATGTCTCTGGCTATCTTAGCCAGAAGAGCTTTATGGCTTAAGACTTGGAATGCTGATATGGCTTCTAAATCAACTCTACTTTCCATTTCTTTCCAGGGAAACAAATTATTTGGTTCTCAGTTGGATTCTATTATTTCAACTGTTACTGGTGGGAAAGGAACTTTTTTACCACAGGATAAAAAGTCTAAAGGTAAAAACAGGGCTAACAATCGTTTTCGTTCCTTTCGTTTCAACAAAGAACAAAAGCCTGATCCTTCATCCTCAGGAGCAGTTTCAGTTTGGAAACCATCTCCAGTCTGGAATAAATCCAAGCCTGCTAGAAAGGCAAAGCCTGCTTCTAAGTTCACATGAAGGTACGGCCCTCATTCCAGCTCAGCTGGTAGGGGGCAGGTTACGTTTTTTCAAAGAAATTTGGATCAGTTCTGTTCACAATCTTTGGATTCAGAACATTGTTTCAGAAGGGTACAGAATTGGTTTCAAGATGAGACCTCCTGCAAAGAGATTTTTTCTTTCCCATGTCCCAGTAAATCCAGTGAAAGCTCAAGCATTTCTGAATTGTGTTTCAGATCTAGAGTTGGCTGGAGTAATTATGCCAGTTCCAGTTCCGGAACAGGGGATGGGGTTTTATTCAAATCTCTTCATTGTACCAAAGAAGGAGAATTCCTTCAGACCAGTTCTGGATCTAAAATTATTGAATCGTTATGTAAGGATACCAACGTTCAAGATGGTAACTGTAAGGACTATATTGCCTTTTGTTCAGCAAGGGAATTATATGTCCACAATAGATTTACAGGATGCATATCTGCATATTCCGATTCATCCAGATCATTATCAGTTCCTGAGATTCTCTTTTCTAGACAAGCATTACCAATTTGTGGCTCTACCGTTTGGCCTTGCTACAGCTCCAAGAATTTTCACAAAGATTCTCGGTGCCCTTCTGTCTGTAATCAGAGAACAGGGTATTGTGGTATTTCCTTATTTGGACGATATCTTGGTACTTGCTCCGTCTTTACATTTAGCAGAGTCTCATACGAATCGACTTGTGTTGTTTCTTCAAGATCATGGTTGGAGGATCAATTTACCAAAAAGTTCTTTGATTCCTCAAACAAGGGTAACCTTTCTGGGTTTCCAGATAGATTCAGTGTCCATGACTTTGTCTTTAACAGACAAGAGACGTCTAAAATTGATTATAGCCTGTCGAAACCTTCAGTCTCAATCATTCCCTTCGGTAGCCTTATGCATGGAAATTCTAGGTCTTATGACTGCTGCATCGGACGCGATCCCCTTTGCTCGTTTTCACATGCGACCTCTTCAGCTCTGTATGCTGAACCAATGGTGCAGGGATTACACGAAGATATATCAATTAATATCTTTAAAACCGATTGTTCGGCACTCTCTAACGTGGTGGACAGATCACCATCGTTTAATTCAGGGGGCTTCTTTTGTTCTTCCGACCTGGACTGTAATTTCAACAGATGCAAGTCTCACAGGTTGGGGAGCTGTGTGGGGATCTCTGACGGCACAAGGAGTTTGGGAATCTCAGGAGGTGAGATTACCGATCAATATCTTGGAACTCCGTGCAGTTTTCAGAGCTCTTCAGTTTTGGCCTCTTCTGAAGAGAGAATCGTTCATTTGTTTTCAGACAGACAATGTCACAACTGTGGCATACATCAATCATCAAGGAGGGACTCACAGTCCTCTGGCTATGAAAGAAGTATCTCGAATTTTGGTTTGGGCGGAATCCAGCTCCTGTCTAATCTCTGCGGTTCATATCCCAGGTGTAGACAATTGGGAAGCGGATTATCTCAGTCGCCAAACGTTGCATCCGGGCGAATGGTCTCTTCACCCAGAGGTATTTCTTCAGATTGTTCAAATGTGGGGGCTCCCAGAGATAGATCTGATGGCCTCTCATCTAAACAAGAAACTTCCCAGGTATCTGTCCAGATCCCGGGATCCTCAGGCGGAGGCAGTGGATGCATTATCACTTCCTTGGAAGTATCATCCTGCCTATATCTTTCCGCCTCTAGTTCTTCTTCCAAGAGTAATCTCCAAGATTCTGAGGGAATGCTCGTTTGTTCTGCTAATAGCTCCGGCATGGCCTCACAGGTTTTGGTATGCGGATCTTGTCCGGATGGCATCTTGCCAACCATGGACTCTTCCGTTAAGACCAGACCTTCTGTCTCAAGGTCCTTTTTTCCATCCGGATCTGAAATCCTTAAATTTAAAGGTATGGAGATTGAACGCTTGATTCTTGGTCATAGAGGTTTCTCTGACTCCGTGATTAATACTATGTTACAGGCTCGTAAATCTGTATCTCGAGAGATATATTATAGAGTCTGGAAGACTTATATTTCTTGGTGTCTTTCTCATCATTTTTCTTGGCATTCTTTTAGAATACCGAGAATTTTACAGTTTCTTCAGGATGGTTTAGATAAGGGTTTGTCCGCGAGTTCTTTGAAAGGACAAATCTCCGCTCTTTCTGTTCTTTTTCACAGAAAGATTGCTATTCTTCCTGATATTCATTGTTTTGTACAAGCTTTGGTTCGTATAAAACCTGTCATTAAGTCAATTTCTCCTCCATGGAGTTTGAATTTGGTTTTGGGAGCTCTTCAAGCTCCTCCGTTTGAACCTATGCATTCATTGGACATTAAATTACTTTCTTGGAAAGTTTTGTTCCTTTTGGCCATCTCTTCTGCTAGAAGAGTTTCTGAATTATCTGCTCTTTCATGTGAGTCTCCTTTTCTGATTTTTCATCAGGATAAGGCGGTGTTGCGAACTTCTTTTGAATTTTTACCTAAAGTTGTGAATTCCAACAACATTAGTAGAGAAATTGTGGTTCCTTCATTATGTCCTAATCCTAAGAATTCTAAGGAGAAATCATTGCATTCTTTGGATGTTGTTAGAGCTTTGAAATATTATGTTGAAGCTACGAAATCTTTCCGTAAGACTTCTAGTCTATTTGTTATCTTTTCCGGTTCTAGGAAAGGCCAGAAAGCTTCTGCCATTTCTTTGGCATCTTGGTTGAAATCTTTAATTCATCTTGCCTATGTTGAGTCGGGTAAAATTCCGCCTCAAAGAATTACAGCTCATTCTACTAGGTCAGTTTCTACTTCCTGGGCGTTTAGGAATGAAGCTTCGGTTGACCAGATCTGCAAAGCAGCAACTTGGTCCTCTTTGCATACTTTTACTAAATTCTACCATTTTGATGTATTTTCTTCTTCTGAAGCAGTTTTTGGTAGAAAAGTTCTTCAGGCAGCGGTTTCAGTTTGAATCTTCTGCTTATGTTTTTTGTTAAACTTTATTTTGGGTGTGGATTATTTTCAGCAGGAATTGGCTGTCTTTATTTTATCCCTCCCTCTCTAGTGACTCTTGTGTGGAAAGATCCACATCTTGGGTAGTCATTATCCCATACGTCACTAGCTCATGGACTCTTGTTAATTACATGAAAGAAAACATAATTTATGTAAGAACTTACCTGATAAATTCATTTCTTTCATATTAACAAGAGTCCATGAGGCCCACCCTTTTTTGTGGTGGTTATGATTTTTTTGTATAAAGCACAATTATTCCAATTCCTTATTTTATATGCTTCGCACTTTTTTTCTTATCACCCCACTTCTTGGCTATTCGTTAAACTGATTTGTGGGTGTGGTGAGGGGTGTATTTATAGGCATTTTAAGGTTTGGGAAACTTTGCCCCTCCTGGTAGGAATGTATATCCCATACGTCACTAGCTCATGGACTCTTGTTAATATGAAAGAAATGAATTTATCAGGTAAGTTCTTACATAAATTATGTTATATACACATCTTTATTAATTTTTGAAGATTGCATTCAACATGTCAATAAAATTGTAGTACAACAATATTTAAGAGGCAGAGTGCAACATATATAGGAAATATTAGCACATACATATAAAACAATTAAATCTTTGAAAAAGTGAATTTTATCAAATAAAGAAAGAAAAATACGAGTTTAATTTTGACATTACTGTCCCTTTTATTTGGGTGTTCTCCACGAGAGGCAGGGGTCTCTAAATGAAATAGTTTGTCAGCTTCCAACGAACATAGTGCCTGTGCCTTATTTGGAACACTGATACATTTTAATTTAATTTAGTACTTTAAAGAATGTATTGATGTCTATCAGTTACCCCTCTGCATTTAACA
Organism: Bombina bombina; assembly: GCF_027579735.1. Classification (NCBI taxonomy): domain Eukaryota; kingdom Metazoa; phylum Chordata; class Amphibia; order Anura; family Bombinatoridae; genus Bombina; species Bombina bombina. The sequence continues at coordinate 328,075,838 of NC_069499.1, forward strand.
TCTTTAAACGTACTGCGGCTAGAAACATTACTAACGCGATCATCAATATTTCTTTCAGTTAGGAGTTAAAGTTAGTAAGCAATAAATATTTACAACTTATTTTTAGTACTTCTATTTGTGACCCAGTAAATCTTGTAAGAAAGTAACGATCTTCAATAGACTTTCTTCTTCCTGATTTAGGATCTGTAGTGATAAAGTTTGACCACTAGATGGCGCTAGCTCATCTGTCTCCGAGTCCGATACTAGCACTGCTGCAGCAACTGTTTTACCCGGAGGTAGAACTTGTCCGGACACAACACAAAAGGAAAGCAGGATGGCGCGGGCAGCTAAGGTGAGGCGGAAATACAGTACTGTACATATATAATACACATTGTCATTATTATATAAAATACAGATTATTGTGTCTCTCGGTTTTAGGCAGCCTAAGGCCGTGTGCATCATGTAAAGCACAACACAGTGCTCGAGGATGCAGTGCACGTGTTATTCTATTGAAACTTACCACTGTGAAAAAAAAAGTATTTGCATATACCTAATATAAAGAAGTGAAATGACTATGTGTTGTCTATTAATAAAATTTCTTCGTGTGTCATGTTTAATATGTTATTTATATATATATAATTAAATATTTTTCTTCAGTAAATCCTTCTGCTGTTGCTGCTCTTTTTGGCAAATAAGAAGTTTTCATATTGGTTCTGAAATCATATCCTCAAGCTAGTATCTGTCTTTTAAAAAAAAAAAAATTACAAATGTTTTCTCATATCTTTAAACCTAAATGAATGGATAAAATGACAGGTTATGATGCTAGTGACATCTGCTGGACAGGTAGGCATTTGTCTGTTGTGGGCTGGGCTTAAAGTGAAGGTAAAGTTAGCCTTTCTTAAAGACAACCTACCATTTATCATTATCCCCTTCATGTAGTCGCTTAGTTATTTTTTCATTTTCTGCCATAGTTTTATTAAAAATTATAGTTATAATTCACCACTGTTTTGATCGGACTCCTCCCAAGCCCTACTTCCTTATTGTGTATTGTGTTACGTCTTCAGCGGTCCCACCCGCTCTCTAAGTGCTCCCAGATGCGCGCTCGCGATATTGGATTACAATGCGCATGCGCAAATCGCCAATGCCGCTTTTCAATGCGCATGCGATAATCCCCGTTCCATATTTAATACATAGCTCGTACAAATACGCATGCGCGAAACGGGAGCGCGTTTGGATTTCATTGAGGCGAAAAATTTAATAGCGCATGAGCAGCTGAAAGAAGGGGCGGATGACGTGGAGTGACGGCCGCCTAACGGCCAGAATTTCAATTGGGTTTAAGAAAAACGTGATCAACAGGTAAAAACTCCCAAAAAAAACGGGTTGAATTTGCGGCTCATTTATGCATAGATTTATATGGCGATAACTTTACATCTACACAAAAATATTAGAATTGATGAATGAAAGTCATATTTATTTTACAAGCAAAATGCTATACTCTGTCGACATTAGGGTAAGTTTACCTTCACTTTAAAGGGACAGTAAAGTCACAATTAGACATTCATGATTTAGATAGAGCATACAATTTTAAACAACTTTCTAATTTAATCTGCTTTCTTCTCTTGTTATCCTTTGCAGAAAGGTTTTTCTAGGAAAGCTCAGGAGCAGCAAATGAACTGGTTGGTGGCTGTATGTGTGTGTATGTATGTGTATTGTCATTGACTTACCCATGTGTTTAGTTAGAAACCAGAAGTGCATTGTTGCTCCTTAAACAATTGATATCAAGAGAATGAAGCACATTTGATCATATAAGTAAACTGGAAAGTTGTTTAAATTGTATGTTCTACCTAAATCATGAAATAAAAATTTGGGGTTTCATGTCCCTTTACAGTGACATTGAACTATTATTATTATTATTATTATTATTATTATTATGAGTCTTGGAAGAAAGTAAAGTATCAGTGAAATTTCAAAACTTTCTGAATATATTGACATCTTGCCTGCTGCAATTATTTTCAATGACCAAACTCCCCTCAACATAGGTTTAAAGGGACATTAAACCCATTTTTTTTCTTTCATGATTCAGATAGCGAATGCCATTTTAAACAACTTTCTAATTTACTTCTATTGTCTAATTTGCTTCATTCTCTTGATATTCTGTGCTGAAAAGCATATCTAGATAGACTCAGTAGCTTCTGATTGGTGGCTGCACATATTTGCCTCGTGATTGGCTCACCCATGTGCATCACTATTTATTTAACAAAGGATATCTAAAGAATGAAGCAAATTAGATAATGCAAGTAAAATGGAATGTTGTTTAAAATTGTATTCTCTGTCTGAGTCATGAAATATTTTTTTGGGGTTTAATGTCCCTTTAAATTAGCTTTTAGATTGGATAAACAGAAACTGACTTGCAAAATATAATTTTACAATTCTTGTGGGATTTGGAAAAAATCTCAATTTTCAGAGTTAAAGTTAATGTAAACTTTGATGAAATAGTGCCCGTTATTTTTTTTTTACTTTTAAAAACAGGGGCACTTTCATTCATCAAAGTTTACTTTGCAGCAGATTTTACAAATACCTTCTCCTGAAACGCCAGATCGCTGATCCCACCGCCTGCTTCTTCCTGCTGTACTTACACAGTAATGATGAAACCGGCTTCTTCCAGTCACAGCGTGGCCTCACCAGATGGACGCTCCTGGGGGGGAAGCCGGTTTTGTCATTGCTGACGAAGTACAGAGGACCTGCAGGCGGGGGAATCAGCGATCCAGCGTTTCAGGAGAAGGTAAGTATTTTTAAAATCCGCTGCAATTGATGAATGAAAGTGCCTCTGTTTTTAATAATATTTTTAAAAGCCTGGCACTATTTCATCAAAGTTTACACTTACTTTAAGTTACAGAAAAAGGTGGCAAAAAATGAAATGCTCAATATATTCATATTCCTTTTTGCTACCTCTTGTCTCTCTCTAACAAATTACTTTACTCGATTACTCCTTCCCCCTCACCACCTGCACTGTTCATTAGCTCATCTTTTTTAAACTTACCTAACTTTTGTACTCATCAACTTTACACACTCCTAAACACTCTCTCTCCCCCCTGCACCTCATCCCATAAACAGCCTCATTACTGCAAATCTGCATCTCAATTTATGTCACCCTCCCTCTTGCTCATACTAACTGCTGGTGACATTTCCCCTAATCCTGGTCCCCAACAACTTCCTAGCCATGCACATCCATGTGTACCTTTCTATAGACTCAGAAAACAAAACTCCGGTAACCTTTATCACATTCCTCTTGCACCTAAATCCACTACCCCCTTCACTTGTACACTCTGGAACTCTCACTCTGTTTGCAACAAGCTCAGTTCTATCCATGAGCTTTGTATCTCCCACTCCGTCAACCTTCTGGCTCTCACAGAAACTTGGATCTCTCCTTTTAGACACATCATTCACTGCTGCACTGTCACATGGGGGTCTCTACTTCAGCTACACTCCTAGGTTTGGTAATAGACAAGGAGGTGGTTTAGGTATTTTACTTTCCTCTCATTGCACCTTTCTACAAATACAACCCATCTCTTCCCTCACATTTTCCTCATTCGAAACCCACATGATTAGCTTATTCTCTCCTATCTCTAAATGTGTTGCAGTCATATACCGCCCCCCTGGCTCCTCAACTCAATATCTATTTCACTTTGCTGCCTGGCTACCTTATTTCCTTTCCTCAGACACTCCTGCCCTCATTCTTGGCAATTTCAACATCCCTCTTGACAATCCCACTGCCTCCTCTTCAAAACAACTTCTGCAACTCACTTCCTCTTTCAGTGGTCACTCCCTTGATCTGATCTTTAGCTATCGATGCACTATTTCATACTTCACAAACTCCCCTTTTCCTCTTTCTGACCATCAGCTCCTCACTTGCAACATCTTATCCCTCCCTTCAACTTTCCCTCCTTCTACCCCTCACACCAAACTTCATAGAAGCATTATGTGATTAGATAAGCAACAGCTCTCTAGTTCTCTTGAACCTCCCCTCTCATCCATCTCCTCATTTTCCTGCCCTGACCAATCTATCTGCCACTATAAATCCACCCTTACATCGGTCCTTGACAATCTGGCTCCTCCTACCATAGCTTGGAAATCACACAGTCACCCTCAGCCCTGGCACACTCCTCTGACACGGTACCTATGCAGATGCTCCCGTACTGCTGAGCGGCACTGGAGAAAATCTCGGAGTGCAGCTGACTTTCTTCACTACAAGTTCATCTTTAACTCCTACTAATCTGCCCTTAATCTTTATAAGCAACATTTCTTCTCTACTCTTTCTTCAAACCCAAAACGTCTGTTCTCCACTTTCAATACTCTTCTCCGCCCACTTCCTAATACAACTTCTGTCAGCTCAAGATTTTGCCAGCCACTTCAATAACAGAATCGATTCCATCAGAAACAAAATCAGCTCCCAACATACTTCTAGTCTCTCACCCCTCAAAAGCTCGCAATCAACCAAAACCCACATAGCCATAAATTTAGCTATTTTGCCCCCTGTTACTGAGGAAGAAGTTTCTGCACTTATACTTTGCTCTCACCTCACTACCTGTCCCCTCAACCCCCATCCTCTCACAGCTACTCCCCTCCCTCTCTTCTACCCTTACCCCTATACTCACACACATTTTCAGCCTCTCCCTCAGCACCAGTAAATTTCCCCTATCTCTAAAACATGCACTGGTCACACTTATCCTCAAAAAAATCTCTCGATCCAACCTCCCCATCCAACTACCGCCCTATTTCCCTACTCCCTCTTGTCTCAAAGCTTCTTGAAAAGCTGGTATATGTACATCTATCCCAGTTCCTTACATTAAACTCTCTCCTTGACCCATTGCAATCTGGATTTCGCTCCCATCACTCCACAGACAGCAATAGTTAGGGTTACCAATGACCTACTTACAGCAAAATCCAAAGGCCACTTCTCTCTGCTTATCCTCCTTGATCTGTCTGCAGTCTTTGATACTGTTGACCACCCTCTTTTGCTCCACACCCTCCAATCCTTCGACATTTGTGACACTGCTCTCTCGTGGTTCTCCTCCTACCTGTCTAACCATACCTTTAGTGTAGATTTCTCTGAGGCTTCCTCTGCCCCATCACCACTTTCTGTTGGGTACCGCAAGGCTCTGTCCTCGGTTCCCTTTCTCTTCTCAAACTATACGTCATCATTATGTTCCTTAATGTTGAATTTATCTTTATTAAGTTTTTTCATACAAAATAAAATAAAATATACGTATGTCAAATGTTTCTCATTACATTTTTTTCATTTAACACATTATACAGCTTCAAAAGAATACAGTCACTTTCATCGTCACAATAATCAAGAACAAATTGTGTAGGTAAACTTTCAGCTTACTTAGTGATCAACAGGACCACTATAAACAAAACTGTGATTGCAATCGTCTCTGCAGTTGTCTTCGTCGTGGGTCCGGCTCATATACTGAAACCCAGCTTCTAAAGTGGTAGCATTATATTCTCTGCCGTCTATTGGATTCGTAGTACATTATAAAGGGTTCCCATCTTGCTAGAAATCTCTGTGTCATTAAGGGTTTCAGCAGCTGTACCTGCCATATTGTAGTGGTACTCTAGTTTATTATGTATAAAGGAAAAATCAGGGGGGGCAGACTTCCAGAATTGGGCCACGCTAATTTTAACTATGGTACAAATCATCATAACTAGTTTAAGGTGGATCTTTGGAATACCTGGGATTGGAAAGTGAAGTAAAGCCTGTTCTATTGTTAGTGTTATTTGTTTTTGGAAAATTGTACTTAATAATTGTGAAGTATATTCCCAAACATCCCTAATTCGTTCACATTCCCACCACATATGGATATATGATCCCCTTTCCCCGCAACCCCTATAGCATAGGTGGGATAGCGAGCCCTCTGACTCATGTGTCCTAGTGGGGTGGAGATACCATCTAAAGGCTACCTTAATATAGTTTTCTTTAAGTAAAGCGTTCTGTGTAAAGGATAGTCCGTTCAGTAGGTTTGTGTTCCACGTTTTAATTGGCCAGGTTTTACCTATATCATGTTCCCATCTTTGCATGGTTTGCGTCTTCTCTTTACTACAAGAGGAATTGAAAATAGAGTATAAAGTTGATATTGCTCCTTGTATCTGGGTAGTGGTGAGGCATAGTGTTTCTAACGTTGTGTTTGGGAGAAGTTTTACTTTGCCTATTATTTAATTTGCTCGCGATCTCAATTGTAGGTAATGATACCATATATTTTTATTGTTTGTGTCTAAATTCTGATATTGCTCAAAAGACATTATTTTATCTGCTATATCTATGTCTGCTATTCTGTAAAGTCCTTTATTGGAACATTTCTGTTGAACCCCTAGATCTACTGAGGAATCTAGCGTCACCAATGGGGTTAATATAGATCTATCTCTAATGAGTAAGAATTTAGAGTTTAGTGATTTCCATAAGTAGATAGTGTGGTCAATCGCAATGTATCTGCCATTTTGCACGGGTTTTGTAAGGTGTGGAGTCGAGAACAATCTGGTTAGGAAGTCTGTTCCTATAATGTTTGATTCAATATGAGTCCATCGCTTTCTTTGACACCCTCTAAACCAATGTAGGGTCTAGGACATCCTTGCTGCGTAATAGTATGAGATTAAATTGGGCACCCCCACTCCTCCTTCACTCCTATTGGTACACATTACTTTTTTGTTAATTCAAGCTCTTTTTCCCTTGCCAAATAAATCTTAACAAGTCTCTTTGAAGTTTATGTAACTCTGAGAGTGGAACAGAAATAGGGAGGGCTCTAAACAGGTATAATAACTTAGGCAGTAGGGTCATTTTAGTGGAGATGATTCTGCCATATAGGGAGATTTTAAGTTTAATCCATTTATTAATTAGGTCTCTAATATGTTTGAACATGGGTATATAATTAGCTTGGTATAGGGTGTATATGTTAGTTGGTAAGTTTATTCCCAAGTATCTGATGGACTTCTTAGCCCATTTAAACGCAAAATTTATTTCCAGCAATTTCTTAGTATGTTGTGGAAGTTTAATGCTCAAAGCCTCACATTTATCCTCATTTATTTTGTAGCCTGAAAGGTTGCTAAATTGCTGCAGTATTTGGAATAAAGGGGGAAGGGACAACATTGGCTTAGTTAGTGATAGGATGATATCATCCGCAAATAGGGACAATTTGTGTTCCAACACCTCATCACTGATACCCGCTATATTATGATCGTCTCTAATTTTAACTGCCAGTGGCTCTATGCAGAGCTCAAATAGAAGAGGGGAAAGCGGGCAACTTTGGCGAGTGCCATTCTTAATGTGTATTAGCTTAGATTGGTAACCTGATAGTTTGACAAATGCCGTTGGGAATGAGTAAAGATTAGTAATCGCGTCGAGAAAAGCTCCCGTAATGCCCATTTTCTTAAGAACCGCAAACATATATTGCCAATTAACTCTGTCGAACGCCTACTCTGCATCTAAAGCAAGAAACAGAGAAGGCGCTCCCCGGACCATAGCGATATTAATAAAATCTACCACTTTGCACGTGTTATCAGGTGCTTCCCTGCTGGGCACAAATCTCACTTGATCCAAGTGTATCACAATATTAAGTATGGGGTTAAGCCGATTTGCTAGTATTTTAGTAAATAATTTTATGTCCTGGTTTATCAATGAAATAGGCCTATAGTTTTGGCAATGCTGCTTATTTTTGCCTGGTTTCGGGATTACTGCTATTCTAGCTGCTAGCATCTCTTTGGGGATTACCTTGTTTTGTAGAATGGAATTAAATACTTTTACTCGTTGTGGTATTAAAATAGGTTGCAACAATTTGTAAAAAATTCTCAAATACCCGCCCGGCCCTGGTGCCTTAGAGCTTTTCAAAGTTTTTATGCCTAGTTTTACTTCAAAGTGATTGGTTTATTCAGTGATTCCCTATCATGTTCGGTTATATGGGACAGGGTGCTATTTTCTAAGAATGTGTCTAATTCTGTTGTTTTATCTCCATCTGCTTTGTCTAGTGGGAAGTTATATAATTTATGATAGTACTCCGCGAATGTGTTCGCGATGGATAGTGGATCATTAATCGTTTTATTGTCCGGGAGTTGCAATTGAGGAACTGTGGTGATTCTAGTAAGTTCTTTCAATTTGTTGGCCAGCATCTTATCAGGTTTATTGCCATAAATATAGTATTGTATATCAATCATTTTGATTGCCCTAATGGCATCTTTATTCAAGAGGTGATCTAGCTTTTTATTTTTGGTTCTTAGATGTTTTAGTAAACCTTTGGTAGGCTTCTCAAAAATTTTGTCTCGTAGACAATTGATCTCTGTTCTTAATTGTTCAATCTGGGTTTTTCTAAGTTTATGCTGCTTATTGGACTCTGTGATCAATAGACCCCTAACATATGCTTTTAATGCTCCCCATTCATATATAGGGTTTGAGGTGGTGTCTTTGTTGAGTGAGATATATTCCTGTATTTGTTGTTGGAGTGAACTCATTACCAAGCTGTCTTGTAGTAGGTTTGGATTTAGTGTCCATGATTTTGCTCTCTGTGGGTTGATAATTCCTGACACCATGATTTCTACCATGGAGTGGTCTGACCATGCACAATTAGTAATTGAAGCTGTAGTGAGCAGGGGTATCATTATCTGACTTATGAATATGTAATCTATTCTAGAATGCGTTTTATGCACAGGAGAATAATATGTATAGTCCCGAGCACTCTTGTTAAGTGTTCGCCAGCAGTCTATCAAGTTGTGATCTAGAGAGAAGTCTTTTAGGACTTTACTCGGTGCTCTAGATGTTTTATGTTGTGGTGTGATTGAGAGCGTTCTATCTACACCAGTGTTTTTCAACCAGTGTGCCGTGGCACACTAGTGTGCCATGAGAGATCCTCAGGTGTGCCACGGCAGACTGACAACAGTGTGACATATTTTTTAAACTTTGCTTGTTTTTTACTCCCAGTGCAGGGGTAGTTTGTAGGAGGCATGGCATAACAGCACAATACATACAGTATGTGTGTGTTTGTGTGTATGTGTAGATATATATGCTGTATTAGGCTACAATGTGTGATTTTTTTTAAATTTTGGGATGGTGGTGTGCCACAGGATTTTTTAATGTAAAAAAGTGTGCCACGGCAAAAAAAAGGTTAAAAATCACTGATCTACACTATTGTCCATAGTGGTATTAAAGTACCCCCCATAATGGTTTTGTACCTTTTCCATAATGTGAGTTGTTTACTGAGTTTTGATAAGAATACAGTATGTTGTTTGTTAGGAGCATAAACATTAACCAATAAAACCGGGGTGTCTTGTATAAGGCCTTTGAGAATTAAGAATCTCCCCTCCTTGTCTCTTATTACCGATTCCTCTTTAAACTTTAATGAAGTGTGAAGAAGTATAGTGACTCCGCATTTTATTTTTTTAATTAATTGCGTGGTATTGTCTAGGGTATGTTTTATCCCAATATTTAGGTGTATATGATCTTGTGAAATGTGTTTCTTGTAACAACACAATCTGTGCTTTTAAGGATTTATATTCATTAATAGCCTTTTTGCGTTTTATGTCAGAGTTTAATCCTCTGACGTTGTGTGAAATTATTTTAGTTGACATGACAATAGGAAAAATATAGCTTTATCGCTTCTTTACCTTCTGACCGTGGGTAGAAATCATGATATACAATCAAACCCTTTACCTGTCGTGCTGTCTTACCACTTAAGGAGCCGGGACCCATATAAGACTGCTGGAAGATGCCATTTCTAAATGTATCTCCTCTGTTGTTTCTTAGTGGGAGATACAAATTTTTAATAAAAACAATTAGAGAACAATACCGGTTGTACAAAAAGTAACTGAATAATGATGAAAGCGTAGACAATTTTGATAAACACATAAAACAATAACAAAAAACTAGAAATGTCAGTAATTCTAACTTAATTACTTATATTAGGGAACTGATTTATGGCATGCTTTTAATGTTTTAACTAAGCATGTACAGAACTAATCTGGGGGGAAGGAAGGGGCACAACAGGGAGTGTCAAGGAAATATGGGAGGTAAGGAGTGGCAAGGTGGGGGAAAAGGAAAGAGGGAGGAAATGGGAAGGTTGTAGGGGAGGATCCTGAGGATCTCAACTTTGTCTCAACCTATGGAGAGAAACTGTGATATAACAGTGGCAACATTACAGTTAATAGATTAAAGTCCCAGGATGAGTTGAGCATGTGTGTCCCAAATATAACAATAAACTGCAAAAGGTTAATCTCTGGAACCCATCTTTAAATTACTTACTTATTGAGTACCAGTTGAACAAACAACCACAACATATGCAGTGACCCTTTCTGGCCCTTACTATTATAACCTATCAATCCGGGTCATCTTCTTCCAACGAGGAATATGATTCTTTAGGGCCACTTAGTGTGGATTTTCTTCGCTTGGTCTTTGCCGATTCTCGAATAGGTGTCCAATCTCTGTGGAAGCTTTTCTTTGTTGTCTTGCTAGACGTTGGTGGGTTGGGTCCCTCCGTTGGGATTTTGAATTTAGCCAGTAGAGAGAGTCCTTCGTCGGTTGTAGTGCAGGTATGCGTGGTGTTTTGAAAGAAGAAGACTAGTTTGAAAGGAAAGTGCCATCTGTATCTGATGTGGGCTTTATTGAGAGCTGTTGTGATGGGTTTCAGTTCTCTTCTTTTTCGTAAAGTGATTGGGGCTAAATCAGTATAAATTTGAATATTATGTCCGTCATATGTGATGGTCTGGTTGTTTCTAGCAGCTTTCTTGATGAGTTCCTTCACATGAAAGTAGTGGAGTTTGGTCATAATGTCTCTGGAGGTAAATTGCTGCGGTTTTGTTAGTGCCCTATGGACACGATCCATAAGCAGCATTTCAACTTCTGGAACCAATTGATGGAAAAGATCTGTTATGGTTTCATCAAGGTTTTTGTATGATTCAGGAAGGTTCCTGATACGGATATTTGATCTGCGCGATCTGTTCTCCAGATCTTCAATGTGATCTTCTAATTTAGTAATGTAGGCTGAATTTTCTTGTATTGAGTGACGTAGTTGAAGGGATCTCTTCATCTATATTATCTAGTTTGTCTTCCAATTCGGCCGTGCGTCCGCCAATTTCTCTAATGTCCAATCTTAGTTCTGAGATAGCAGATTTTAACTCTTCCTGAAATAAAGATTTTAACTGCGTTAAGAGTTCCTTATTATGGATTGTTGAGTTGGTGAGATCAGTATTAGTTTGTGAGCTCCTTGTAGGGCTAGTGTTCTGAACTACAGGGCTTCTATCTAAGGCCTTTTTGTTTTGCTTGAGATTTTGATAAGCATTCTTTAACTGTCTGTGTTTTGTTTTTCATTGTGGAGCAATCTTCCTGTTTCTTGGTTATTAATTGCTTTATGTCTGTTATTCAAGATCAGGGAGGTAGAAATGCTTAATATAGCTGGAATAGATACTCAGGATCCAGGGGTAGCTTAGGGAGATATCATGAGATAGAACTGTCCATGCCTATCAATGGTTAATTAGGGGAGTCACAGTGACTGTCAGCAGTGCTTTATTTTTCCATTACTTTCCCTTTTAGGCGTGATGCTTTACATTACTTTCTCTTCTTAAGGTAGAGATATTGGATAGTGTCTTTGAAATATCGTTTTGATCCCTGCAATGCCCCCTCCTTCGTCAACTGACTGATTCCCCCAGATCAGGCAACCTGAACCGTCTTGTTCCAAGGCTAGCAACACCTAAGAGTCAAGGCAGGCAGCTAAGATGTCACTTATAATGAGGGCCAAAAAAAGAAGGAAGGCTGCAGGCTTAATCTTTAGTTAATATGCCATTAACAGTGAGAGCGATACCTTATAGTACTTTGGGTTGTTGCTGATTAAGCCAGCTAGATAAGGTTGCTTATTAACAGTCCGGTGTAACAATTAGTGGAGGTGAGAGAAAATAAAGATGACGTTTTTTTCCCGCCATTCCAGTGTCACAGTTGTATTTATATTATAAGCCCAAATATGTCCCTTTGACTCTGTGACCTAGTTAAGCTATATGTTTCCAACGTATATCTATTCAAACTAAGGTTGATTTCTCTCACCTGTGCACTCCGTGAGTCCGACTGACTGTTGTTAGTTTGTATGACGCTTGGCTTAAATGCAGTGCCGGGAGGCCGTGACTACACGACAATCTCTTTAGTGTCCGGTCGACTGAAAATGCAGCAAGTTCAAGGATATCAGCCTTTATGTTGTGCTATGTACTTGCGGCCCCCTGAGCAACCGTCGGATCGGAGCCCCGACCCTCTGACGTTGCTTTACTGTAAGGGGTATAAATGGCAGTCGAGTAAACCGTACCTCTACGTTGTAGTAGGACCTTCTCCAAGGGCTCTCTGGTGATCATCCTTCTCTTAGTTGTTCCTCCAGGGCACAAAAGTGTTAGATTTAGGCAGTTATTGTCTAAATTGGCTCTTTGTTAACGGAGCTCTCTCTTAATACATCTTAATACGCCTTTTATCATTAGGTTCCTTAATAAAGTTCCACGTGTTTCAATATCATTTGTATGCTGACGACACCCAAATCTACCTCTCTGCACCAGACCTATCTCCTTCCTTGCTAACCCATGTCACTAACTGTCTTTCTCACATCTCTTACTGGATGTCCTCTCACTATCTTAAGCTAAATCTCTCCAAAATTGAGCTCCTTATTTTCCCTCCTTCTACAATCTCCACCCCATCTCTCTATAACTGTCGACAACTCCATCATTACCCCTACCCCGCATGCCCGATGTTTTTGGGTCACATTTGACTTAGATCTTTCTTTCACACCTTACATTCAGTCCTTGGCTAAATCCTGCCACTTCCATTTTAAAAACATCTCTAAAATTAGACATTTTCTTACACAACTAAGATTTTAATCCACTCTCTCATCCTTTCCCGCCTCGAGTACTGCAACTCCATCCTCTCTAGTCTCCCTAGCTGCCGCCTAGCTTTTATTTTTACTGCACAACATTTTACATTTTTACTTAGTATTTTACTAAGGGACTTCGGTTAGCCCTTCTTTCTTTTGATAATATGCACACAGCACTTATATTATAGGATCCATTGCATACATTCTTAACAATAAGTAAGTAAGGTATTGCAGACTCTGGTCCACAGGGAGGGCATTCACTCAGGCTTTTTTAGAGAGTTGTAGTTCATTTACCCATAATTGGTTTGAATCGTTCCTTTCAACATACCTCCACAATTGTACACTCAACTGCTCCTCCCCTCCTCGATAGCCCAGTACCTTACTATGCCAATTTTTCAGCTGTCAGTCTTCCGTTGTCTAACGGATCCTCCACTTATTCCTCCTCAGCTCGACCTGGCTTGCATGCACAGTTAGCAGAATAAGAGAAGACGTACCTGGGGAGCTGGTTCTTAAAATCAAATCCTTTATTCCTTGTTACATTAAAACATTTGCGGCAACATAGTATCGTATCCACAAACTGCACACACAGGTGCTTCCGGCAGCGTCACTGGGTCAGATAACGCGTTTCAGCTACTTGCCGTAGTCAAAGCTGTATGACCCAGGTATCACAACCCCGTATATTTAAAACAACATCTCCAATTTTAAACAACATTCCAATTTACTTCTATTATCTAATTTGCTTCATTCTTTAGATATCCTTGGTTGAAGAAATAGCAATCCACATGAGTGAGACAATCACAGGCATCTATGTACATCCACCAATCAGCAGCTACTGAGCCTATCTAGATATGCTTTCAGCAAAGGATATTAAGAGAATGAAGCAATTTTGATAATAGAAGTAAATTAGAAAGTTGTTTAAAATTGCATGCTCTGACCCCATGCAGAGGTTCCGGTGGAGGAGGAGCAAGCAGGTGTAGCTGAGCCCTGTCCTCCAGCCCTACAGCTCTTGGCGGTGGAAATTCGCGCCTTACCCTCTGGTGAGGGTGCTTGCCGGACAGTAAGAGACATCTACTCTGGAACCCCTAACGGTGGAACTCCATCCCACCGTGGCCGCAGTAAACTATCCAAACAGCATACCTATTTTGATTATAGCTGTTAACTAAACCAAGAGATACAAACAGCTTGCTTTTCTCCCTTTTTCTCCCTCCTCCCTATGAAAGCTGACCCCCCTCTCTCACGGAGACTGTAGGAAGAGGAAACAAAGGAAGGACTGGGAACCCCTTCTTACTACGCTGAGGCCGTTTTCTCCCCCACCAATACAGATTAAGGAGGCACCTGTCCTATTTTTGCTGGCTCCCTTACCCCTCCGTGTCACTGCCTCGCCTCTCGACTTTACTTCACCACAGTTAAAACAGAAATTACCTGTGTCCCCCCCACGGATCGTTTGGGGCTGCAGTTGGAGCCGCGGCGACGATCTCCTCCTCCTCCCCCACCGGTGCTGCGTGGGAGGTGGCGAGTTCGCGCTGTGCCTGGCGGCAATCTGGAGACCCGACTTTGGTTTTCTCTTGCGGCTTCTTTCTGCTCTCTGGGACGTCATCTGGCCTGCGGCGGCTGCCCCCCCTCCCCCACCGGTGCTGCGTGGGAGGTGGTGAGCTTAAGCCGCATTTGAGGAACATACCGGAGGTCCGACTGCAGAGGCAATCCCTTGAGCCCTCACCGCTTCCACTCTGCCTCCCTCCCACCGGGGCCCCGTGGGAAGAAGGGAGGACAGCCTTGATCGAAGGCAGAAGCTGCCCAAGTAAACAGTAGGAGGTTTGGACTAGCTACGCTGGGGCTAGACTGTGACTGTTTACCCCAGCCTCCTAACCGATAGCCTGTTTTACATGCGAATGACACCAGAGGGGGTAAGTTACAAGCCTATTATCTCTTTTTTTTTTTTACTGGGGGTTGAAAATAAGGCCTACACAATACAAACTTACAATCTAAGAAGGCTCCCTGGCCCAGACAGGAGCTGATACTAAAATTAAAAACACACCTCTTACAGACTTTCCAGTTTAAGGGGAAAAAAAAAACAATCTGACATTTATAAAATAAGAACTAAGTTCTCAATACATCTCTAACCGAAAGGGAGTGGAAAAGAGAGAAGAGAGGGGTGCAGGAGGAAAGCAGAGGAGACCCTCTTTTCACCTATTTCTGGCAGCTAACTCTTTAATAGAGTGTATCATTGAGTTCTGGGAACACAGGCTTTCTTTAGTCCTAAAATCATACTATCAGGACTCTTGCACCCTGGGATAATGAAAAAAGGAGGAAGGAGAGAGAGATAGAGAAAGAAAGAGGAAAAAAAAGAAAAACCGTTTTCACCAGAGTATATACCTATATAATACACACAGATAAAGGACATTCATTTTTGAACTGCCAAAAGAGAAGGAACAAACAGAGAAAGAAAAACACTAAAAAAAAAAGAAAAAAACAAAGAACTTTCATACTTGGATAAAGAACAATATCAGCTAGCCTTATATTTTTTTCTCCCTAAAGGCATACTCTGTGATGATGTATGATTCATTGCTTCTATACTTGCTAATATGGAGGATGTGTACTAAATTGTGTACTAAATTGCAGTATAATCTGTTTCCTATTTCTCTGTGTTTTTTTTTTTTTTTTTTTTTATTTATATGGATACTGCTTATTATATGATCATTAACCTGTATAAGGCTTAAAGCTAACTGACCCTGTTAAGATATCCTAGCACTCTAACATTATTCTTTCTAGCATTCCCAATACTATTGGGATATTCAAATGGTGCTATTGTCTATACTTTAAAATAGTCCTGCCATAGTCTTTGTTTGGTCTCTTAATTGTCCTATATTTGTCTTTCGAACTAAACCAGGTCTCTAACTTTAGACAAGGGAAAAAAAAAAAAAAGTATTATCTCCACTATTACACTTACAAAAAGACACATCAAGAGACCTTATAGATTGATATAGTCTCTACAAGACTTAATGTATGTACTAAATGTATTGGTAACATACTGAACCTAGGTGTATACTCAAATCGATGCTTAATATAATATCCTATAAAAAAATTTTTGACGGAGTAAAAACTTAAATAAAATGTAAATTATTATAGGAACAGTAAAGGGGGAAAAAAAAAAAAAGAAAACATAACTGTTTCGTTTGTCCCTTCCCTGAAATTCTGGAAATTCGGATGCTACTTATTTATTTTTGTACTAACTATAAGCTCTACTTATAAAACAATATAGGTACAGACCAATATAGAAAACTATCTACTGATAAATTGATAGGACACAAGTGCTTACTTACATTTATCTATATACTATCTTATTAACTCATACTTAAACAGAATTAAAAGAAGTAATACTTTTCAAAGTCTTCTGAAAGATAGATTTTTTCCTCCCCAGAATTTCTGGAGAGAAATAAAAATACCCTCTTACTTCCAGCTTAAACGGGTGATGATGTAGCTCACACAGTGTGTACTATATATATATATTGCACTCGGTAGACTTAAATATATATTGCTTTAAAAACTAAGTCTCTCCCCCTGCGACAAAGCCCATTGAATTGCTTTTAATATCTCCCCTTTCTTGCTTCCACGGCTGGACTTCTCACACAAATAATTTTTTTCTCACCCCTATAAAGACACTCTACCCCCCCTTTTTTTTTTCCTTTTTTCTTTTTTTTTTTTTTTTTTTTTTTTTTTTCTTCCCCCTTCACCCGCCCCTCACCCTCACCCCGCCCCTCACTTCCCCGCTCTGAGGCTTAAATACCTCCTTAATCTCGCACGTCTTTGGTTTCTTTGGGTTCACAGAGCACTTCACTCATATTTTCTCTTCACCACGATATAAAAGAGAGGAAAGAGGAAAAAAAAAAAAAAAAAGAAAAAAAAAAATTTCAATTTTTTTCCCCACGGCACATGGATAAATTTCTTCACGCCCCTCACAAGACCCCCCCTCCAGCCATGACAGCTAGACAGAGGGATAGGAAAACGAAGACCGCACAAGAAAATGTTACCGATATACAACCACCAATGGCTAATATAACAGAGATACAAGAAATAACCAACATTCAAAACTTGGTTACCAGTATCTCAGAAGCCCTCACTCCCAAATTTGATGCTCTTAAAACCGAACTAAAACAAGATATTCTTTCACTAACACAGGAAGTCAGGCAGTTTTCTGCCAGACTACAAGAAGTAGAACAAAGGGTATCTGACCTGGAAGACCTAACAAGTTTACACAGCTCTAAACTGGAATCAGCAGATATTAATATACAAAAAATCCAAAACAAACTAGAAGATTTAGAGAATCGTTCCAGAAGGAACAACATAAGAATTATTGGTCTTCCAGAGGAACAACAAAATGAGAATCTCATATCCTTTATCTCAGAATTATTACCCAAAATTCTTAAAATACCACCTACTCACCAACCCATAATGGTTGAGAGAGCACACAGGCTAGGTTCACCATATACAGACAGTAAAGGTAGAAACAGACCTAGGCCGATCATAGCGAAACTTCTAAATTTTCAGGACAAAATTACTCTACTTCAGCATTATCGCAGACAGCAGCCGATTACATTTAAAGGTGCTACAATTTTAATGTTTCAAGATTTTTCCGCTGATACAGCAGCAAAAAGACGGGAGTTAGCTCCCATTTGCTCCAAATTTATCCAAAAAGGCTACCGAGCAATGATAATATATCCTCACAAACTCAAGGTCATAGCACAAGAAGAAACACATTGGTTCGAAGAAACCAACTCGGCTGAAAATTTCTATAAAACACTTGACTCCTTAAATTAATATTAAAAGCATAGAAATGTAACAAACTCTAAAAAGCTAACAAAAAAAGGTTCTGGAATGCAGGCTCTTCTTAGGGAAGACCCGTGTCTATGGATAGACAAGGGTCAAGGGGCTTCTCCCCCTCACGTGTGTGGTAATTTTAATAGAAAAATTCTCTTTTCTAATATATTTCTTTTTTTTTTTTTTTTTTTTTTTTTTTTCTTCTCTCATTTGTGGCTGGGCCCCCCCTTTCTTTTTCAACTATATCTCTCTCCTAAATGGGAACAATAGACAAATGTAAAATAATATCATGGAATGTAGGGGGGATCTCTACACCTATTAAACGCAAGGCAATCCTTACACAATTACGTAAACTTCAAACTGATATTGGTTTCATACAAGAAACACACCTATCAGCAGAGGAAACCTTAAAATTAAAAACTTCTTGGGTCAAAGAAATATATTTTGCTGCTGGCGTCAAGAGAAAGAGGGGGGTAGCAATACTAATAGGTAAAAAAAGCAAGTCAGAAGTGGTTCATTGTGTGGCCGACCCGGGGGGGAGATATGTCCTCCTGAAAATAAAGATCGCCAAGAAGTTGTATACACTCTGTAATACATACGGCCCAAACGTATTTGATCCAGAATACTGGACTAATTTCCAGTCGAAACTTTTATCTTACACAGAAGGCTCTCTAATTATCGGAGGTGATTTTAATATGGCACCTCATTCCCCAATAGACAGGCTAAGACAGGGCACTAAACATCTGAAGCAAAAAAGAGACAACTTAGAAACCAAGCTATACAAAAAAATCATGCACAACCTAGCCATATATGACATATGGAGAAATCAAAACCCAACTTCTCATAGCTTCACTTGCCTTTCAAAGGCCCATAAAACCATGTCTAGAATAGACATTTTTCTGATTGACGAGCGTATTTTAATATCAAAGGTTAAAGCGACAATTATGCCGATATTACTATCAGATCATGCACCTATTTCCCTTGAATTACAATTAGCAGATACGCATCCCTCTTCTTCACGCTTCTTCTTTCCCTATTATTTAACATCAGACCTAAAGTTTAAAAAATGGCTATTAAATAAATATAAAGAATATGCGCATTTTAATAGAGAACATCTTAATAGTCCTGAAATATTCTGGGAAACGGCGAAAGCTGTAATGAGGGGGGAAATTATTGCTTATGGCGCTATGCTATTAAAAAAACTCAGGCAAAGGGAAAAGGAATCTTATAAATTTCTGCTGAATTCTTATAATCAATATTTATCTGATAGGACTCCTGCCAACTGGGCAAAATATCTGCGAGCGAAAAATGAAAGAGATGTCTTTGTACTATCTCAAGAAACACAAAAAGAATTGAAAATTCAAACCAGAATGTATAGGTATGGCAACAAATCAGGCAGAATATTGGCTAAATTAATTAAAAATGAAAAAAAAACAATCAAACATAGACAAATTGCTGCATAAAGGGGAACATGTTACTAAACCAGAGGATATTCTGATGCTACTTTACGAATATTTTAAAGATCTGTATACGCCTAAAGCCACTGAGGCAAATAAATCTGCTGAGTTTTGGAGCGATATTGAATATCCCATATTGGCCCCAGAAGTTACTAACAGTCTCAATGCCCCTATTACGGCAGAAGAGATTGAGAAAGTAATATCTAAACTGTCGCCAAACAAAGCACCTGGTCCTGATGGCCTCCCCAGTGAATTTTATAAAATACTGCTTAGTGAAGTCACTCCACATATTCGTACTCTTTTTAACAGCTTCTTTATTGAGGGCAAACCTACTCCTCTTGCTTTTTCGCAGTCCTATACAACATTAATACTTAAAAGTGATAAAGACCCAGCTTGCAAAGAATCATACAGACCCATAGCCCTTCTTAACGTGGATTATAAAATTTTAACAGCAGTATTGGCGGCTAGATTACAAGGGGCCATTGCAAAAATTATCCACCCAGATCAATCAGGGTTTCTAAATAATAGAAACTCTGCCGCTAAAATCAGGGAGGTATTAGTTGTGACAGAATATTATAAGGCGATGTCCGATGTGAGCAGCGGGGATGAGGGCATACAAGATCTTGCCATTATTTCTATTGATGCAGAGAAGGCATTTGATTCAATTACTCATGAGCGCATATATTCTTCACTTAAACATTTCGGTATTAAGGGTAAATTTATGGATTTCATAGTGAATCTCTACACCTTATCTGCTACAAGACTGGTAATTAACAACAATCTTTCCCCCTCTATCCCTATAGGCAGAGGGACGCGTCAAGGCTGCCCTCTTTCCCCGCTTCTCTTCAATATTGCTATTGAACCTCTGGCAATTAAAATAAGACAATCCATCGATGGTATTAGAATTCATAATCATGAAATTAAAATTGGGCTCTATGCAGACGATCTCCTTGTTTATATGACAAATACGAAACTAAACATCCCAAAACTCTTTTGTATAATGGATTATTTTGGCTCCTTTTCGGGATACAAAGTTAACTACACGAAATCTGAAATATTCTGGATTAGAAATACTGAGAACTCGGTTACAAATATACCATTACGACAGGTTACAGATTCTTTCAAATATTTAGGGATATATATCCCGCTTAACACCGAGGATCTCTACAAACTTAATATTCCCCCAGTCTTGAAAGTAATTAAAGAAAAACTCAAGAACTGGCACAATTTGCCAATATCACTATCTGGCCGAATAGCCTTATTTAAAATGGCCCTGCTTCCGAAACTACTTTATATCCTCCAAAACACATCTTTATTACTGTTAGGGAAAGACATCCGATCAATTAACAGTGCACTCGTAGAATTTTTATGGCAGGGGAAAAGAGCAAAAATATCTCTCAGGAAACTCTCAGTACCAAGAGAATCCGGAGGATTGGCCCTGCCGGATTTATGGTTATATAACCTTTCTTTTCTTGCACGTATTGTCACAGACTGGATCTCTTGTAACAATTATATCCTAAACAATGATTTAGAATCCAACGTCTGTCATCCATACTGGCTACCCGCACTGATCCATCTTGACTTAAAAGAAATCCCAACAGAAATAAAAAAACTTAAAACAATTTATAACCCGCTTAAAGCTTGGCAAAAAATAACAAAGCTTCTCTCAATAAATAGCAAAGCCTCTCCATACCTGCCGATACTAGGGAATCCTAATTTTCAGGCAGGCATTCTTTCTGGTGTTTTTAAGAGATGGCAATATACTGGTTTGACTAAGGTTCATCAAATAATAGATGAAGAAAGACATTGTATTAAATCATTTCAAGAATTAAACACAGAATTTGGCCTGCCAAATAAAGATTTCTTTGCATATCTGCAACTTAGGCACCTTGCGCTTGAACTAGTTAAAGTAAAAGGCTGGAACTGGAATATAGGTAAACTGGAAGACTGGTTGATACTAACTAGAAATGGCCGTATGTCTATTACACCCTGCTACCATTTCTTAGGTACAAACAAAGGTGTACCTGTTCTAACGCAATTGACTGCAAACTGGAATATACTAACTGCTTCGAGTAATATAGAAGTAAAAACTCTCCAACTCTCATTTAAAAAGATCACCCAAAATACACTTTCGGCTACATGGAGAGAAGCCCATGTTAAATTTCTTCACAGGGCATATTTTACCCCCGAGAAAGGCTACAAGTGCGCTAACGTAAATTTTAGTAAATGTCCCAAATGCTCATATCTCGCAGCCAACTTCTTGCATATGATATGGCATTGCCCAAAAGTCAGGTCTCTATGGCTCAAAATAGAATACTGGTTAAAAAACGTACTAAAAATAACCCCCCTCTCTTTAACATTATTCCAGATAGTATTTGGCCTAAGGGAAGAACCTGGTAAACAAAACAATGAAAAGGTTGTAATTTCTACCATACTAGCCACAAGATATCTAATTTGCAAAAAATGGAAGACCCGGTCAATTCCCTCTCTTTCTGAAGTGAAAAACTGTTTAAAAAAACAGTGCATATTAGAACAAAGAGACACAAACATTGACAATGAACAAGATGTTAAAAGATTTTTCGATAACTGGGCAATCTTTCTAAAAATATTTTCTCCCACAGAAATAAATCATATAATTTTTCCTTTTCAAAACACAGAAATAGTCTTGCTAGGGAACTGGTAGACAAGAACTTCTCCTTAAGAGTTTTTTTTTTTTTTTTTTTTTCTTCTTCTTTTTTTTTTTTTTTGTTTTTGTTTTTTGTTTTTTTTTTTTTGTTTTCTCACACACGTGGGGGGGGGGGGAACGGGGTGGGATTGGAAAAATAAATAAAACCCCAAGACACTCTTTCATAGATAATTACATAAGATATAACCACACTATGAATGCTAACTAACTTATTTTTAGTTATTGAGGCTAAATAGATTAGACACAGAATTATTTAAACTAATGCAAGGTCACTTTTTTATTTTATTGCCGCATAGTCTCTGTATTTTATGTGCCTATTTCTTTTGGTTGATCTAGATGAATAATAATCGTAGTATTTCTGGCCCGCATCAACTATATTTAGGTTCTAGATATTTTCAAGGATAAATATATAAGAATGATGAAGTATAATTAATAAAGCTTCAAATTTATATGCTATGTGAAAATTATCTTAATTTTGCTTAAATTTAGATATACTGTGTTTCAATGACCTTGTATCTTAGCCCTTATTTTTTCTGCACAAGATAGTAAATGTATGACATTTGATCTATGTAAATTGTTTTGGTTTATAAATAAAAAGTATAAAAAAAAAAAAAAAAAAAATTGCATGCTCTATGTAAAGCATGAAAGAAAAATGTTGACACTTCTGCATACATTTGAGATCGTATACATTTTATTAATTTTTCATTTTTCTTTACAGTCTATGCTTTATACATACAATTTAACTCTACTATTTCTGGTTATTGAATCTCATTTATTGTGCCTGCATTTCAATACTATCAGTGTCTGTGTAAAATTTCCCTGATTCCTCAAAAAACACCCGGGGCTTAAATTGACTAAGGACCTAATGATCAAAAAGTCACTGACATAAAGAGAAATCACAACTTTTTTTTTTGAGCATTAACCCCTTAATGACCACAGCACTTTTCCACTTTCTGTCTGTTTGGGACCAAAGCTATTTTTACATTTTTGCGATGTTTGTGTTTAGCTGTAATTTTCCTCTTACTCATTTACTGTACTCACACATATTATATACCGTTTTTCTCGCCATTAAATGGACTTTCTAAAGATACCATTATTTTCATCATATCTTATAATTTACTATAATTTTTTTTTTTATAAAATATGAAGAAAAAATGCAAAAAAACAGACTTTTTCTAACTTTGACCCCCAAAATCTGTTACACATCTACAACCACCAAAAAAACCCCATGCTAAATAGTTTCTAAATTTTGCCCTTAGTTTAGAAATACCCAATGTTTACATGTTCTTTGCTTTTTTTGCAAGATATTGGGCCATAAATACAAGTAG
Source organism: Bombina bombina (assembly GCF_027579735.1). Classification (NCBI taxonomy): domain Eukaryota; kingdom Metazoa; phylum Chordata; class Amphibia; order Anura; family Bombinatoridae; genus Bombina; species Bombina bombina. The sequence continues at coordinate 328,098,981 of NC_069499.1, forward strand.
CACTTTGCTATTTCCTAACCACTTTTTTTCAAAATTAGTGCTAGTTACATTGGAACACTAATATCTTTCAGGAATCCCTGAATATCCATTGACATGTATATATATTTTTTTAGAAGACATCCCAAAGTATTGATCTAGGCCCATTTTGGTATATTTCATGCCACCGTTTCACCGCCAAATGCGATCAAATAAAAAAAAAAAAAAAAGTTCACTTTTTCACAAATTTTTTCACAAACTTTAGGTTTCTCACTGAAATTATTTACAAACAACTTATGCAATTATAGCATACATGGTTGTAAATGCTTTTCTGGGATTCCCTTTGTTCATAAATAGCAGACATATATGGCTTTGGCGTTGCTTTTTGGTAATTAGAAGGCTGCTAAATGCCACTGCGCACCACACGTGTATTATGCCCAGCAGTGAAGGGGTTAATTAGGGAGCATATAGGGAGCTTCTAGGGTTAATTTTAGCTTTAGTGTAGTGTAGTAGACAACCCCAAGTATTGATCTAGGCCCATTTTGGTATATTACATGCCACCATTTCACCGCCAAATGCCATCAAATTAAAAAAAACTTAAAATTTTTCACAATTTTAGGTTTCTCACTGAAATTATTTACAAACAACTTATGCAATTATGGCATAAATGGTTGTAAATGCTTCTCTTTGATCCCCTTTGTTCATAAATAGCAGACATATATGGCTTTGGCGTTGCTTTTTGGTAATTAGAAGGCTGCTAAATGCCACTGCGCACCACACGTGTATTATGCCCAGCAGTGAAGGGGTTAATTAGGGAGCATATAGGGAGCTTCTAGGGTTAATTTTAGCTTTAGTGTAGTGTAGTAGACAACCCCAAGTATTGATCTAGGCCCATTTTGGTATATTACATGCCACCATTTCACCGCCAAATGCCATTAAATTAAAAAAAACTTAAAATTTTTCACAATTTTAGGTTTCTCACTGAAATTATTTACAAACAGCTTGTGCAATTATGGCACAAATGGTTGTAAATGCTTCTCTGGGATCCCCTTTGTTCAGAAATAGCAGACATATATGACTTTGGCGTTGCTTTTTGGTAATTAGAAGGCTGCTAAATGCCACTGCGCACCACAAGTGTATTATGGCTAGCGGTGAAGGGGTTAATTAGGTAGTTTGTAGGAAGCTTGCAGGGTTAATTTTAGCTTTAGTGTAGAGATCAGCCTCCCACCTGACACATCCCACCCCCTGATCCCTCCCAAATGGCTCAATTCCCTCCCCCACCCCACAATTGTCCCCACCATCTTAAGTACTGGCAGAAAGTCTGCCAGTACTAAAATAAAAGGTTTTTTTAAAAAAGAATTTTTTTTTTTTTTAGCATATTTATATATGCTGCTGTGTAGGATCCCCCCAAAACAGCTCTCTAACCCTCCCCCTCTGCCTTATTGTGGGCCATCTTGGGTACTGGTAGCTGTCTGCCAGTACCCAGTTTGCAAAAAAAATGTGGTTTTCTTTCATGTAATTAGCAAGAGTCCATGAGCTAGTGACGTATGGGATATACATTCCTACCAGGAGGGGCAAAGTTTCCCAAACCTCAAAATGCCTATAAATACACCCCTCACCACACCCACAATTCAGTTTTTACAAACTTTGCCTCCGATGGAGGTGGTGAAGTAAGTTTGTGCTAGATTCTACGTTGATATGCGCTCCGCAGCAAGTTGGAGCCCGGTTTTCCTCTCAGCGTGCAGTGAATGTCAGAGGGATGTGAGGAGAGTATTGCCTATTTGAATGCAGTGATCTCCTTCTACGGGGTCTATTTCATAGGTTCTCTGTTATCGGTCGTAGAGATTCATCTCTTACCTCCCTTTTCAGATCGACGATATACTCTTATATATACCATTACCTCTGCTGATTCTCGTTTCAGAACTGGTTTGGCTTTCTACAAACATGTAGATGAGTGTCCTGGGGTAAGTAAATCTTATTTTCTGTGACACTCTAAGCTATGGTTGGGCACTTTGTTTATAAAGTTCTAAATATATGTATTCAAACATTTATTTGCCTTGACTCAGAATGTTCAACTTTCCTTATTTTTCAGACAGTCAGTTTCATATTTGGGATAATGCATTTGAATTAATCATTTTTTTCTTACCTTCAAAAATTTGACTCTTTTTTCCCTGTGGGCTGTTAGGCTCGCGGGGGCTGAAAATGCTTCATTTTATTGCGTCATTCTTGGCGCGGACTTTTTTGGCGCAAAAATTCTTTTCCGTTTCCGGCGTCATACGTGTCGCCGGAAGTTGCGTCATTTTTTTTACGTTATTTTGCGCCAAAGATGTCGGCGTTCCGGATGTGGCGTCATTTTGGCGCCAAAAGCATTTAGGCGCCAAATAATGTGGGCGTCTGATTTGGCGCTAAAACATATGGGCGTCGCTTTTATCTCCACATTATTTAAGTCTCATTTTTTATTGCTTCTGGTTGCTAGAAGCTTGTTCTTGGGCATTCTTTCCCATTCCTGAAACTGTCATTTAAGGAATTTGATCAATTTTGCTTTATATGTTGTTTTTTCTCTTACATATTGCAAGATGTCTCACGTTGCATCTGAGTCAGAAGATACTACAGGAAAATCGCTGTCTAGTGCTGGATCTACCAAAGCTAAGTGTATCTGCTGTAAACTTTTGGTAGCTATTCCTCCGGCTGTTGTTTGTATTGATTGTCATGACAAACTTGTTAAAGCAGATAATATTTCCTTTAGTAATGTACCATTGCCTGTTGCAGTTCCCTCAACATCTAAGGTGCAGAATGTTCCTGATAACATAAGAGATTTTGTTTCTGAATCCATAAAGAAGGCTATGTCTGTTATTTCTCCTTCTAGTAAACATAAAAAATCTTTTAAAACTTCTCTCCCTACAGATGAATTTTTAAATGAACATCATCATTCTGATTCTGATGACTCTTCTGGTTCAGAGGTTTCTGTCTCAGAGGTTGATGCTGATAAATCTTCATATTTATTTAAAATGGCATTTATTCGTTCTTTACTTAAAGAAGTACTAATTGCTTTAGAAATAGAGGATTCTGGTCCTCTTGATACTAATTCTAAACGTTTGGATAAGGTATTTAAAGCTCCTGTGGTTATTCCAGAAGTTTTTCCTGTTCCTAATGCTATTTCTGCAGTAATTTCCAAAGAATGGGATAAATTGGGTAATTCATTTACTCCTTCTAAACGTTTCAAGCAATTATATCCTGTGCCGTCTGACAGATTAGAATTTTGGGACAAAATCCCTAAAGTTGATGGGGCTATTTCTACCCTTGCTAAACGTACTACTATTCCTACGTCAGATGGTACTTCGTTTAAGGATCCTTTAGATAGGAAAATTGAATCCTTTCTAAGAAAAGCTTATCTGTGTTCAGGTAATCTTCTTAGACCTGCTATATCTTTGGCTGATGTTGCTGCAGCTTCAACTTTTTGGTTGGAAACTTTAGCGCAACAAGTAACACATCATGATTCTCATGATATTATTATTCTTCTTCAGCATGCTAATAATTTTATCTGTGATGCCATTTTTGATATTATCAGAGTTGATGTCAGGTTTATGTCTCTAGCTATTTTAGCTAGAAGAGCTTTATGGCTTAAAACTTGGAATGCTGATATGGCTTCTAAATCAACTCTACTTTCTATTTCTTTCCAGGGTAACAAATTATTTGGTTCTCAGTTGGATTCTATTATTTCAACTGTTACTGGTGGGAAAGGGAACTTTTTTACCACAGGATAAAAAATCTAAAGGTAAAAACAGGGCTAATAATCGTTTTCGTTCCTTTCGTTTCAACAAAGAACAAAAGCCTGATCCTTCATCCTTAGGAGCAGTTTCAGTTTGGAAACCATCTCCAGTCTGGAATAAATCCAAGCCAGCTAGAAAGGCAAAGCCTGCTTCTAAGTCCACATGAAGGTGCGGCCCTCATTCCAGCTCAGCTGGTAGGGGGCAGGTTACGTTTTTTCAAGGAAATTTGGATCAATTCTGTTCACAATCTTTGTATTCACAACATTGTTTCAGAAGGGTACAGAATTGGTTTCCAGATGAGACCTCCTGCAAAGAGATTTTTTCTTTCCCGTGTCCCAGTAAAAGCTCAAGCATTTCTGAATTGTGTTTCAGATCTAGAGTTGACTGGAGTAATTATGCCAGTTCCAGTTCCGGAACAGGGGATGGGGTTTTATTCAAATCTCTTCATTGTACCAAAGAAGGAGAATTCCTTCAGACCAGTTCTGGATCTAAAAATATTGAATCGTTATATAAGGATACCAACGTTCAAGATGGTAACTGTAAGGACTATCTTGCCTTTTGTTCAGCAAGGGAATTATATGTCCACAATAGATTTACAGGATGCATATCTGCATATTCCGATTCATCCAGATCATTATCAGTTCCTGAGATTCTCTTTTCTGGACAAGCATTACCAGTTTGTGGCTCTGCCGTTTGGCCTAGCTACAGCTCCAAGAATTTTTACAAAGGTTCTCGGTGCCCTTCTGTCTGTAATCAGAGAACAGGGTATTGTGGTATTTCCTTATTTGGACGATATCTTGGTACTTGCTCAGTCTTTTCATTTAGCAGAATCTCATACGAATCGACTTGTGTTGTTTCTTCAAGATCATAGTTGGAGGATCAATTTACCAAAAAGTTCTTTGATTCCTCAGACAAAGGTAACCTTTCTGGGTTTCCAGATAGATTCAGTGTCCATGACTCTGTCTTTAACAGACAAGAGACGTCTAAAATTGATTGCAGCTTGTCGAAACCTTCAGTCACAATCATTCCCTTCGGTAGCCTTATGCATGGAAATTCTAGGTCTTATGACTGCTGCATCGGACGCGATCCCCTTTGCTCGTTTTCACATGCGACCTCTTCAGCTCTGTATGCTGAATCAATGGTGCAAGGATTACACAAAGATATCTCAATTAATATCTTTAAAACCGATTGTTCGACACTCTCTAACGTGGTGGACAGATCACCATCGTTTAATTCAGGGGGCTTCTTTTGTGCTTCCGACCTAGACTGTAATTTCAACAGATGCAAGTCTCACAGGTTGGGGAGCTGTGTGGGGATCTCTGACGGCACAAGGAGTTTGGGAATCTCAGGAGGTGAGATTACCGATCAATATTTTAGAACTCCGTGCAATTTTCAGAGCTCTTCAGTTTTGGCCTCTTCTGAAGAGAGAATCGTTCATTTGTTTTCAGACAGACAATGTCACAACTGTGGCATACATCAATCATCAAGGAGGGACTCACAGTCCTCTGGCTATGAAAGAAGTATCTCGAATTTTGGTTTGGGCGGAATCCAGCTCCTGTCTAATCTCTGCGGTTCATATCCCAGGTATAGACAATTGGGAAGCGGATTATCTCAGTCGCCAAACGTTGCATCCGGGCGAATGGTCTCTTCACCCAGAGGTATTTCTTCAGATTGTTCAAATGTGGGAACTTCCAGAAATAGATCTGATGGCGTCTCATCTAAACAAGAAACTTCCCAGGTATCTGTCCAGATCCCGGGATCCTCAGGCGGAGGCAGTGGATGCATTATCACTTCCTTGGAAGTATCATCCTGCCTATATCTTTCCGCCTCTAGTTCTTCTTCCAAGAGTAATCTCCAAGATTCTGAAGGAATGCTCGTTTGTTCTGCTGGTAGCTCCGGCATGGCCTCACAGGTTTTGGTATGCGGATCTTGTCCGGATGGCCTCTTGCCAACCGTGGACTCTTCCGTTAAGACCAGACCTTCTGTCGCAAGGTCCTTTTTTCCATCAGGATCTGAAATCCTTAAATTTAAAGGTATGGAGATTGAACGCTTGATTCTTGGTCACAGAGGTTTCTCTGACTCTGTGATTAATACTATGTTACAGGCTCGTAAATCTGTATCTAGAGAGATATATTATAGAGTCTGGAAGACTTATATTTCTTGGTGTCTTTCTCATCATTTTTCTTGGCATTCTTTTAGAATACCGAGAATATTACAGTTTCTTCAGGATGGTTTAGATAAGGGTTTGTCTGCAAGTTCCTTGAAAGGACAAATCTCTGCTCTTTCTGTTCTTTTTCACAGAAAGATTGCTATTCTTCCTGATATTCATTGTTTTGTACAAGCTTTGGTTCGTATAAAGCCTGTCATTAAGTCAATTTCTCCTCCTTGGAGTTTGAATTTGGTTCTGGGGGCTCTTCAAGCTCCTCCATTTGAACCTATGCATTCATTGGACATTAAATTACTTTCTTGGAAAGTTTTGTTCCTTTTGGCCATCTCTCATGCCAGAAGAGTTTCTGAATTATCTGCTCTTTCTTGTGAGTCTCCTTTTCTGATTTTTCATCAGGATAAGGCGGTGTTGCGAACTTCTTTTGAATTTTTACCTAAAGTTGTGAATTCCAACATCATTAGTAGAGAAATTGTGGTTCCTTCATTATGTCCTAATCCTAAGAATTCTAAGGAGAAATCGTTGTATTCTTTGGATGTTGTTAGAGCTTTGAAATATTATGTTGAAGCTACTAAATCTTTCCGAAAGACTTCTAGTCTATTTGTTATCTTTTCCGGTTCTAGAAAAGGCCAGAAAGCTTCTGCCATTTCTTTGGCATCTTGGTTGAAATCTTTAATTCATCTTGCCTATGTTGAGTCGGGTAAAACTCCGCCTCAGAAAATTACAGCTCATTCTACTAGGTCAGTTTCTACTTCCTGGGCGTTTAGGAATGAAGCTTCGGTTGATCAGATTTGCAAAGCAGCAACTTGGTCCTCTTTGCATACTTTTACTAAATTCTACCATTTTGATGTATTTTCTTCTTCTGAAGCAGTTTTTGGTAGAAAAGTACTTCAGGCAGCGGTTTCAGTTTGAATCTTCTGCTTATGTTTTTCATTAAACTTTATTTTGGGTGTGGATTATTTTCAGCAGGAATTGGCTGTCTTTATTTTGTCCCTCCCTCTCTAGTGACTCTTGTGTGGAAAGATCCACATCTTGGGTAGTCATTATCCCATACGTCACTAGCTCATGGACTCTTGCTAATTACATGAAAGAAAACATAATTTATGTAAGAACTTACCTGATAAATTCATTTCTTTCATATTAGCAAGAGTCCATGAGGCCCGCCCTTTTTTTGTGGTGGTTATGATTTTGTATAAAGCACAATTATTCCAATTCCTTATTTTATATGCTTTCGCACTTTTTTATCACCCCACTTCTTGGCTATTCGTTAAACTGAATTGTGGGTGTGGTGAGGGGTGTATTTATAGGCATTTTGAGGTTTGGGAAACTTTGCCCCTCCTGGTAGGAATGTATATCCCATACGTCACTAGCTCATGGACTCTTGCTAATATGAAAGAAATGAATTTATCAGGTAAGTTCTTACATAAATTATGTTTTTTTTTTCCTGTTTTTTTTTTCTTTCTGTAGTGTAGCTTCCCCCACCACCTGACTGATGTGTTTTTTTTTTTTTTTTTACTTTTTATTGCCCTTTTTTACTGATTTAAATACATATTTTTCTGTAGTGTAGCGGTTCCCACCCACTCCCTCCCCGTGCGCGCCCTCCCGTGCACGTGCGCGCGTCCGTGCGCGCCCACGATCCCGCCCCCCTCCACATCACCAGGGCCATCGATAGCCGCCACCCGCCTCCCACACAGGCTCCCACCCACCAACGAAGTAAGCCATGGATGTCCGGTGCAGAGAGGGCCACAGAGTGGCTCTTTCTGCATCGGATGCCTTCATATCGAGGCATCACTGCAATAACCGGAAAGCAGCTTGAAGCGAGCAGGATCGCTTCCAGCTGCTTTCCACACCGAGGACGTGCAGGGTATGTCCTCAGGCGTTAACTGCCTATTTTTGAGGACGTACCCTGCACGTCCTCGGTCGTTAAGGGGTTAAATTGCAATGTATGTGTGTCTCCTTTGCTTTCAGAACCTTGCAAAGCTAGATAAACTGCTCTCAATTTAAATTTGCCTTTCTAAAACTGTTTTAAGGACATTGCAGTAGTAACAAGGCTTATTAGCTCTTTGGTTTGATGAGATTATCTTTAGATAGCGAAGTTAAAATGTTAAGACTTGCTTGAAAAATGAAGTCATGCAATCTCTAATGCGATCATGTGATTTCAAGGCTGGGATCAGATCATGGTGGACTGCCTATGATGCTAAGCATGCCCCCCCCCCGGCCATTGCCTAAAATCTGGAGGCTGCAGGACTCCAAAAAGGTAGGACATTCCATACTGTCCTCACAGCGTTAAAGCCCAGTGCTGTTAGGACGGCATGGAATATTCTAATGGTGTCTAGGGGTTAACCCTCTTTCAAAAGGTAAGCGTTTAGAGGGAGAAATTTGCTAAATAAAACTTAATTGAATAACACGTTTTTATTTCTGCATTAAAATATCCCTTTGAGTTTAATACCCCCTATAATACCTTTCAAATATTATACATTTTAGTGTCTCTTTAAAATAATTTCCATTATAGAGTAATTTAGAAAAAAAATGAAAACCATTAAATATTTGGAAAACAACCCCAAAATGAATTATAAAAAATATATATTTTCACTATTTAAAGTGAGATTGTTATAAGTGAAACAATGCAGTTTACCACTTGTAATCAATTTTGTAACGCTTCTTTAATCTCTTTGCTAGAGTGCGGTGGTGCTGTGCATGGATGTGGGCTTGGCAATGAGTCATTCTGTCAATGGAGAAGAGTCACCTTTTGAGCAAGCCAAGAAGGTTATGATGCTGTTTTTGCAGAGACAGGTATTGATTTTGTACCTACATTTCCCAGTGCTTAACTTCATTGCTTACTAGTCATTGTTGCACCAAGATTCTTTGCTCGACAAATGCCAGACACCAGGGTATCTAAACAAATGGGTCTTGGCCCATGGTGAAACTTCCTTAAAGGGACCCATAATAATAAAAAGAAATGCATGCTCTTTTTTGTTAGATCATGTAATTTTAAAATTATCAACCCTGCACTACTATGTATTTAAATCGCCCGCAAAGGGGTTAACACAAAATAGAAATACTGCTCGGGACCAACAAAGCAATGCTGGTCCCCAGCGGAAACCACAGCTGATAATCTAATCAGCGGTGCTAGTCACGTGGCTCATGTGTGGAACCAGCGCTGCTGATTGGATCAGCGGCTGTTTCTGCTTGGGACCAGCAGGTCAGTACCGAGCAATACTTTTACTGTGCGTTTAACCCCTTTCCTTGAGTTAAAAACAAAGTAGTGAAAGGTTTATAGTCTAAAAATGTCATGCTCTAACGAATAAAGTTTTTGTTTGTTGCTTACAATCAAGAGGTTAAATAACTGTGTTACTGGCAACCAAGGGTTACATTTACTAAATAAATATGCAATATGTGTAGATATACTGTATGTACACCCATACATACCAGTAAAAGTGAAAACGGCTTTCTACCAAAATTTAAACAAATCCTGGATGTAAAAAATAGATTAGTAATTTGTGAGGCAATTTCTATATCAATGATGTCTGCTCAGATTATATAAGAAAAATAGTTTGTAAAAAATGTAAAGGTTTTCTTATTTTAAATAACATTGTGCTGATTTTCAGACTCCTAACGAAGCCCCAAAGTTTTAGATGTATACTGATGTCTACAGACTTTTGCTTGTTTAATAGGTCTTTTCATATGCAGAGGAGGGTGGAGGGGGTGTGTCTGCTCTTCTTGCTTTCTCAGGCCAGTAAGTGTTCCAACCTAACCTCATCAACAGTGCTAAATAGGGAGCTTCTAAGTAAGTTTTTAAAAGGTTTTATACTGGATTTTTATATCAGTATCTGTGCATCTTATTCTTTATATCAGTATCTGTGCATCTTATTCTTTATAGTAGTGTCTACTACATGCAGTTAATATGAACATTGGAGTATATTGCCCCTTTAAACATGAGCATTACCAGTATAGTGGACAGTTGTGTTGAGTTATTGAGTTCGCCGGTTGTAATTGGTGTAAACGTGCTTTAGTATTACTTTCTTAGCTTGAATTGGACTTGTAACGTTCTCATCTGTTTGACGTTGCTTCCTAATTTGGATTGTGATCTGCCAAACAGGAGTGGCTCATGTATGGACATTTTTTTTTTACCAAACTAATAATGATAAAAGTGTGGCCCATAATCAGTAAAAATGATCCATTGAAATGTAGCTGTTAACAGTCTGATAATTATCAAACGATACAAACAACATAATTATCTGAAAGGGACACGAAACTTCCAATTTTTCATTCATGATCCAGAAAGAGCATTCAATTTAATATAACTTTCTATGATCAAATTTTCTTTGGTCTTTTTGTATCTTATGTTAAAAAGCAGTGACACACTCAGGAACGTGCATGTCTGGAGCACTATATGGTAGCAATGGAATGTTATGCATATGCAAGAGCACTAGAGAGCAGCATTATTATTTCCTGTCACGTAGTGCTCCAGACACCTACCTAGGTATCTCTTCAACAAAGAATACTATTTGAGCAAAGCAAATTTAATAATTGAAGCATATTGAAAACTTTTTCTTTTTAAATTGTATGTATCTGTCTGAATCACAAAATAACATTTTTGGATTAACCATTGATTATAAAAGGCTACTGTATATTAGTGCAGCGATTTCTGCTATAACACTTTCCTGTAATATATTGCGTTATACAAAATTGCGCAGTACAAATAATATGGTCTATGAGAAGCAAAGGGTAGGGGAAAATGATAGGAATTTACCTAAGAAACATGTAATGGAAGTGTGTTGTGTGTGTAAGTAACGGTTAAAGGGACACTGAACCCAAATTTTTTTTCTTTTGGGATTCAGATAGAGCATTCAATTTTAAGCAACTTTTTAATTTACTCCTTTTATCAATTTACTTGCTATCTTTATTTGAAAAAGAAGGCATCTAAGCTTCCTTTTTTGGTTTAGTACTCTGGACAGCACTTTTTTTTATTGGTGGATGAATGTATCCACCAATTAGCACGAATAACCCAGGTTATTCACCAAAAATGGGACGGCATCTAAACTTACATTCTTGCATTTCAAATAAAGATACCAAGAGAATGAAGAAAATTTGATAATAGGAGTAAATTAGAAAGTTGCTTAAAATTACATGCTCCATCTGAATGACGAAAGAAAAATTTTGGGTTCAGTGTCCCTTCAAAGTTTTGTAGCTACATACAGTATTACATTCACTATTGAAAAAAAGTTTGAGAAAAGATTTTTATTTTCTTGACATTTTAATTATAATCAAATCAAAGATTTTTTTTTTTGGAAAGAAACATAAGCTTAAACTACGTCACTGTATTGTACAGTGCAGCCTGTACTGTATTACTTAGTGCTGCACTTAATACTGGATTTGTAACTTTTTTTTTTTTAAACAGTTTTTTTCAAAACTTCGAACATTTAACAACACACAACATTTAGTAGATTCATGGCTGTATTACATCATCATCATCATCAACAATAGCAGATGTTGAAGTTAGAGAAGCAGTTGGAGGCTTTGCATGGTTGAAAAAGACATCCAATTGTTGTTGTTCTGCCATCTTCCATAAAGAAGTTTCTTATGTCCTTATGCCAGGGCTCGACAAATCCAGGAACCAGGGAGCTACTGGCTCCTAGAATTTTCCCCCTGGCACCTAACTTTTAAGGTTATTCTCCATCTATTTGGGTTAGTCCCCATGTATCTATCTACAAATACCACTGTCTGGCTTCTAAATATTCTTACTGGCTCCTGAATTTTAAACAGATTTGTCGACCCCTGCCTTATGCCACAAAGTTCTGCGTTCTGCATTATAATTATTATCTTCTTTCTACTGCAGCTGTTTCTCAGTCACAATTAAAGCTGAAGATAAATGAGAAGCAGTAGCTCCTCAACATCCTACTTCCTTTGCCAAATCCATGCAAGCTCACCTAAAGGGTCAAACCCTTTACCATGATTAATTAAATCAGGAAGAGGTTTATGCCACACACCATGCAAGCCGTCTTTTGTGACATCATTCCAGTGAAGCCTCCACTATAATATCAATTGTAAGCTTTATGTTGAATCACTTCCAGAATTCAAGAACTGTTTGTGCATTTTCACTCTCAGCAGCTGCAATTAGCATCTTGAATGTTCTTATTAAATAAAATGCTTTGAAGGCTGCTATCGCACCTTGGTCAAGGAGCTGGATTAGAGACTTTTGTGGTAAAAGTTCAGAAACTGTTGATGACTTGGTGCATTTTCAAGAATAATAAGAATCTTCAAAGCCAAATTTTTCTTCTTGCAATAATTTTTAAAAACATTTTGAAAAACTTCACTGATCTTCAAAGAAGATCAGTAAATATCTGCCCTGTCACTCAACCTCTCTTGCTTGAACTAAAGTAGACTCCAAAACTAGACATTAAAGTTGCTTTTAAAGCTCGGGGGTTAGCAGAGTGATAAATCACAACAGGCTTCAGCTTTAAAGTGAATGCAAATTTTGATGCTATATTGCCTGGTTTTTAAAATTTTTATTAAAAACAGGGGCACTTTAATTCATCAAAATTTACATTTAACTCATGTTGTGAAAAAAAACTTACCTTTTAATCTTCACAGCAGCTCCAGCTTCCTCCACCCGTTGCAAAGCCTCTTCCTGGGTCTAAAATGAGGAATCCGGCTTCCTCCAATCACGGCGTTGAATCAGACACTGATTCCCCCGGGGGGGAAGCCGAGATTGGAGGATGACCTATCCATCATTTCTGACATCAGAAATGTTTTGCGACAACCGAAGGAAGCTGGAGCTGCTGTCAAGTTTAAAAGGTAAGTATTTTTTCACAACGAGTGAAATGTAAATTTTGATGAATTAAAGTGCCCCTGTTTTTAATTTAATTTTTAAAAACCGTGGACTTTAGCATCAAAATTTACATTCACTTTAAAGTGATCGTAAATCTGAGTGTTTAAAAAAAAAAAAAACGCTAGGATTTGCCATCACTAAAAAGAAACTGTAGTTTAATTGATCATTTAGTAAAAAAGGGTGCTAAACTCACCCTGTCTATGCTGTGGCAAAATTCAGAGTCTCCGGCCTCCCAATGCTCAGCGCTCTTCTCTCAATGGTTAAGTTTCCACCTCTAAACCAATAGCCGTGAGTGTCATCTGACAGTGTTCGGAATGCTTGCATGGCTATTGGTTTAGAGGTGGAAACGTCAACTCATTGGTAAACAGTGTTGTGCAGTGGGTGACTGGTGGCACTGACTTTAGCGATCTACCGCGGCACAGCTTGAGTTTAGCACCCTTTTTTTTACTAAATGATCAATTAAACTTCAGTATGTTTTTCGTAATGGTAAATCCTAGCATTTGTTAAAAGCTTGGATTTACCATAACTTTAAATCTCCACTTGCATTTCCACCCAGCATCACATTCAGTCTATCCTTTGCAGTCTTAAACCCTGGTGCTTATGCTTCCTCCTTTTGAATTCCAATACATTCCAGTCTTATCAAAATTAAAAAACTTCTTTATCAATCCATTTCTTTTTAAATACCTTTGCAGGTTCATGATCTGCACTTGCAGCATCACCAGACAGTTTAACATTGTGGATAATTTGTTTGTGACTGTATCTATAATTTTAACATGTTTTTTAATCAGTAAGGAATATTTCATACATAGTTTATTTATATATTTTTTTCCAAATCACTGTAAGTATGGATTGTAATGTAAAATGACTAGATCTTTCAGCATATAATTTGCTTTATAATTTGTGTGTGTGTCATTATCTGTCATCATGGTTAACTAACCTAGGTATGTACCCATGTGGCCATCATAAATGCAAACCGTGTGAATACCTGACCAAGACTAAGTCCTTTACCTCACACATTACAGGAGAAACATTCAAAATATTATCATGTCTAAATTGTATGTCTACAGAGGTTATTTACCTATTGTATTGCAACATTTGTGGAGTGCAATACATAGGACTTACCTCTAGAGACATCAAGTCAAGAATTCGTGAGCACTTATCCACAATAAATAGGGGCAAATCCAACACCCCTCTGGTCTGACACTTTAAACACAAGCATAATGGTGATATAAATTCATTGCGTTGGTGTGCCATAGAGAAAGTTAGACCACCTAAAAGAGGGGGAGATGTGGACAAGTTACTGGCTAAGAGGGAGGCCTTCTGGATGTTCAGATTGAGAACCAGACATCCAGAGGGCCTGAACTCAAGATACAATCTGATTAATTACTGGGAGTAGATACGACCCAGTGGATTGAGCTAGATTTACCATCTTTCCGGATAACTCTCTTGCTCATAGAGCACTAGAATAGAGAATCCCAGTTTATATATTAAGGTCCTTAACTTAGTCCGTTTAATGCCTGGATCTTTTTATCTATTCACACAGGGATTGAGTGAGGTTTAATATCCATAACTAAAATTGTTTGTTTTTTCCATCCATCTAACATTGAACAGATTATGCTTTTTTATATAGCTATATTTTGTGTTAGGACATATATATATATATATATATATATATATATCTTCTTAGGGATAAGTCTCCATTATAGACATTTTGGAAACTGATGAGGCTTTATTTGTTAACCAGCAGATCTCAACTTAATGGGATATTCGCTAATGGCATATTTAAACAGTAAATCGGGTGTCCGTGTGATATGGGGAATGAAACATTTCCACAAACGAATACCCCACTAATCAGTATCCATTTAAAAGCCTTCACAATAATAACTTTGCTGAATTATACAATGATAGATCTTTAACTTTTGTTTTAATATTAGTCTGTCAAGCTATACCATATATTTTTATTAAGTTTGTCTAGCTTTCTTTGTAAATATATGCTTAAAGTATAAATCATACATATTAGGAGGTTTAATAGAATAGATCTGTATAGCTAGCAAATGGGATTTAACTAGTATATCCACTACTTCACAACATATGGCATGGTTAATTAAGGGTTAAGGAGGAGTAACATTGATACCCAATTAGCTAACAGAGTGTGCTTTTTAAACGTTATGGTCTCAGCAAAATACCAGGCTATGATTACGGCTTTATGCTGAAACGCGTAAGCCCATTTTTGCTCTACTCCTACTAACCATTTTGTACAGGATACTGCTGTCCTTACTCACTTTTTAAATATTTTTTGAATAAAGAGTTGTTTTATTTTTTAGTTGTGGTGGCATTCTCCTTTTTTGTCATTATCTGTCACTTAGGTTTTTACTGTACTTTGAAAACGGTTTATTTTCCCCTCTTTATATGTGATTTTAATGATGATTCATTTGTATAAATGAGGGCACTAAAGTGGTTGATATAAGCCTGAGCCTCTAAATTTTTTTTTTTATATCTTACCTTAAAATTATTTTATGCTCAGTTGCAGTGATGCCCGATACTGCAGTTAGTGTAGCAGTGCATGATTGCGTTGCTGTAAAAAAACTTAGGGCTTCATTTATCTTTAGGTGGGCGGACGAGGTTTGCTGTCATGAACCTTGTCCGCCCAGCTGTGTGGTGAGCGGTCAGCAATTATGCTGAACGCAGTTAACATTGCACAAGCCGCTGATAAGTTTAAAGGGACAGTCTACACCAGAATTTTTATTGTTTAAAAAGATAGATAATCCCTTTATTATCAATTTCCCAGTTTTGCATAACCAACACAGTTATATTAATACACTTTTTACCGCTGTGATTATCTGTCTGTCTTTTGCAGACTGCCCCCTTATTTCAGTTATTTTGACAGACTTGCATTTTAGCCAATCACTGCTGACTCCTAGGTAACTCCACAGGAGTGAGCACAATGTTATCTATATGGTACACATGAACTAACGCCCTATAGTTGTAAAAAAACTGTCAAAATGCATTCAGATAAAAGGCGGCCTTCAAGCATATGAGCCAACCTAGGTTTAGCTTTCAACTAATAATACCAAGAGAACAAATCACATTTGATGCTTAGGTGCCCGATTGGCCCCCTGTTACCACGCAAGCCTTTAGGCTTGCCGGAAACAGCATTTAAGAAGCAGCAGACTTAAGCCTGTTCTGAGGCTGCAGACATCAATCCGCCCGATCCTATACTATCGTGTTGATTGACACCCCTGGCCGCAAATGTGCAGGGAGCAGCATTGCACAAGCAGCTCACCAGAACTGCTTGTGCAATGCTAAATGCAGACAGCATATGCTCTCAGCATTCAGCGATGTCTGGCGGACATGATACGCTACAGCATATGTCCGCCAGACATTGGTAAATCTGCCCCTAATAGTGAATTGAAGAGTTGTTTAAAATTGCATGCCCTATTTGAATCATAAAAGTTTAATTTTGACTAAACTGTCCCTATAATAAAGATCATCTACATTAGTGATATACATAATGTTTACATGTTTTTGAGGGTTTGTCATCACTAGTCTGTCTAGTAAATAAGGTGCTTAAAATATAACTAGTTGTAGACTGAGAAGTTTGAATATCTAATACTCCTTAAAGGGACAGTATACACTCATTTTCATATAACTGCATGTAATAGACACTACTATAAAGAATAAGATGCACAGATACTGATATAAAAATCCAGTATAAAATGGTTTAAAAACGTACTTAGAAGCTTTCAGTTTAGCTCTGTTGAAAAGGTAGTTGGAAAGCCCACTGCAAGTGGGAAATAAGACACTCCCCCGCTCCCCCTCCTTTTGCTTATGAAAAGACCCTTTACACAAACAGGAGCAAGCTGGAGAAGGTAGCTGACGGTATTCAAATAAAACTTTGGGGCTTGGTTAGGAGTCTCAAAATCAGAGCAATGTTATTTAAAAATAAGCAAAATTATACATTTTTAAAAAAAAAACCAAAACTTTATGGGCTTTATAAATAGATCATCTACAAAACATTATGCAAAGAAAAAATGAGTGTATAATGGCCCTTTAACTACCCCTACTTGATCTAAAGTACCTTTAAGATAGTATGACCAATTGGCTTATGAGGATGTCACGGCCAGCTTATAATTAATATAAAACATATGTATACTTTTTTAAATTAAAGGGACAGTAAAGTCAAAATTAAATGGATTGGATAGATCATGCAATTTTAAACAGCATTCCAATTTACTTATATTATCAATTTGCGTAATCCTCTTGATATGTTTTGTTAAAGAGAAATCCTAGGTGAGTTTAAGAGCATGCACGTTTCTTTAGTCATCTGGCAGTAGTGTTTGCAACAATGTTTATAGAAAGTTAGAGCCTAGGAGTATGCACGTGCCTTTAGCACTCTATGGCAGCAGTGTTTGCTGTTAATAAACGTTGCTGCCAGATGTCTAAAAAAGTGCACGCTTCTTAGCTCACCTAATATCACTCTTTAGCAAAGCATAGCAAGAGAACAAAGCAAAATTGATAATAGAAGTAAATTGAAAAGTTGTTTAAAATTTCATGCTGTATTTAAATCGCCAAAGTTTAATTTTTACTTTACTATTCCTTTAACATTATAGTGTTTGCTTATTTCTCCAACATTGGTGTGTCCGGTCCACGGCGTCATCCTTACTTGTGGGATATTCTCTTTCCCAACAGGAAATGGCAAAGAGTCCCAGCAAAGCTGGTCACATGATCCCTCCTAGGCTCCGCCCACCCCAGTCATTCTCTTTGCCGTTGCACAGGCAACATCTCCACGGAGATGGTTAAGAGTTTTTTGGTGTTTAAATGTAGTTTTATTCTTCTATCAAGTGTTTGTTATTTTAAAATAGTGCTGGTATGTACTATTTACTCTGAAACAGAAAAGGATGAAGATTTCTGTTTGTAAGAGGAAGATGATTTTAGCAGACAGTAACTAAAATCGATTGCTGTTTCCACACAGGACTGTTGAGATGAAGTAACTTCAGTTGGGGGAAACAGTTAGCAGACTTTTCTGCTTAAGGTATGACTAGCCATATTTCTAACAAGACCATGTAATGCTGGAAGGCTGTCATTTCCCCTCATGGGGACCGGTAAGCCATTTTCTTAGTCAAATATAAAAGAATAAAGGGCTTAAAAAAGGGCTTAAAAACTGGTAGACATTTTTATGGGCTAAAACGATTGCTTTATTGGGGCATATTATGCAGATTCTAGCTAATAATTGGCATTATAATCTTGGGGAACGTTTAAAAAACGGCAGGCACTGTGTTGGACACCTTTTTTAGTCTGGGGGCCTTTCTAGTTATAGACTGAGCCTCATTTTCGCGCCATTACTGCGCAGTTGTTTTTGGAGAGCAAGGCATGCAGATGCATGTGTGAGGATCTAAGAATCACTAAAAAAGCTTCTAGAAGGCGTCATTTGGTATCGTATTCCCCTCTGGGCTTGGTTGGGTCTCAGCAAAGCATATAGCTGGGACTGTATAGGGGTTAAATTTGAAAACGGCTCCGGTTCCGTTAATTTAAGGGTTAAAGCTCTGAAATTTGGTGTGCAATACTTTTAATGCTTTAAGACACAGTGGTGAAATTTTGAACAATTCCTTCATACTTTTTCACATATTCAGTAATAAAGTGTTTTCAGTTTGAAATTTAAAGTGACAGTAACGGTTTTATTTTAAAACGTTTTTTGTGCTTTGTTGACAAGTTTAAGCCTGTTTAACATGTCTGTACCATCAGATAAGCTATGTTCTATATGTATGAAAGCCAATGTGTCTCCCCATTTAAATTTATGTGATAATTGTGCCATAGTGTCCAAACAAAGTAAGGACAGTAATGCCACAGATAATGATATTGCCCAAGATGATTCCTCAAATGAGGGGAGTAAACATGATACTACATCATCCCCTACTGTGTCTACACCAGTTATGCCCACACAGGAGGCCCCTAGTACATCTAGTGCGCCAATACTTATTACCATGCAACAATTAACGGCTGTAATGGATAACTCCATAGCAAATCTTTTATCCAAAATGCCTACTTATCAGAGAAAGCGCGATTGAAGAGCAAGAGGACGCTGATGATAACTGTTCTGACATACCCTCACACCAATCTGAAGGGGCCATGAGGGAGGTTTTGTCTGATGGAGAAATCTCAGATTCAGGAAAAATTTCTCATCAAGCTGAACCTGATGTTGTGACATTTAAATTTAAATTAGAACATCTCCGCGCACTGCTTAAAGTGAATGTAAATTTTGATGCTAAAGTGCCCGGTTTTTAAAACTTTGATTAAAAACAGGGGCACTTTAATTCATCAATATTTTCATTTCACTCCTGTTGTGAAAATAAACTTACTTTTTAATCTTCACAGCAGCTCCAGCTTCCTCCACCTGTTTCAAAGCCTCTTCCTGGGTCTAAAATGAGGTATCTGGCTTCCTCCAATCACAGCAGTGAATCAGACACTGAATCCCCCGGGGGGGAATCTGTGATTGGAGGATGACCTATCAATCATTTCTGACATCAGAAATGGCTTGTGAGACCGGAGGAAGCAGCAGCTGCTGTGAAGTTTAAAAGGTAAGTTTTTTGTCACAACAGGAGTGAAATGTAAATTTTGATGAATTAAAGTGCCCCTGTTTTTAATCAAAGTTTTAAAAACCGGGTACTTAAACATCAAAATTTACATTCACTTTAAGGAGGTGTTATCTACTCTGGATGATTGTGACAATTTGGTCATTCCAGAGAAATTATGTAAGATGGACAAGTTCCTAGAGGTTCCGGTGCCCCCTGACGCTTTTCCTATACCCAAGCGGGTGGCGGACATAGTAAATAAAGAGTGGGAAAGGCCCGGCATACCTTTTGTTCCCCCCCTATATTTAAGAAATTATTTCCTATAGTCGACCCCAGAAAGGACTTATGGCAGACAGTCCCCAAGGTCGAGGGGGCGGTTTCTACTCTAAACAAACGCACTACTATTCCTATCGAAGATAGTTGTGCTTTCAAAGATCCTATGGATAAGAAATTAGAGGGTTTGCTTAAAAAGATTTTTGTACAGCAAGGTTACCTTCTACAACCAATTTCATGCATTGTTCCTGTCACTACGGCAGCGTGTTTCTGGTTCGAGGAACTAGAAAAGTCGCTCAGTAAAGAATCTTCGTATGAGGAGGTTATGGACAGAGTTCAAGCACTTAAATTGGCTAACTCTTTTGTTTTAGATGCCGCTTTGCAATTAGCTAGATTAGCGGCGAAAAATTCAGGGTTTGCTATCGTGGAGCGCAGAGCGCTTTGGCTAAAGTCTTGGTCAGCGGATGTGTCTTCCAAGACAAAATTGCTTAACATTCCTTTCAAAGGTAAAACATTATTTGGACCTGATTTGAAAGAGATTATTTCAGACATCACTGGGGGAAAGGGCCACGCCCTCCCACAGGATAGGTCTTTTAAGGCTAAAAATAAGCCTAATTTTCGTCCCTTTCGCAGAAACGGACCAGCCTCTAATTCTGTATCCTCTAAGCAAGAGGGTAATACTTCACAACCCAAACCAGCCTGGAAACCAATGCAAGGCTGGAACAAGGGTAAGCAGGCCAAGAAGCCTACCACTGCTACCAAAACAGCATGAAGGGATAGCCCCCGATCCGGGACAGGATCTAGTGGGGGGCAGACTTTCTCTCTTTGCTCAGGCTTGGGCAAGAGATGTTCAGGATCCTTGGGCGCTAGAAATAGTTTCTCAAGGTTATCTCCTGGAATTCAAGGAACTACCTCCAAGGGGAAGGTTCCACAGGTCTCAATTATCTTCAAACCAAATAAAGAGACAGGCATTCTTACATTGTGTAGAAGACCTGTTAAATATGGGAGTGATACATCCAGTTCCAATAAGAGAACAAGGAATGGGATTTTATTCCAATCTGTTCATAGTTCCCAAAAAAGAGGGAATATTCAGACCAATTTTGGATCTAAAGATCCTAAACAAATTTCTCAGGGTACCATCGTTCAAAATGGAAACTATTCGAACAATCCTACCTACTATCCAGGAAAATCAATTTATGACTACCGTGGATTTAAAGGATGCGTACCTACATATTCCTATCCACAAGGAACATCATCAGTTCCTAAGGTTCGCTTTTCTGGACAATCATTACCAGTTTGTGGCACTTCCATTCGGTTTAGCCACTGCTCCAAGGATTTTCACAAAGGTACTAGGGTCCCTTCTAGCGGTTCTAAGACCAAGGGGCATTGCAGTAGTACCTTACTTGGACGACATCCTGATTCAAGCGTCGTCCCTGTCAAAAGCAAAGGCTCATACGGACATCGTCCTAGCCTTTCTCAGATCTCACGGATGGAAGGTGAACAAAGAAAAAAGTTCTCTGTCCCCGTCAACAAGAGTTCCCTTCTTGGGAACAATAATAGATTCCTTAGAAATGAGGATTTTTCTGACAGAGGTCAGAAAATCAAAACTTCTAAGCTCTTGTCAAGTACTTCATTCTGTTCCTCGTCCTTCCATAGCGCAGTGCATGGAAGTAATAGGATTGATGGTTGCAACAATGGACATAGTTCCTTTTGCACGAATTCATCTAAGACCATTACAACTGTGCATGCTCAGACAGTGGAATGGGGATTATACAGACTTGTCTCCGACGATTCAAGTAGATCAAAAGACCAGAGATTCACTCCGTTGGTGGCTGACCCTGGACAATCTGTCACAGGGAATGAGCTTCCGCAGACCAGAGTGGGTCATTGTCACGACCGACGCCAGCCTAGTGGGCTGGGGCGCGGTCTGGGAATCCCTGAAAGCTCAGGGTCTATGGTCTCGGGAAGAGTCTCTTCTCCCGATAAACATTCTGGAACTGAGAGCGATATTCAATGCTCTCAGAGCTTGGCCTCAACTAGCAAAGGCCAAACTCATAAGGTTTCAGTCAGACAACATGACGACCGTTGCATATATCAATCATCAGGGGGGAACAAGGAGTTCCCTGGCGATGAAAGAAGTGACCAAGATAATTCAATGGGCGGAGGATCACTCCTGCCACTTGTCTGCGATCCACATCCCAGGAGTGGAAAATTGGGAAGCAGATTTTCTGAGTCGTCAGACATTCCATCCGGGGGAGTGGGAACTCCATCCGGAAATCTTTGCCCAAATAACTCAATTATGGGGCATTCCAGACATGGATCTGATGGCGTCTCGTCAGAACTTCAAGGTTCCTTGCTACGGGTCCAGATCCAGGGATCCCAAGGCGACTCTAGTAGATGCACTAGTAGCACCTTGGACCTTCAACCTAGCTTATGTATTCCCACCGTTTCCTCTCATCCCCAGGCTGGTAGCCAGGATCAATCAGGAGAGGGCCTCGGTGATCTTGATAGCTCTTGCGTGGCCACGCAGGACTTGGTATGCAGAACTGGTGAATATGTCATCGGCTCCACCATGGAAGCTACCTTTGAGACAGGACCTTCTTGTTCAGGGTCCATTCGAACATCCGAATCTGGTTTCCCTCCAACTGACGGCTTGGAGATTGAACGCTTGATTTTATCAAAGCGTGGGTTTTCAGATTCTGTAATAGATACTCTGATTCAGGCTAGAAAGCCTGTAACTAGAAAAATTTACCATAAAATATGGAAAAAATATATCTGTTGGTGTGAATCTAAAGGATTCCCATGGAACAAGATAAAAATTCCTAAGATTCTATCCTTTCTACAAGAAGGTTTGGAGAAAGGATTATCTGCAAGTTCTCTAAAGGGACAGATCTCTGCTTTATCTGTTTTACTTCACAAAAGACTGGCAGCCGTGCCGATGTTCAAGCATTTGTTCAGGCTCTGGTTAGGATCAAGCCTGTTTACAGACCTTTGACTCCTCCCTGGAGTCTAAATCTAGTTCTTTCAGTTCTTCAAGGGGTTCCGTTTGAACCTTTACATTCCATAGATATTAAGTTACTATCTTGGAAAGTTTTGTTTTTAGTTGCAATTTCTTCTGCTAGAAGAGTTTCAGAGTTATCTGCTCTGCAGTGTTCTCCGCCCTATCTGGTGTTCCATGCAGATAAGGTGGTTTTGCGTACTAAGCCTGGTTTTCTTCCGAAAGTTGTTTCCAACAAAAATATTAACCAGGAGATAGTTGTACCTTCTTTGTGTCCGAATCCAGTTTCAAAGAAGGAACGTTTGTTACACAATTTGGACGTAGTCCGTGCTCTAAAATTCTATTTAGAGGCTACTAAAGATTTCAGACAAACATCTTCCTTGTTTGTTGTTTATTCTGGTAAAAGGAGAGGTCAAAAAGCGACTTCTACCTCTCTTTCCTTTTGGCTTAAAAGCATTATCCGATAGCTGATGTTAGACGTTATTGTTATATAGTCAGAATACGTTTCTGTGGTATCTGACGAAGTTTTTTCTAATGCTGTTTGAATTGAACTAATTCCTATCTGCGAAATGACATAATCAAACCTTAACTGTACAGGTGTTTGAAATTTTGTACAACTGACTTTGCAATGTAAGCATGTTTATGCCCTGTATTTTTCACATTTCGCTAATAAAGCTTTATTTTGAAAAAAAAAAAAAAAAAAAAAAAAAAAGCATTATCCGATTGGCTTATGAGACTGCCGGACGGCAGCCTCCTGAAAGAATCACAGCTCACTCCACTAGGGCTGTGGCTTCCACATGGGCCTTCAAGAACGAGGCTTCTGTTGACCAGATATGTAAGGCAGCGACTTGGTCTTCACTGCACACTTTTGCCAAATTTTACAAATTTGATACTTTTGCTTCTTCGGAGGCTATTTTTGGGAGAAAGGTTTTGCAAGCTGTGGTGCCTTCCGTTTAGGTGACCTGATTTGCTCCCTCCCTTCATCCGTGTCCTAAAGCTTTGGTATTGGTTACCACAAGTAAGGATGACGCCGTGGACCGGACACACCAATGTTGGAGAAAACAGAATTTATGCTTACCTGATAAATTACTTTCTCCAACGGTGTGTCCGGTCCACGGCCCGCCCTGGTTTTTTTAATCAGGTCTGATGAATTATTTTCTCTAACTACAGTCACTACGGTATCATATGGTTTCTCCTATATATATTTCCTCCTGTCTGTCGGTCGAATGACTGGGGTGGGCGGAGCCTAGGAGGGATCATGTGACCAGCTTTGCTGGGACTCTTTGCCATTTCCTGTTGGGGAAGAGAATATCCCACAAGTAAGGATGACGCCGTGGACCGGACACACCGTTGGAGAAAGTAATTTATCAGGTAAGCATAAATTCTGTTTTATGTCTTTATGTTTTATAGAGGCCCTTGTATTAGCTGCCTCTGATGATCACTAATGCTGTGATTAAGTTTGCTCCTTATGATTTTTATGGTAATTTCAGTAATTCTATGTTTTCAAGCGATTATTTGTAAATTCCATCATATTGATTGGAAGAGAGAAAACTCTTGTGTATTGTTAGTCCATTAAAGAGGTGTATCACTACTTTCTGGGAAACTTGCTGCAATGTTATTTTGTCATCTGAATCACTAACACTGTGACTCTTATAAAAACACATATACATTCCAGTGGGACTTTTGTCATGGTAACAAACAGCCTTTAATAGCTGTTTATACTGACAGCTCGGAACATTTTAACGTGTTCTAATATTATATAATTTCCAGCTATCCAAAGCACAAATTAATTGCATAATCTTAAAGGGACACTGAACCCACTTTTTTTCTTTCATGACTCGGATAGAGCATGCAATTTTACGCAACTTTCTAATTCGCTCCTATTAGTTTTTCTTCGTTCTCTTGATAGTTGTTGTTACGGTTGCCTCCAGGCTGGCTGGAAGTTGGACCGTAGAAAAGGATGCTCCTAGCGCTCACCAAAGAATCATCAGCACCATAGTCAGCAATCCCTGTAGTGATATTAGCTGAAGCTGTCCCCTACAAACATGAGTCAAAGCTGCAAGTTAGAGGGACAGAAAATAGGTCTGATGTGCTGGAGCACACAGCCTCCTTTTTATTGAGGTTACATGCAAACAGGACACTCTCAGGGGGAGGCATAAAATCCCCCATCACACATTTGATATTAGATAGAGACACTCCCTTTGACAGGCCACAACATTTACTTCAGCAGATAACATTACACACAATAAAACAATGCAGTCCACCTTATCAATACTAGTCTGATTAGACAATGGGAAAGTTGATCACTAAACCTAATTAGAGCTAATCCCAGCAGACTTGTATTTAGAATAGGTTTCTTGAAGCTGAACAAAATTTAACTCTTAATGGCACACAATGAAACTGAACCAAGTGGGAGAAAGCCAGGGACAAGTCATTTCACAGGTCTGGGGACATAGTCTTAAAGGGGCATTGTTCATTAAAGTCACAATATGTCCCCAGATGGTTCTTAAAGGGCCACACACACCCAACAAAAGTCAATATGTCCTCAGGGGCACAATCTTCCAGGGGCCATAGTCATGTGGAAGGAGGCTGGCAAATAGGCTTCTCCAAAATCCAGGGAAGCAGGGCAATTTTTCATTTAAAGGGCCAGTTACAAACAGCAGTTTGTAACATATCTCCCCTTTTGGAGGGAGACTAACCAGGCACCTGACCTTCTGCCGGTCAGTGCCCAAGTTAGTCTCGCAACCCACCCACAAATAATCGCTAGCAGCAAAGTAGCCCCCCCACAATACGTAGTACTGGCCTGTAAGTTCCAGGTTGCAGGATGAAAGTGCAGCATCCTCGGCCTTCCTGGCGCAGCTGGGCAAATAGCTGATGGTACTTGTGGGGCAGAGGCCAGCGGCACTCTGCCCTGGTGCCAGCGCTTCTGCTGGGGTGAGGGGTTTGCAGGCCAGTCCTGTAACAAGGGGGTCTGTAGGGCAGAGGCCAGCAGCGCTCTGTTCTGATGCCAGCTCTTCTGCTGGGGGAATTGGGGCATAGTCCTGCCCGGTGGCAAAGGGAACGTGGGGGTCAGTGGGGGTTAACATCTCCACTGTTAACCCTGGGCCCAAGTTAGGAGTTAGCTGGGGAGGGGGAGATTGGCTTACCTCCTCCTCCTGATACTCCGGTGGCCGTTGGGAAGGGAGGTCGATGCTCTCCGCTTCCTGTGGAACATGCTGCGGCTGGGGAGAGAGACCGGTTGTCTCCTCTCCCTGGAAGGCACACTCCGGCTGGGGAGGGAGGTCGATGATCTCCCCTCCCTGTAGCTGGGTCTGTCGCTGGGGATCTGGGCCACCTGCCCAGCATCCCTGTAGGGCCGGTAGAGAGACTGCGGTCCCATCTCCACCTGCCTGCTGGGGGTCCTCCCAGGACCAGTCTATGAGGCCTGCTGCCTCTGGTATCTCTGGCTGGGGAAGGGGACTGGTTGTCTCTTCCCTCTGCACGGTATACTGCCGCTGGGGAGGGAGGTCGCTGCTCTCCTCTCCCTGTGGAACATGCTGCGGCTGGGGAGAGAGACCAGGTGTCCATACCCTCAAACTCCACAGTTGGCGCTCAAAGGCTCGTGCTGCTTCGTTCTCAGTAGCCAATTCCCGGATGAGGCGACTGACTACCTCCTGCGCAGGGTCTGGACCATATCGGACTAGCCGCCTCTTTACCTCTGGAACGAAATCCGCGCCCTCATAGCGACGGATCAGGTTGAGGTGCTCTTCACAGGGTTCTGACCAGTATCTTGTCAGCTCCATGCTGCTGTAGGTAGGGACGCTGTGCAGTGGCTAGCGTTGCCCTCAATAACTTTCCTACGATACCAGTGCTGTTGTGGTGCTGCTCCTTGCGCTAGGACGCTAATCCCACCGCTGCCGCCAAATGTTACGGTTGCCTCCAGGCTGGCTGGAAGTTGGACCGTAGAAAAGGATGCTCCTAGCGCTCACCAAAGAATCATCAGCACCATAGTCAGCAATCCCTGTAGTGATATTAGCTGAAGCTGTCCCCTACAAACATGAGTCAAAGCTGCAAGTTAGAGGGACAGAAAATAGGTCTGATGTGCTGGAGCACACAGCCTCCTTTTTATTGAGGTTACATGCAAACAGGACACTCTCAGGGGGAGGCATAAAATCCCCCATCACACATTTGATATTAGATAGAGACACTCCCTTTGACAGGCCACAACATTTACTTCAGCAGATAACATTACACACAATAAAACAATGCAGTCCACCTTATCAATACTAGTCTGATTAGACAATGGGAAAGTTGATCACTAAACCTAATTAGAGCTAATCCAAGCAGACTTGTATTTAGAATAGGTTTCTTGAAGCTGAACAAAATTTAACTCTTAATGGCACACAATGAAACTGAACCAAGTGGGAGAAAGCCAGGGACAAGTCATTTCACAGGTCTGGGGACATAGTCTTAAAGGGGCATTGTTCATTAAAGTCACAATATGTCCCCAGATGGTTCTTAAAGGGCCACACACACCCAACAAAAGTCAATATGTCCTCAGGGGCACAATCTTCCAGGGGCCATAGTCATGTGGAAGGAGGCTGGCAAATAGGCTTCTCCAAAATCCAGGGAAGCAGGGCAATTTTTCATTTAAAGGGCCAGTTACAAACAGCAGTTTGTAACAGTTGTATTTGAAAAAGCAGGAATGTAAGCTTGCGAGCCAGCCTATCTTTGGTTCAGCACCTGTGTAGCGCTTGCTGATTGGTGGCTAAATGCAGACACCAATCAGCAAGCGCTGTCCAGAGCGCTTAACCAAAAAATGTGCCCGGCTTGTAAGGTTACATTCCTGCTTTTTTAATTAAAGATAGCAAGAGAATGAAGAAAAATTGATAATAGGAGTAAATTAGAAAGTTGCTTAAAATTGCCTGAATCATGAAATAAATTTCTTTTGGGTTTAGTATCTTTTTTAAATAAATGTTTTTAATGATAATTTGTGCAATTTAAATTGAAGATTTTTAATATTGGCTTATTTAAGATTAATATTGGCTAAAATTCTAGCCGTGTGGTCACTAAAACCAGCTGGGTGACGCACCTCAGGCACAGCTCCTAACCTGTATCCGTAGCTTGTTAAATGGAACCCAAAGTTCTGAGGTCAGAGAGATGGGTTGAAAAAAACAATGTTAGGAATCCTTAGAAAAACAGGACCAAAATCAGATAAATGCAGATACAAATGCAGTGTTCTCCCCAGTATGTTATTTTTTAATGCCTGTTGAATATCATTTATGAATTACAATTTTTTTTAAATTATAGAATATTAATCTGCCCCATCCTGCTTCTTGATAATGCCACCTGGCTTTCAAAATTTCTTTGGAGAACACTAGATATCAAGTCATAGCAAAACTAACTAATCTGCCCATTAACTGTCTAATTATATTTAAAGAAATTCAAGTTTGGTTCACTAGTTTGTTTTTTCACTTAATCAATGTAGATCATGTAACAAATCACTGGTGAATATGACGCACTACACAGGGTCTGACATCTTCCTGTAAATATGATGGTAACTTGTCAGATTTAAGTTTTATATTGCTCACACTATAGAGGAGTATATTCCAGCGCATTATGCTTAATATTTCTGGGCTTATCTTTTGTTCCACTTAAAGAATAGGGATGAGCCCAGAAATGTGTAGATTGGAATATCCCTCTATACATTGTGATTGACAGCTCCTCAGTATTAAAATCTGCTGACAAAATGTGATCCATCACAAATAGGGAACATAATTTGCTTTGTATTTTATGAACAAGGTTTAGCTGCGGTAATTTATTCATTTTGTATAATATATTTTAAGAGATAAGACATGCAGTACTACACCTTTAATATAGTAACATTCTTTTCTCTCTTTAGGTTTTCGCAGAGAGCAAGGATGAGACCGCTGTAGTTCTTTTTGGCACAGAAGGCACTAAAAATGCCCTCGCAGATGGGGATCAGTATCAGAACATCACAGTACAACGGCACCTGATGCTTCCAGACTTTGAGCTTTTAGAGGAAATTGAAAGCGTTCTAGAGCCAGGCTCTCAGCAGGCAGACTGTATCCTTGTTGTAAGCTTTGGGGTATTGGCGTGTAAGGTAGTCGTGTGATTAAATCATGACTGTGACTGATGTGAAGAAAGTGTTATTATTACGTTGGCAGAGTTATTGATAGGCTGTGTTACTGTTAGATAACAATATATTAAGCAGGTAAAAATTGCTGCCTTGGCATAAAGAATCAGAACAGCTATGGATCAAAATACACTTCAGAAAGACACAAATAAAGTATTGTGTGTTTCGGTAAAATATATTTTTTTGTGTTATTTTTTTTTTGCCTTTTAGTTTGCCTCACTTACTTTATCTCCCCCCACCCCCTTGAAATCTGAATGTATTAAGAGGAAACCATCATCCTTTTAGAAGATCTAAATGGATATAAAAATAGAAATCTTTTTTTTTTTTTTTTTTTTACAGATATTAAAATTCCGTGCTGTAAGTAAAAGCACGGCACACATTAATTGAATCAGAATGTCACAATGGTGACATTAGAAACCATGGCTTTATGAGTAGTGCTGTTAAAGCTCTGTAACATTTTTAAGACATTATTTTTCATGTTGACAGTTGAATATTAACATTATGGTTAAAGAAGTCTTGTAATAGGCATTTTTATTATTACAATTGTGTTTTTAATCAGGCTTTTTAGAATTGGGTTAGTCACATCTTTTGTATGTCACACAAACCACAATAATCTATTTCACATTTATTGCTCTTAACGTCTGTAGTCCTGGATGCTCTTATTGTTTGCATGGACATACTTCAAAAAGAGACTTTGTAAGTAATTGGTGTTTTCAGAAATACAAATATGAACTCCTTTTTATTGTATTAATATTCTGGCTTTCTTGGTACCGACTTCAAAATTAAATTTCATTATTGAAAATGACCTTAAGATTTTAGAAAACTTTCCAATTTACTACTTTTGTCAGACCCCTTTCTTCTGGTATCCTTTGTTGAATGAGTGCTATATGAAAGTGCTTTTGTAACAATATTATACATAATACAAGTGCAATGTTCCTTAGCCTACTTCAATATATATAAAACAATACTAAGACTGTATAATGGCAAACTAGTTTATTAATAAATCCAAACTAGAGCACATTGTGGCTATAACAAGAGCTAAATCTCCTACATCTATCTGTCACATTTCCTGCTGATTTAATCAGCGCTTGTTCAGAGATACACTATATGGCCAAAAGTATGTGGACACATAAAATCCAACACATAGCCATGAACTCTTCATAGATACACATTGGCAGTACAATGGGTCATGCTGAAGAGCTAAGTAACTTTAAACGTGACACAGTCAAAGGATGTCACCTTTGTAATAAATCAGTTTGTGAAATTTCTCCCCTATTAGATCTGCCCTGGTCAACTGTAAGTTTTATTATTGTAAAGTGGAAGTGTCTAGGATGGACAACAACTCATTGAGTAAAATTTGCCTATAATCTGTTGCATTAGTTACTACAGAGTTCCAAACTGTGTCTGGAAGCAACATCAGCACAAGAACGTCTGGAGCTTCATGAAATTGGGTTTTTCTCTTGTAGCCTGATGGAAGAGTCTAGGTGTACAAATATATTTCTCCAACATTGGTGTGTCCGGTCCACGGCGTCATCCTTACTTGTGGGAATATCTCTTCCCCAACAGGAAATGGCAAAGAGTCCCAGCAAAGCTGGCCATATAGTCCCTCCTAGGCTCCGCCCACCCCAGTCATTCTCTTTGCCGTTGCACAGGCAACATCTCCACGGAGATGGTTAAGAGTATGTGGTGTTTAGTTGTAGTTTTTTTATTCTACTATCAAGAGTTTGTTATTTTAAAATAGTGCTGGTATGTACTATTTACTCTGAAACAGAAAAAGATGAAGATTTCTGTTTGTGAGAGGAAGATGATTTTAGCAGACAGTAACTAAAATCGTTTGCTGTTTCCACATAGGACTGTTGAGATGAAGTAACTTCAGTTGGGGGAAACAGTTAGCAGACTTTTCTGCTTAAGGTATGACTAGCCATATTTCTAACAAGACTGTGTAATGCTGGAAGGCTGTCATTTCCCCTCATGGGGACCGGTAAGCCATTTTCTTAGTCTCAAACAGAATAAAGGGCTTAATATGGGCTATAAAACTGGTAGACACTTTTATGGGCTAAATCGATTGCTTTATTTGGACATTTTATACATGTTTATGCTGATAATTCACACTTATAAACTTGGGGAACGCTTTTTAACGTCAGGCACTATGTTAGACACCTTTTCCAGTCAGGAAGGGCCTTCCCAGTTGTAGGCTGAGCCTCATTTTCGCGCCATTACTGCGCAGTTGTTTTTGAGTGCAAGACATGCAGATGCATGTGTGAGGACCTGAGAGTAGTTGGAAAAGTTCCTAGAAGGCGTCATTTGGTATCGTATTCCCCTCTGGGCTTTGTAAAGTCACAGCAAAGGCTGTAGCTGGGACTATATAGGGGTTAAATCTGTAACCGGCTCCGGTTTCGTTATTTTAAGGGTTAAAGCTCTGAAAATTGGTGTGCAATACTTTTAATGCTTTAAGACACTGTGGTGAAATTTTGGTAAATTTTGAAGAATTCCTTCATATATTTTCACATATTCAGTAATAAAGTGTGCTCTGTTTTGAAATTTAAAGAGACAGTAACGGTTTTGTTTTAAAACGGTTTTTGTGCTTTATTGACAAGTTTAAGCCTGTTTAACATGTCTGTGCCTTCAGATAAGCTATGTTCTATATGTATGAAAGCCAATGTGTCTCCCCCTTCAAAATTGTGTGATAATTGTGCCATAGCGTCCAAACAAAGTAAGGACAGTACTGCCACAAATAATGAAATTGCCCAAGATGATTCCTCAAGTGAAGGGAGTAGACATGGTTCTACATCATCTCCTTCTGTGTCTACGCCAGTTTTGCCCACGCAGGAGGCCCCTAGTACTTCTAGCGCGCCAATGCTTATTACCATGCAACAATTGACGGCTGTAATGGATAACTCCATAGCAAATATTTTATCCAAAATGCCTGCATATCAGAGAAAACGCGATTGCTCTGTTTTAAACACTGAAGAGCAGGAGGGCGCTGATGATAATTGTTCTGTCATACCCTCACACCAATCTGAAGGGGCCATGAGGGAGGTTTTGTCAGATGGGGAAATTTCAGATTCAGAAAAAAATTTCTCAACAGTCTGAACCTGATGTTGTGACATTTAAATTTAAATTAGAACATCTCCGCGCACTGCTTAAGGAGGTGTTATCTACTCTGGATGATTGTGACAACTTGGTCATTCCAGAAAAATTATGCAAGATGGACAAGTTCCTAGAGGTTCCGGTGCACCCTGACGCTTTTCCTATACCCAAGCGGGTGGCGGACATAGTGAATAAGGAGTGGGAGAAGCCCGGCATACCTTTTGTTCCCCCTCCTATATTTAAGAAATTATTTCCTATGGTCGACCCCAGAAAGGACTTATGGCAGACAGTCCCTAAGGTCGAGGGGGCAGTTTCTACTCTAAACAAGCGCACTTCTATTCCTATCGAAGATAGTTGTGCTTTCAAAGATCCTATGGATAAAAAATTGGAAGGTTTGCTTAAAAAGATTTTTGTACAGCAAGGTTACCTTCTACAACCCATTTCATGCATTGTTCCTGTCACTACAGCAACGTGGTTCTGGTTCGAGGAACTAGAAAAGTCGCTCAGTAGAGAGACTCCATATGAGGAGGTTATGGACAGAGTTCACGCACTTAAGTTGGCAAACTCTTTTATTTTAGATGCCGCTTTGCAATTAGCTAGATTAGCGGCGAAAAATTCAGGGTTTGCAATTGTGGCGCGCAGAGCGCTTTGGCTAAAGTCTTGGTCAGCGGATGTATCATCCAAGACAAAATTGCTTAACATCCCCTTCAAGGGTAAAACTCTCTTTGGACCAGAATTGAAAGAGATTATCTCAGACATCACTGGGGGAAAGGGCCACACCCTCCCACAAGATAGGCCTTTCAAGGCCAAGAATAAGTCTAATTTTCGTTCCTTTCGTAATTTCAGGAACGGACCGGCCTCTAATTCTGCATCCTCTAAGCAAGAGGGTAATGCCTCACAGTCCAAACCAGCCTGGAAACCGATGCAAGGCTGGAACAAGGGTAAGCAGACCAAGAAGCCTGCTACCACTAACAAAACAGCATGAAGGAGTAGCCCCCGATCCGGGACCGGATCTAGTGGGGGGCAGACTCTCTCTCTTTGCTCAGGCTTGGGCAAGAGATGTTCAGGATCCCTGGACGCTAGAAATAGTTTCTCAGGGTTATCTTCTTGAATTCAAGGAACTACCCCCAAGGGGACGGTTCCACATGTCTCACTTATCCTCAAACCAAATAAAGAGACAGGCGTTCTTACATTGTGTAGAAGACCTGCTAAAGATGGGAGTGATACACCCAGTTCCAATGACGGAACAAGGAATGGGATTTTACTAAAATCTGTTTGTAGTTCCCAAAAAAGAGGGAACCTTCAGACCAATTCTGGATTTAAAGATCCTAAACAAATTTCTCAGGGTACCATCATTCAAAATGGAAACCATTCGAACGATTCTACCCACTATCCAGGAAGGTCAATTTATGACTACCGTGGATCTAAAGGATGCGTACCTACATATTCCTATCCACAAAGAACATCATCAGTTCCTAAGGTTCGCCTTTCTGGACAAACATTACCAGTTTGTGGCCCTCCCATTCGTATTAGCCACTGCTCCAAGGATTTTCACAAAGGTACTCGGGTCCCTTCTAGCGGTTCTAAGACCGAGGGGCATTGCAGTAGTACCATACTTGGACGACATTCTAATACAAGCGTCGTCCCTTTCAAAAGCATAGGCTCATACAGACATCGTTCTGGCCTTTCTCAGATCTCACGGATGGAAGGTGAACATAGAAAAAAGTTCTCTGTCTCCGTCAACAGAGTTCCCTTCCTGGGAACAATAATAGATTCCTTAGAAATGAGGATCTTTCTGACAGATGTCAGAAAGTCAAAACTTCTAAGCGCTTGTCAAGTTCTTCATTCTGTTCCACGTCCTTCCATAGCTCAGTGCATGGAAGTAGTAGGGTTGATGGTTGCAGCAATGGACATAGTTCCTTTTGCGCAAATTCATCTAAGACCATTACAACTGTGCATGCTGAAACAGTGGAATGGGGACTATACAGACTTGTCTCCAGTGATTCAAGTAGATCAGAAGACCAGAGATTCACTCCGTTGGTGGATATCCCTGGACCACCTATCCCAGGGAATGAGCTTCCGCAGACCAGAGTGGGTCATTGTCACGACCGACGCCAGTCTAGTGGGCTGGGGTGCGGTCTGGGAATCCCTGAAAGCTCAGGGACTATGGTCTCGGGAAGAGTCTCTTCTCCCGATAAACATTCTGGAACTAAGAGCGATATTCAATGCTCTCAGGGCTTGGCCTCAGCTTGCAAAGGCAAGATTCATAAGATTCCAATCAGACAACATGACGACTGTTGCGTATATCAATCATCAGGGGGGAACAAGGAGTTCCCTGGCGATGAAAGAAGTAACCAAAATAATACAATGGGCGGAGAATCACTCCTGCCATGTATCTGCGATCCACATCCCAGGTGTGGAAATCTGGGAAGCGGATTATCTGAGTCGTCAGACATTCCATCCGGGGGAGTGGGAACTCCACCCGGAGATTTTTGCCCAGTTGACTCAATTATGGGGCATTCCAGACATGGATCTGATGGCGTCTCGTCAGAACTTCAAGGTTCCTTGCTACGGGTCCAGATCCAGGGATCCCAAGGCGACTCTAGTGGATGCACTAGTAGCGCCTTGGACCTTCAACCTAGCTTATGTGTTCCCACCGTTTCCTCTCATTCCCAGGCTGGTAGCCAGGATCAAACAGGAGAGGGTCTCGGTGATCTTGATAGCTCCTGCGTGGCCATGCAGGACTTGGTATGCAGACCTGTTGAATATGTCATCGGTTCCACCATGGAAGCTACCTTTGAGACAGGACCTTCTTGTTCAGGGTCCATTCGAACATCCAAATCTGGTCTCCCTCCAGCTGACGGCTTGGAGATTGAACGCTTGATTCTATCAAAGCGTGGGTTTTCAGATTCGGTGATTGATACTCTGGTTCAGGCCAGAAAACCGGTAACTAGAAAGATTTACCATAAAATATGGAAAAGATATATCTGCTGGTGGGAATCAGGTAAAAATTCCTAAGATTCTTTCCTTTCTACAAGAAGGTTTGGATAAAGGATTATCTGCGAGTTCTCTAAAGGGACAGATTTCTGCTTTATCTGTCTTACTACACAAACGATTGGCAGCTATGCCAGATGTTCAAGCATTTGTTCAGGCTCTGGTTAGGATCAAGCCTGTTTACAGACCTTTGACTCCTCCCTGGAGTTTAAATCTAGTTCTTTCAGTTCTTCAAGGGGTTCCGTTTGAACCTCTACATTCCATAGATATTAAGTTGTTATCTTGGTAAGTTTTGTTTTTGTTTGCTATTTCTTCTGCTAGAAGAGTTTCAGAGTTATCTGCTCTGCAGTGTTCTCCGCCCTATCTGGTGTTCCATGCAGATAAGGTGTTTTTGCGTACTAAGCCTGGTTTCCTTCCAAAGGTTGTTTCTAACAAAAATATTAACCAGGAGATAGTTGTACCTTCTTTGTGTCCGAATCCAGTTTCAAAGAAGGAACGTTTGTTACACAATTTGGACGTAGTCCGTGCTCTAAAATTCTATTTAGAAGCTACAAAGGATTTCAGACAAACATCTTCTCTGTTTGT
This sequence comes from Bombina bombina, assembly GCF_027579735.1. NCBI lineage: Eukaryota > Metazoa > Chordata > Amphibia > Anura > Bombinatoridae > Bombina > Bombina bombina. The sequence continues at coordinate 328,134,368 of NC_069499.1, forward strand.
CGTCTATTCTGGTAAAAGGAGAGGTCAAAAAGCGACTTCTACCTCTCTTTCCTTTTGGCTTAAAAGCATCATCCGATTGGCTTACGAGACTGCCGGACGGCAGCCTCCTGAAAGAATCACAGCTCACTCCACTAGGGCTGTGGCTTCCACATGGGCCTTCAAGAACGAGGCTTCTGTTGATCAGATATGTAAGGCAGCGACTTGGTCTTCACTGCACACTTTTGCCAAATTTTACAAATTTGATACTTTTGCTTCTTCGGAGGCTATTTTTGGGAGAAAGGTTTTGCAAGCCGTGGTGCCTTCCGTTTAGGTAACCTGATTTGCTCCCTCCCTTCATCCGTGTCCTAAAGCTTTGGTATTGGTTCCCACAAGTAAGGATGACGCCGTGGACCGGACACACCAATGTTGGAGAAAACAGAATTTATGCTTACCTGATAAATTACTTTCTCCAACGGTGTGTCCGGTCCACGGCCCGCCCTGCTTTTTTAATCAGGTCTGATGAATTATTTTCTCTAACTACAGTCACCACGGTATCATATGGTTTCTCCTATATTTTTCCTCCTGTCCGTCGGTCGAATGACTGGGGTGGGCGGAGCGGAGCCTAGGAGGGACTATATGGCCAGCTTTGCTGGGACTCTTTGCCATTTCCTGTTGGGGAAGAGATATTCCCACAAGTAAGGATGACGCCGTGGACCGGACACACCGTTGGAGAAAGTAATTTATCAGGTAAGCATAAATTCTGTTTTTAGACTATTCGGTGCTTCCAGCTTTGTGGCAGCAGCATGGGGTATTCCCCTTTCTTGTTCAAGCATGGAGGCATGGTTCGGCGAGTTTGGTGTGGAGGAAATAGAGTGCCGGGCAGAGCCCGGACTCCAGTTCCCAGTTCCTCTAAACACCTTTGGTATGAACTAGAATGCTCATTGCAAACCAGACCCTATCACCTATTTTGGGGCCCCATACTTAACCATTGATCAGCGCCCCCCACCCTTTGACATGTGCAATTTTTGACCAAGTTACTAAAACGTATATGTACTTTATTCTTACGAGTAGTCAAACTTTGAAATGTAATGGTAGTAACACACAAAAACACAGACACACTCATACACTGAAACTCACACATAAGGATTCACATATAGAAACTCTAGCAGACACGCAAAGAAACACACTCAGACACAGACACTCAGCACTTGTTTACATTGACCTGACAAGTAATGAGGTAGACTACAGTTTTGTCAAAAAAGATTGTGAATAATCAGTAGTAAGGTCAAAATGTTCTAAAAAGAAACAGACAATAGACACACACACACAAACTTGCACATACACCCAAGGAAACACCCACAGAGACACCCACAGAAAACACACAAAGACATAGATACACATCCTCACAGAGACACCCACAGAAAATGCAGACATACACACCCTCACAGAGATACCCACAGACATATGCACACACCCTCACAGAGTCACCCACATAAAATACACAGACATATGCACACATCCTCACAGAGACATCCACAGAAAACACACAGACATACATACATATACACACACACCCCCTCACAGAGACATCCACAGAAAATACACAAATACATACACACACACACACACACACACACACACACACACACAGAGACATCCACAGAAAATGCACAAAGACATACACACACACACACAGTCTCTCACAGACACTCACAGAAAATGCAAAAAGACATACGCACACACCCTCACAGACATCCACAGAAAACACAGACATACACACACACACACACACACACACACACACACACACACACACACACAGAGACACCCATAGAAAACACACAGACATACATACACACACCCTCACTGAGACATCCACAGAAAATGCACAGACATACACACACACACACACACACACCCTCACAGAGACACTCACAGAGACACCCACAGAAAACACACACACACCCTCACAGAGACACCCACAGAAAACACACACACACCCTCACAGAGACACCCACAGAAAACACACACACTCACAGAGACACCCACAGAAAACACACACACACACCCTCACAGAGACACCCACAGAAAACACACACCCTCACAGAGACACCCACAGAAAACACACACGCACACACACCCTCACAGAGACACCCACAGAAAACACACAGGCACCCTCACAGAGACACCCACAGAAAACACACACACACCCTCACAGAGACACCCACAGAAAACACACAGACATACATACACCTCCCCCCCACAGAAAATGCACATACCGGCACAGAGACATCCACAGAAAACACAGACATACATACACACACACACACCCTCACAGAGACATCCACAGATAACACACAAAGACATACACACACACCCTCACAGAAGCATCCACAGAAAATACACAAATACATACACACAGGGACACCCACAAAAATGCACAAAGAAATATGCACACCCCCTTACAGAGACATCCACAGAAAATGCACAAAGACATATGCACACACCCTCACAGACATCCATAGAAAACAGACATACATACACAAATACACACACACACACACACACAGACACCCATACAAAACACACAGACATACATACATACACACACACACCCTCACAGAAAACACACAGACACGCACACCCTCACAGACACCCACAGAAAATGCACAGTCACACACACACACACACACACCCTCACAGAGACACCCACAGAAAACACAGACATATGCACACACCCTCACAGAGACACCCACAGAAAACACACACACTCACAGAGACACCCACAGAAAACACACACACTCACAGAGACACCCACAGAAAACACACACACTCACAGAGACACCCACAGAAAACACACACACTCACAGAGACACCCACAGAAAACACACACACACCCTCACAGAGACACCCACAGAAAACACACACCCTCACAGAGACACCCACAGAAAACACACACACACCCTCACAGAGACACCCACAGAAAACACACACACACCCTCACAGAGACACCCACAGAAAACACACACCCTCACAGAGACACCCACAGAAAACACACACCCTCACAGAGACACCCACAGAAAACACACACGCACACACACCCTCACAGAGACACCCACAGAAAACAGACATATGCACACACCCTCACAGAGACACCCACAGAAAACACACAGACAGACATACATACACACACACAGAAAATGCACAGAGACACCCACAGAAAACACATAAATACATACACACACACACACACTCACAGAGACATTCACAGATAACACACAGACATACATACACACACACACCCTCACAGAGACACGCACAAAGAAATACGCACACACCCTCACAGAGACATCCACAGAAAATGCACAAAGATATACGCACACACCCTCACAGAGACATCCACAGAAAGACATATACACCCATCCACAGAAAATACAGACACACACACACATACACCCTTACAGAGACACCCACAGAAAATGCACAAAGGCATATGCACACACCTTCACAAAGACATCCAAAGAAAACACACAGACATACACACGCACCCTCACAGAGACACCCACAGAAAACACAGACACACACACACACACACCCTCACAGAGACATCCACAGAAAACACACAAAGACATCCACAACCACCCTCACAGAGGCATCCACAGAAAATACACAGACATACATACATACACACACACACACACACACACACCCACACACCCTTACAGAGACACCCACAGAAAATGCAGTGTGACATGCATGATAAAAAAAATAGCATAAATGAAGAGATCACTTTCTCCAACATAGGTGTGTCCGGTCCACGGCGTCATCCTTACTTGTGGGATATTCTCTTCCCCAACAGGAAATGGCAAAGAGCCCAGCAAAGCTGGTCACATGATCCCTCCTAGGCTCCGCCTACCCCAGTCATTCTCTTTGCCGTTGTACAGGCAACATCTCCACGGAGATGGCTTAGAGTTTTTTAGTGTTTAACTGTAGTTTTTATTATTCAATCAAGAGTTTGTTATTTTAAAATAGTGCTGGTATGTACTATTTACTCTGAAACAGAAAAGAGATGAAGATTTCTGTTTGTATGAGGAAAATGATTTTAGCAACCGTTACTAAAATCCATGGCTGTTCCACACAGGACTGTTGAGAGGAATTAACTTCAGTTGGGGGAACAGTGAGCAGTCTTTTGCTGCTTGAGGTATGACACATTCTAACAAGACGATGTAATGCTGGAAGCTGTCATTTTCCCTATGGGATCCGGTAAGCCATGTTTATTCAGAAAGTAAATAAGGGCTTCACAAGGGCTTATTGAGACTGTAGACTTTTTCTGGGCTAAATCGATTCATATATAATACACATATTTAGCCTTGAGGAATCATTTAATCTGGGTATTTTGATAAAATAATATCGGCAGGCACTGTTTTAGACACCTTATTCTTTAGGGGCTTTCCCTAATCATAGGCAGAGCCTCATTTTCGCGCCGGTATTGCGCACTTGTTTTTGAGAGGCATGACATGCAGTCGCATGTGTGAGGAGCTCTGATACATAGAAAAGACTTTTTGAAGGCGTCATTTGGTATCGTATTCCCCTTTGGGCTTGGTTGGGTCTCAGCAAAGCAGATACCAGGGACTGTAAAGGGGTTAAAGTTAAAAACGGCTCCGGTTCCGTTATTTTAAGGGTTAAAGCTTCCAAATTTGGTGTGCAATACTTTTAAGGCTTTAAGACACTGTGGTGAAATTTTGGTGAATTTTGAACAATTCCTTCATACTTTTTCGAATTGCAGTAATAAAGTGTGTTCAGTTTAAAATTTAAAGTGACAGTAACGGTTTTATTTTAAAACGTTTTTTGTACTTTGTTATCAAGTTTATGCCTGTTTAACATGTCTGAACTACCAGATAGACTGTGTTCTGAATGTGGGGAAGCCAGGGTTCCTTCTCATTTAAATAAATGTGATTTATGTGACACTGAAAATGATGCCCAAGATGATTCCTCAAGTGAGGGGAGTAAGCATGGTACTGCATCATTCCCTCCTTCGTCTACACGAGTCTTGCCCACTCAGGAGGCCCCTAGTACATCTAGCGCGCCAATACTCCTTACTATGCAACAATTAACGGCTGTAATGGATAATTCTATCAAAAACATTTTAGCCAAAATGCCCACTTATCAGCGTAAGCGCGACTGCTCTGTTTTAGATACTGAAGAGCATGAGGACGCTGATGATAATGGTTCTGAAATGCCCCTACACCAGTCTGAGGGGGCCGGGGAGGTTTTGTCTGAGGGAGAAATTTCAGATTCAGGGAAAATTTCTCAACAAGCTGAACCCGATGTGATTACATTTAAATTTAAGTTGGAACATCTCCGCGCTCTGCTTAAGGAGGTGTTATCCACTCTGGATGATTGTGAGAATTTGATCATCCCAGAGAAACTATGTAAAATGGACAAGTTCCTAGAGGTCCCGGGGCTCCCAGAAGCTTTCCCTATACCCAAGCGGGTGGCGGACATTGTAAATAAAGAATGGGAAAGGCCCGGTATACCTTTCGTCCCTCCCCCCATATTTAAAAAATTGTTTCCTATGGTCGACCCCAGAAAGGACTTATGGCAGTCAGTCCCCAAGGTCGAGGGAGCGGTTTCTACTTTAAACAAACGCACCACTATACCCATAGAAGATAGTTGTGCTTTCAAAGATCCTATGGATAAAAAATTAGAAGGTTTGCTTAAAAAGATGTTTGTTCAGCAAGGTTACCTTCTACAACCAATTTCATGCATTGTCCCTGTCACTACAGCCGCGTGCTTCTGGTTCGATGAACTAGTTAAGGCGATCGATAGTGATTCTCCTCCTTATGAGGAGATTATGGACAGAATCTGTGCTCTCAAATTGGCTAATTCTTTCACCCTAGACGCCACTTTGCAATTGGCTAGGTTAGCGGCGAAAAATTCTGGGTTTGCTATTGTGGCGCGCAGAGCGCTTTGGTTGAAATCTTGGTCAGCGGATGCGTCTTCCAAGAACAAACTACTTAACATTCCTTTCAAGGGGAAAATGCTGTTTGGCCCTGACTTGAAAGAGATTATCTCTGATATCACTGGGGGTAAGGGCCACGCCCTTCCTCAGGATAGGTCTTTCAAGGCCAAAAATAAACCTAATTTTCGTCCCTTTCGTAGAAACGGACCAGCCCCAAGTGCTACGTCCTCTAAACAAGAGGGTAATACTTCTCAAGCCAAGCCAGCCTGGAGACCAATGCAAGGCTGGAACAAGGGAAAGCAGGCCAAGAAACCTGCCACTGCTACCAAGACAGCATGAAATGTTGGCCCCCGATCCGGGACCGGATCTGGTGGGGGGCAGACTCTCTCTCTTCGCTCAGGCTTGGGCAAGAGATGTTCTGGATCCTTGGGCACTAGAAATAGTCTCCCAAGGTTATCTTCTGGAATTCAAGGGACTTCCCCCAAGGGGGAGGTTCCACAGGTCTCAATTGTCTTCAGACCACATAAAAAGACAGGCATTCTTACATTGTGTAGAAGACCTGCTAAAAATGGGAGTAATTCATCCTGTTCCATTAGGAGAACAAGGGATGGGGTTCTACTCCAATCTGTTCATAGTTCCCAAAAAAGAGGGAACGTTCAGACCAATCTTAGATCTCAAGATCTTAAACAAGTTTCTCAAGGTTCCATCGTTCAAGATGGAAACCATTCGAACAATTCTTCCTTCCATCCAGGAAGGTCAATTCATGACCACGGTGGATTTAAAGGATGCGTATCTACATATTCCTATCCACAAGGAACATCATCGGTTCCTAAGGTTCGCATTCCTGGACAAGCATTACCAGTTCGTGGCGCTTCCTTTCGGATTAGCCACTGCTCCAAGGATTTTCACAAAGGTACTAGGGTCCCTTCTAGCGGTGCTAAGACCAAGGGGCATTGCAGTAGTACCTTACTTGGACGACATTCTGATTCAAGCGTCGTCCCTTCCTCAAGCAAAGGCTCACACGGACATAGTCCTGGCCTTTCTCAGATCTCACGGATGGAAAGTGAACGTGGAAAAGAGTTCTCTATCTCCGTCGACAAGGGTTCCCTTCTTGGGAACAATAATAGACTCCTTAGAAATGAGGATTTTTCTGACAGAGGCCAGAAAATCAAAACTTCTAAACTCTTGTCGGACACTTCTTTTCGTTCCTCTTCCTTCCATAGCGCAGTGCATGGAAGTAATAGGTTTGATGGTAGCGGCAATGGACATAGTTCCTTTTGCGCGCATTCATCTAAGACCATTACAACTGTGCATGCTCAGTCAGTGCAATGGGGACTATACAGACTTGTCTCCGAAGATACAAGTAAATCAGAGGACCAGAGACTCACTCCGCTGGTGGCTGTCCCTGGACAACCTGTCACAAGGGATGACCTTCCGCAGACCAGAGTGGGTCATTGTCACGACCGACGCCAGTCTGATGGGCTGGGGCGCGGTCTGGGGATCCCTGAAAGCTCACGGTCTTTGGTCTCGGGAAGAATCTCTTCTACCGATAAACATTCTGGAACTGAGAGCGATATTCAATGCTCTCAAGGCTTGGCCTCAGCTAGCAAAGGCCAAGTTCATACGGTTTCAATCAGACAACATGACGACTGTTGCGTACATCAACCATCAGGGGGGAACAAGGAGTTCCCTGGCGATGGAAGAAGTGACCAAAATCATTCAGTGGGGGGAGACTCGCTCCTGCCACCTGTCTGCAATCCACATCCCAGGAGTGGAAAATTGGGTAGCGGATTTTCTGAGTCGTCAGACATTGCATCCGGGGGAGTGGGAACTCCATCCGGAAATCTTTGCCCAAATCACTCAACTGTGGGGCATTCCAGACATGGATCTGATGGCCTCTCGTCAGAACTTCAAGGTTCCTTGCTACGGGTCCAGATCCAGGGATCCCAAGGCGACTCTAGTAGATGCACTAGTAGCACCTTGGACCTTCAAACTATCTTATGTATTCCCGCCGTTTCCTCTCATCCCCAGGCTGGTAGCCAGGATCCATCAGGAGAGGGCGTCGGTGATCTTGATAGCTCCTGCGTGGCCACGCAGGACTTGGTATGCAGATCTGGTGAATATGTCATCGGCTCCACCATGGAAGCTACCTTTGAGACGAGACCTTCTTGTTCAAGGTCCGTTCGTACATCCGAATCTGGTCTCACTCCAGCTGACTGCTTGGAGATTGAACGCTTGATTTTATCAAAACGAGGGTTCGCAGATTCTGTTATTGATACTCTTGTTCAGGCCAGAAAGCCTGTAACTAGAAAAATTTACCACAAAATATGGAAAAAATATATCTGTTGGTGTGAATCTAAAGGATTCCCCTGGGACAAGGTAAAGATTCCTAAGATTCTATCTTTTCTCCAAGAAGGATTGGAGAAAGGGTTATCTGCAAGTTCCTTGAAGGGACAGATTTCTGCCTTGTCTGTGTTACTTCACAAAAAGCTGGCAGCTGTGCCAGATGTTCAAGCCTTTGTTCAGGCTCTGGTTAGAATCAAGCCTGTTTACAAACCTTTGACTCCTCCTTGGAGTCTCAACTTAGTTCTTTCAGTTCTTCAGGGGGTTCCGTTTGAACCCTTACATTCCGTTGATATTAAGTTATTATCTTGGAAAGTTTTGTTTTTGGTTGCAATTTCTTCTGCTAGAAGAGTTTCAGAATTATCTGCTCTGCAGTGTTCTCCTCCTTATCTGGTGTTCCATGCAGATAAGGTGGTTTTACGTACTAAACCTGGTTTTCTTCCGAAAGTTGTTTCTAACAAAAACATTAACCAGGAGATAGTCGTGCCTTCTTTGTGTCCGAAACCTGTTTCGAAGAAGGAGCGTTTGTTGCACAATTTGGATGTTGTTCGCGCTCTAAAATTCTATTTAGATGCTACAAAGGATTTTAGACAAACATCTTCCTTGTTTGTTGTTTATTCTGGTAAAAGGAGAGGTCAAAAAAGCAACTTCTACCTCTCTCTCTTTTTGGATTAAAAGCATCATCAGATTGGTTTACGAGACTGCCGGACGGCAGCCTCCTGAAAGAATCACAGCTCATTCCACTAGGGCTGTGGCTTCCACATGGGCCTTCAAGAACGAGGCTTCTGTTGATCAGATATGTAGGGCAGCGACTTGGTCTTCACTGCACACTTTTACCAAATTTTACAAGTTTGATACTTTTGCTTCTTCTGAGGCTGTTTTTGGGAGAAAGGTTTTGCAAGCCGTGGTGCCTTCCATTTAGGTGACCTGATTTGCTCCCTCCCTTCATCCGTGTCCTAAAGCTTTGGTATTGGTTCCCACAAGTAAGGATGACGCCGTGGACCGGACACACCTATGTTGGAGAAAACAGAATTTATGTTTACCTGATAAATTACTTTCTCCAACGGTGTGTCCGGTCCACGGCCCGCCCTGGTTTTTTAATCAGGTCTGATGATTTATTTTCTTTAACTACAGTCACCACGGTATCATATGGTTTCTCCTATGCAAATATTCCTCCTTAACGTCGGTCGAATGACTGGGGTAGGCGGAGCCTAGGAGGGATCATGTGACCAGCTTTGCTGGGCTCTTTGCCATTTCCTGTTGGGGAAGAGAATATCCCACAAGTAAGGATGACGCCGTGGACCGGACACACCGTTGGAGAAAGTAATTTATCAGGTAAACATAAATTCTGTTTTTTAAAGAATCATATTGTAAATGTGCAAACAAAAATACTGATGTGAATTCAAAATTGTATATTTAATGATCTGTCACAATGGGCAGATGAAGAAAAGCACTTTTGAAAGGTTGACATATGTTTGGGCCCCCCCACCCCATTTTCCCCAACCAAGAGTACCATTTCAAATCTTGTGTACAAATGTTCCCATCTGTTAGCTGTACTTATGGATTTTGAAAATGCTGTACTCTATGATCTTGGTGAAAACATAAGCTGTGGTACTCAGTCTCATACCATTAGATCTGGTTAAATGCAGGGTTTAGGCTTGTTTGTATGTATTTCAAAACTAAGTCAGCTGCAGTGTAAACTGAACAGTGTCAAGTTAACCTGTCTAATTTCAAACACTGAGCAGTCTTAGCCTGAGAGTATAACATTTTATGCAGATGTAAAAATCTTAGATAAAATGCCTCCTGGCACATAGAAAATCCTTGCATAAAGGGGCAGTAAACAGGAATGCAATTAAAATATATACCATTGTGTATTGAGAAGAAAACATTTCTACATGGTTTTAAATATAGAATTTCTACAGCATTGTAAAATAATCATAAATACACTGCTGCATATTGCTAAAAAATGTGTTTTTATAGACCCCTGGCCCCACCATACAACTACCACACTGAAGTTACAATTGGAAATTGCAGAAAAAAAAAAACCCATTTACTAAGTAAGCCCTACCTCCTCTGCAAATGAAAGTGATCTGCCGCCTGACTCATGCACACACTGTACAAACTGAAGTGCCAAGTCTGTCTCACACTGTGCATAGTGGTTTAGGGCACACTCAGAAATTCTCTCAAATGCTAATACTTTACTCCTTGTAATGATATTTTTCTGCGCTCAATAGCACTCTGCTGTAGCGTGTCCTGGTGGCTGCAAAAATTTAATTTCTCCAACATAGGTGTGTCCGGTCCACGGCGTCATCCTTACTTGAGGGATATTCTCTTCCCCAACAGGAAATGGCAAAGAGCCCAGCAAAGCTGGTCACATGATCCCTCCTAGGCTCCGCCTACCCCAGTCATTCTCTTTGCCGTTGTACAGGCAACATCTCCACGGAGATGGCTTAGAGTTTTTTAGTGTTTAACTGTAGTTTTTATTATTCAATCAAGAGTTTGTTATTTTGAAATAGTGCTGGTATGTACTATTTACTCAGAAACAGAAAAGAGATGAAGATTTCTGTTTGTATGAGGAAAATGATTTTAGCAACCGTCACTAAAATCCATGGCTGTTCCACACAGGACTGTTGAGAGCAATTAACTTCAGTTGGGGGAACAGTGAGCAGTCTCTTGCTGCTTGAGGTATGACACATTCTAACAAGACGATGTAATGCTGGAAGCTGTCATTTTCCCTCTGGGATCCGGTAAGCCATGTTTATTACGATTGTAAATAAGGGCTTCAAAAAGGGCTTATTAAGACTGTAGACTTTTTTTGGGCTAAATCGATTGATTATTAACACATATTTAGCCTTGAGGAATCATTTTATCTGGGTATTTTGATATAATAATATCGGCAGGCACTGTTTTAGACACCTTATTCTTTAGGGGCTTTCCCAAAGCATAGGCAGAGCCTCATTTTCGCGCCGGTGTTGCGCACTTGTTTTTGAGAGGCATGGCATGCAGTCGCATGTGAGAGGAGCTCTGATACTTAGAAAAGACTTTCTGAAGGCGTCATTTGGTATCGTATTCCCCTTGGGGCTTGGTTGGGTCTCAGCAAAGCAGATACCAGGGACTGTAAAGGGGTTAAAGTTCAAAACGGCTCCGGTTCCGTTATTTTAAGGGTTAAAGCTTCCAAATTTGGTGTGCAATACTTTTAAGGCTTTAAGACACTGTGGTGAAAATTTGGTAAATTTTGAACAATTCCTTCATGTTTTTTCGCATTTGCAGTAATAAAGTGTGTTCAGTTTAAAATTTAAAGTGACAGTAACGGTTTTATTTTAAAACGTTTTTTGTACTTGTTATCAAGTTTATGCCTGTTTAACATGTCTGAACTACCAGATAGACTGTGTTCTGAATGTGGGGAAGCCAGAATTCCTATTCATTTAAATAAATGTGATTTATGTGACAATGACAATGATGCCCAAGATGATTCCTCAAGTGAGGGGAGTAAGCATGGTACTGCATCATTCCCTCCTTCGTCTACACGAGTCTTGCCCACTCAGGAGGCCCCTAGTACATCTAGCGCGCCAATACTCCTTACTATGCAACAATTAACGGCTGTAATGGATAATTCTGTCAAAAACATTTTAGCCAAAATGAACACTTATCAGCGTAAGCGCGACTGCTCTGTTTTAGATACTGAAGAGCATGACGACGCTGATATTAATATTTCTGAAGGGCCCCTAACTCAGTCTGATGGGGCCAGGGAGGTTTTGTCTGAGGGAGAAATTACTGATTCAGGGAACATTTCTCAACAAGCTGAACCTGATGTGATTGCATTTAAATTTAAGTTGGAACATCTCCGCATTCTGCTTAAGGAGGTATTATCCACTCTGGATGATTGTGACAAGTTGGTCATCCCAGAGAAACTATGTAAAATGGACAAGTTCCTAGAGGTGCCGGGGCTCCCAGAAGCTTTTCCTATACCCAAGCGGGTGGCGGACATTGTTAATAAAGAATGGGAAAGGCCCGGTATTCCTTTCGTCCCTCCCCCCATATTTAAAAAATTGTTTCCTATGGTCGACCCCAGAAAGGACTTATGGCAGACAGTCCCCAAGGTCGAGGGAGCGGTTTCCACTTTAAACAAACGCACCACTATACCCATAGAGGATAGTTGTGCTTTCAAAGATCCTATGGATAAAAAATTAGAAGGTTTGCTTAAAAAGATGTTTGTTCAGCAGGGTTACCTTCTACAACCAATTTCATGCATTGTCCCTGTCGCTACAGCCGCATGTTTCTGGTTCGATGAGCTGATAAAGGCGGTCGACAGTGATTCTCCTCCTTATGAGGAGATTATGGACAGAATCAATGCTCTCAAATTGGCTAATTCTTTCACCCTAGACGCCACTTTGCAATTGGCTAGGTTAGCGGCTAAGAATTCTGGGTTTGCTATTGTGGCGCGCAGAGCGCTTTGGTTGAAATCTTGGTCGGCTGATGCGTCTTCCAAGAACAAGCTACTTAACATTCCTTTCAAGGGGAAAACGCTGTTTGGCCCTGACTTGAAAGAGATTATCTCGGATATCACTGGGGGTAAGGGCCACGCCCTTCCTCAGGATCGGCCTTTCAAGGCAAAAAATAAACCTAATTTTCGTCCCTTTCGTAGAAATGGACCAGCCCAAAGTGCTACGTCCTCTAAGCAAGAGGGTAATACTTCTCAAGCCAAGCCAGCTTGGAGACCAATGCAAGGCTGGAACAAGGGAAAGCAGGCCAAGAAACCTGCCACTGCTACCAAGACAGCATGAAATGTTGGCCCCCGATCCGGGACCGGATCTGGTGGGGGGCAGACTCTCTCTCTTCGCTCAGGCTTGGGCAAGAGATGTTCTGGATCCTTGGGCGCTAGAAATAGTCTCCCAAGGTTATCTTCTGGAATTCAAGGGACTTCCCCCAAGGGGGAGGTTCCACAGGTCTCAGTTGTCTTCAGACCACATAAAAAGACAGGCATTCTTACATTGTGTAGAAGACCTGTTAAAAATGGGAGTGATTCATCCCGTTCCATTAAGAGAACAAGGGATGGGGTTCTACTCCAATCTGTTTATAGTTCCCAAAAAAGAGGGAACGTTCAGACCAATCTTAGATCTCAAGATCTTAAACAAGTTTCTCAAGGTTCCATCGTTCAAGATGGAAACCATTCGAACTATTCTTCCTTCCATCCAGGAAGGTCAATTCATGACCACGGTGGATTTAAAGGATGCGTATCTACATATTCCTATCCACAAGGAACATCATCAGTTCCTGAGGTTCGCATTCCTGGACAAACATTACCAGTTCGTGGCGCTTCCTTTCGGATTAGCCACTGCTCCAAGGATTTTCACAAAGGTACTAGGGTCCCTTCTAGCTGTGCTAAGACCAAGGGGCATTGCTGTAGTACCTTACTTGGACGACATTCTGATTCAAGCGTCGTCCCTTCCTCAAGCAAAGGCTCACACGGACATTGTCCTGGCCTTTCTCAGATCTCACGGATGGAAAGTGAACGTGGAAAAGAGTTCTCTATCTCCGTCAACAAGGGTTCCCTTCTTGGGAACAATAATAGACTCCTTAGAAATGAGGATTTTTCTGACAGAGGCCAGAAAAACAAAACTTCTAGACTCTTGTCGGATACTCCATTCCGTTCCTCTTCCTTCCATAGCTCAGTGCATGGAAGTGATCGGGTTGATGGTAGCGGCAATGGACATAGTTCCTTTTGCACGCATTCATCTAAGACCATTACAACTGTGCATGCTCAGTCAGTGGAATGGGGACTATACAGACTTGTCTCCGAAGATACAAGTAAATCAGAGGACCAGAGACTCACTCCGTTGGTGGCTGTCCCTGGACAACCTGTCACGAGGGATGACATTCCGCAGACCAGAGTGGGTCATTGTCACGACCGACGCCAGTCTGATGGGCTGGGGCGCGGTCTGGGGATCCCTGAAAGCTCAGGGTCTTTGGTCTCGGGAAGAATCTCTTCTACCGATAAATATTCTGGAACTGAGAGCGATATTCAATGCTCTCAAGGCTTGGCCTCAGCTAGCGAGGGCCAAGTTCATACGGTTTCAATCAGACAACATGACAACTGTTGCGTACATCAACCATCAGGGGGGAACAAGGAGTTCCCTGGCGATGGAAGAAGTGACCAAAATCATTCTATGGGCGGAGTCTCACTCCTGCCACCTGTCTGCTATCCACATCCCAGGAGTGGAAAATTGGGAAGCGGATTTTCTGAGTCGTCAGACATTGCATCCGGGGGAGTGGGAACTCCATCCGGAAATCTTTGCCCAAGTCACTCAGCTGTGGGGCATTCCAGACATGGATCTGATGGCCTCTCGTCAGAACTTCAAAGTTCCTTGCTACGGGTCCAGATCCAGGGATCCCAAGGCGGCTCTAGTGGATGCACTAGTAGCACCTTGGACCTTCAAACTAGCTTATGTGTTCCCGCCGTTTCCTCTCATCCCCAGGCTGGTAGCCAGGATCAATCAGGAGAGGGCGTCGGTGATCTTGATAGATCCTGCGTGGCCACGCAGGACTTGGTACGCAGATCTGGTGAATATGTCATCGGCTCCTCCTTGGAAGCTACCTTTGAGACGAGACCTTCTTGTTCAGGGTCCGTTCGAACATCCGAATCTGGTTTCACTCCAGCTGCCTGCTTGGAGATTGAACGCTTGATCTTATCGAAGCGAGGATTCTCAGATTCTGTTATCGATACTCTTGTTCAGGCCAGAAAGCCTGTAACTAGAAAGATTTACCACAAAATTTGGAAAAAATATATCTGTTGGTGTGAATCTAAAGGATTCCCTTGGGACAAGGTTAAGATTCCTAGGATTCTATCCTTCCTTCAAGAAGGATTGGAAAAAGGATTATCTGCAAGTTCCCTGAAGGGACAGATTTCTGCCTTGTCTGTGTTACTTCACAAAAAGCTGGCCGCTGTGCCAGATGTTCAAGCCTTTGTTCAGGCTCTGGTTAGAATTAAGCCTGTTTACAAACCTTTGACTCCTCCTTGGAGTCTCAATTTAGTTCTTTCAGTTCTTCAGGGGGTTCCGTTTGAACCCTTGCATTCCGTTGATATTAAGTTATTATCTTGGAAAGTTTTGTTTTTAGTTGCAATTTCTTCTGCTAGAAGAGTTTCAGAATTATCTGCTCTGCAGTGTTCTCCTCCTTATCTGGTGTTCCATGCAGATAAGGTGGTTTTACGTACTAAACCTGGTTTTCTTCCAAAAGTTGTTTCTAACAAAAACATTAACCAGGAGATTATTGTACCTTCTCTGTGTCCGAAACCAGTTTCAAAGAAGGAACGTTTGTTGCACAATTTGGATGTTGTTCGCGCTCTAAAATTCTATTTAGATGCTACAAAGGATTTTAGACAAACATCTTCCTTGTTTGTTGTTTATTCCGGTAAAAGGAGAGGTCAAAAAGCAACTTCTACCTCTCTCTCTTTTTGGATTAAAAGCATCATCAGATTGGCTTACGAGACTGCCGGACGGCAGCCTCCCGAAAGAATCACAGCTCATTCCACTAGGACTGTGGCTTCCACATGGGCCTTCAAGAACGAGGCTTCTGTTGATCAGATATGTAGGGCAGCGACTTGGTCTTCACTGCACACTTTTACCAAATTTTACAAGTTTGATACTTTTGCTTCTTCTGAGGCTATTTTTGGGAGAAAGGTTTTGCAAGCCGTGGTGCCTTCCATTTAGGTGACCTGATTTGCTCCCTCCCTTCATCCGTGTCCTAAAGCTTTGGTATTGGTTCCCACAAGTAAGGATGACGCCGTGGACCGGACACACCTATGTTGGAGAAAACAGAATTTATGTTTACCTGATAAATTACTTTCTCCAACGGTGTGTCCGGTCCACGGCCCGCCCTGGTTTTTTTAATCAGGTCTGATAATTTATTTTCTTTAACTACAGTCACCACGGTACCATATGGTTTCTCCTATGCAAATATTCCTCCTTAACGTCGGTCGAATGACTGGGGTAGGCGGAGCCTAGGAGGGATCATGTGACCAGCTTTGCTGGGCTCTTTGCCATTTCCTGTTGGGGAAGAGAATATCCCTCAAGTAAGGATGACGCCGTGGACCGGACACACCGTTGGAGAAAGTAATTTATCAGGTAAACATAAATTCTGTTTTATTTTTTTTAAATCATAGTTGTGTTTGCCTCATTGGGCCCCTGACAGGAGTCACCCCTTTCACCCCCTGATGGCGGCCCTGTCAGTGCCTGACCTCACAAATACTCTTTTGGCTGAATGAGCACTAATTCCCACAGAAACACTCCCAAAATCCTGTGCAAAGCCTTACCAGAAGAGTTGTGGATGTTAAAGTGTGTGTGGGTGCAACTCTGTATTAATGTTCAAGTTTTGTAATGGGATGTGTAAGAAGCTCATATAGGTATGATAGTCAGGTGTCCACATACTTTTGGCGATATAGTATACTTCAATATGTACCCATAAACGTTCTTCAAATGGTGACATTTTTAGAAGTTAAATCTATACCTTTTCAGTATGATCAGGCCTCTCAATGGTTCCTATGAGATTTAAAGGGGCATAAAACGCGAATTATCCGTAGAAGATTTAATTATGTTGGGGGAAAAAAAACGCTTTACAGCATACTATTAGTATGTATTTTGCCTGGATGTCAAGTAACTTATCTCTTAAAATTGTGTTTTGTTTTTTGCTTATTTCCTGCAAGCATAGCGCATATTCCAGATTTCAGAAGCCTAACCCTTCTGCGTTTTACACAGTGATTGCTTGATCAGTGTAGTAACTCATTTTATTTCTGTCCTTGGCTACAACAGAAGAGAAATGGTAATGAAGAACCAATTGTACATAAACATTGCCATATGGGCAAATGCGTACATGCTTCTTAGTACCATCCACACATACCTATCACCTAGCATATGTACATATCCTCAGCAGCAGTAGTGCACTACTGGGAGCTAACTGGGGTTTGCTGGCTACACACATTTGTCTGTTGTCATTGCCTCAACACGTGTTCTGCTAGCTCCCAGTAGTACATTGCTGCTCTGGAGTGGACTTTAAAGGGACATTAAACCCTATTTTGTTCTTTCATGATTAAGGTAGAGAATGTGATTTTGAACAACTTTCTAATCTGCTTCTATCATCTAATTTTTTGTTCTCTTGGTATCTTTTGTTGAAAAAGATACCTAGGTAGACTCAGAAGCTGTTGATTGGTGGCTGCACATATATGCCTAATGTTATTGGCTCACCCAATGCATTCATTTAACTCCCAGTAGTGTATTGTTGCTTCCTCAACAAAGAATACTAAGAGAATGAAGCAAATTAGATACTAGAAGTAAAATTGAAAGTTGTTTAAAAATGTATGCTCTATTTGAATCTTAAAGGAAAAGTTGTGGGTTTCATGTTCTTTGAACTAAGTTTTTAATACATTTGTAGGGGTTAAACACACAGCTATATTCAAGCAATATTAAATAACAATGTACTCTAAAATATTACAGCATTTTCTTTTTTGAACTTTTATGCTATTCTAAGATTGCAAGTAGAAACTTACTAATTTTATGTTATTCTTTGTTGTAAAGCATACCTGGATAGGCTCACACTACTGGGAGGTAGCTGGTTATTGGTGGCTACACACATATGCATCTTGACATTGGCTCACTAGATATGTTCAGCTATGTCCCAGTACTGCATTGCTACTCTGGAGCTGAATTTAACTGTGTGCATAACACCTTTGCTAGGGATAAAACATAGTTATTGTTGCTTGCAAATAACACATTAGAACATTTTCTTTTTGCAATGTTTTAAATATCTATCCTTTTATTTATCAAATACCTTTGGCATTTATATCACACATTTTATAATATTGGTGTAGCTAAAACCATTAAACGAGCAGATAACTCTAACATTTCCAAGTGTATTTTAAATAGACTTTTGAAAATGCAGGATGATGTAAATTTACCTTTTTTAATATGCGTGTTCTTTTCTTCATGTAGTTTGTTTGATCACGTTTCTCTATTTATCAATTGCTTTAGGGGAAAGAAATATGAAAGACTGCACATTGCTGTGTTAACAGACCTCAGCAGTCCTTTCAGTGAAGATCAGCTTGAGATTATCATTGCAAACCTTAAGAAAGCTGGTATCTCCCTTCAGTTCTTGTAAGTTACTTGACTTTTATGTGTGTCTTTTGGAAGCTTTTGGTTTTACTCTCTCTTTACTCCTTCTTGCACACACTTCCTTCTCTCTAACTCCCACCATTTACTCCTTCAATCTTTTCTCTCATTTAAAGCAGGGCTTGACAAACCCAGGAGCCTGGGAGCTACTGGCTCCTAACATTTTACCCCTGGCTCCTAACTTTTTAGGTTATTCGCCATATATCTAAATACAAATACTGCTGTCTGGCTCCTAAAAGTATATCTGGCTCCTAAATATTCTTCCTGGCTCCTAGATTGTAAACAGACTTGTCAACCCCTGATTTAGAGAATTGTGTGGCTTTCTGCCTTTCTTAAACTTCTGCAATGTACTTGTTCATAAAACAATAATATAAATTTATGTTCAAGCTTTGAATGGTTGTCCTTAACAAATTGTCTAAATATTTGACAACCATATGAAGGACCATAGTGGTTAATGTATGTTTACTCAAATAATTTTAAATTTTATATTTTCGAGTTTAGTCTCCCCACTTACATTTAGTACATTTTAGTGTCCATACTCTCTTAAAATCTCATGGGTGCAAAAGATATTAGGAAGCTTGCATTACAGTATAAAAAAACAAAGTAGAAAAGAGGGTGCCCCCATAGTGAAGTATGTCACTGTAACAAATACCACAGTAATGTAGATATGACGTACTCACAAGTGAAGTTGCACTTACAGGGATAGTAAAGTCCAATTCATGATTCAGATAGGGCATGTCATTTTAAACAACTTTCTAATTTACTTTTTTCATACAATTTGCTTTGTTCTCTTGTTATTCTTAAAAGCTAACCATAGGTAGGCTCATATGCTAATTTCTAAGCCCTTAAAGGGAGACTGAACCCAAATTTTTTTCATTCGCGATTTAGATAGAGCATGCAATTTTAAGCAACTTTCTAATTTACTCCTATTATCAATTTTTCTTTGTTTACTTGTTATCTTTATTTGAAAAAGAAGGCATCCAAGTTTCTTTTCCATCTAAAGGGGACGAGAGTCCACAGCTTAATTCACTACTTATGGGAATTAAGAACCTGGCCACCAGGAGGAGGCAAAGACATCCCAGCCAAAGGCTTAAATACCTCCCCCACTCCCCTCATCCCCCAGTCATTCTTTGCCTTTCGTCACAGGAGGATGGCAGAGAGGTGCTGAAGTTTCCAATAAAGGCTTAAGTTTTACCTTGGGCGTTTGTTTTCATCCTTCCTGGCTTGTTTGGATTTCTGCCTATTCGAAAGCAAACCCCCTCCTTCCTGTGTTCCCCTCTTGGGGGCTGTATGGGACTATCTCGAGCACCCTAACATTGTGGATCTGTGGCATTTTTGTTCCGGCATTCCTTCCTACCTGGGTCCTCTGGCTGTTGGAGACGCTTCCGGCTGTGTACCCGCTGAGAGCGGAAGTGCCGGATCTAGCGTACGGATACCGAGATTCCACCAGGACGACTGACTTGAAGGAGGAACTTGCACGGACGCCAGACCAAGCGATACCGACAACCATCCGGTCTAACAGGAGCTTTGCTGACATTGTGTGCCGGTGCATACCCGAGCCATTCGAGAGCAAGTACAAGTGATTTACGGGAGCCGCCACCTGTCAGGTATCTCTTCTATATATTCTTTCCATATCCACTGTTGCGGAGCCTCTTGACGGACTGCCTTGTTGTTTGACTGGCACACACCTATACAATAGGTTTTGCTTGCATGTTCCCGATTTACGTATTGCTTGGGAACATTACACTGAACTTATAAATTTTCCTGTGCAAGTGACTTTTACACTCTCGGTGTGCCATCCAGCTCACATTTACCACGGAACAATATCTTTAGTGTGAGCTATTAAGTACCCTTTCTATATTGGAGCTGTAAGAGCTTGTGCAGTCGACCTTACAGAGGAGCACCTGATACAGCATTGACAGCTATATTTAACACGCCAATCAGCCCTTACTTATCTCACATTTCTCCCTGGTTTTTCCTCTTAACTTGTGCTATAGGCAGCACAGTGAGATATTAGTATAGGGCTTTTTGGGAAGGACTTTCTTATTAAAGTAACATGGAGGAGACACAATTTTATTCCCTTTTACTGGTAACCAGCAGAGATGAACCTGTAACTGAATTGGCTAAAATATTTTCTACTAGCAAATCTGACTTTGCCTTAAGTGACTTGTTTCAGGACATGGATAAACTTTGCATTAAAGAGACAAAATTACATTGGGATATTTGGACATTGAATAAATACATAGACCTCAAAATGATACCTAGAGGTCTGAGGATATCCAAGTATCCCACCTTTGAAGTGGATGACACTGACTTTATTGATTCTTGGAACATTATTTTGGATGTTATGATTTTATTGGTTGTTTATAAATCTAAATTATTAAGTAGTGTCAGAGAAGAGATTAACACAATCCAAGTAGAATTGAATAAACGTAAACTAGAGGTAGATTACCCAAGATTTGATGGGGTTCTCAGAAAATCAGTTGAGGAGACTAGGAATGTAGTGATGAATATTAAGCATACCAAGTATTTACGGGATCAAACCGATTACGATACAAATACTGTACATGTTTGGAAAAGGACCCAGAGATTTACCACACGTAGACACCATAATAGAAGTAGGAGTCGGGGTAGATCCCGCAACAGGAAACAGGGACATAGCTCTAACAGTGGGCCTAGAGTTACCTTTTCAGATAGTGACGCAGATTCAGGTGATGATAGACATCACACAGATAGCAATCAGAATACCGGGGTCTCTGGCATATTAAAAAATACGTATGATAATTCCTCACATAGTGGGGCCACTGGAACCAATGACACTACTAGTCTACCAGTGAGATCCAAAGAAATAAGCAAATATAATGCCTCTATGGGGGCCAATTACATTCCAGATACTGACCCTAATAATGCTGGTTCCTCCGATATGTCTAATTCCCATTCCATATCCAATAGTCAGCTGGAGCAGGTTTTTCCAGTGAACCCGAGGAACCTTCAAGGGGGAGGGGACACTCACTCTCATACACAACAGAACAGGTACCCTCTGAGGGGCCCCAAACCGACCAACAAGTACAAACCATCAGTGTGATCAACTTATCTAGTTTTGTTCTCACTGAATCTCAAACCAAGCTATTAAGTCTGGGTCTTGGCTTTGTGCCAGCCACCAGATTCAATCTTTTCAAGACAATGCTTGACGTGAACAAACTAGTGAGAAACCTAGAGTCAATTTGAATACTGAGTTTTCTTTTGCTGAGACATGTGATGTCATCTCTATGGACAACTTAGCTAGAGATGGCCAAAGTAGCCAGACTGAGAACCATATTATGAAATATGGAGGATTTAAGCAACCATCTACATTCCATCCGGTCCACAGCAGGGGTCCCCTTGTCGAGAAATTCTACAACCGAGTTGAGAAAGATTTACGGTTACTGGCGGTTAAAACAAAAAATCTGTCAGATGAAAATCTCTCCAGGGCTGAGAGATCAGCCTTAGAGGAATTATATAACAACAAAGATATTGTGATCAAGGCTGCCGACAAGGGGGGCTCTGTTGTGGTACAGGATAGGACTACATATAGAAATGAGGCCTTGCGCCAACTTACTGACACCTCGCAGTACACATTACTTACCTCCAATCCCACAAGACGGTACCAACGGGAACTTATGCACCTTCTGGATGATGGTCTTGAAGCAGGCTTTTTTTGACAGAGATACCTTAGAGTATCTGTATGTCCAACATCCAGTGACCCCTGTGTTTCACCATCTCCCGAAGGTGCATAAGTCCCTGGTTGAAGTTAAGGGCCGACCAATAGTGAGCGGTATCGGTTCCTTGTTTGAACATGTATCTGAATGGGTTGATGACATCTTATGCCCTCTGGTACAGGCCTTACCTAGCTTTCTACAAGATACTAAACATGTATTAAGAATCATGAGAGACCTTCAATGGGAACCTAATAACAATTCATGGGTTACAGTTGATGTAACCTCACTTTATTCCTCCATACCCCATGAGCTAGGTCTTCAGGCCCTGAAAGATATAATGTCTAATTATTCAAATCTGGGTCATGCTTTTCAGGAGTATATTGTTGAGGTGACGAGATTTTTATTATGCCACAACTATTTTGAGTTTGAGGGTTTTTTTTTTATCTCCAGGGATGTGGGACAGCTATGGGGGCGAAATTTGCCCCCTCCTATGCCAACCTGTATATGGGTTGGTGGGAGCTGTCCCACATCTATGGAGATGAGAATCCCTTCAGACCCAATATTGCTTATTACGGTCGTTTTCATCGATGACCTGTTATTTATTTGGAGGGGGGAGCTTAAGAGCATCCCAAATTTTTTGTCATACATCAACCAAAATGACCTTAATCTCAGATTTACCTCTGAGACCCAATCAACTACTATTAACTTTTTGGACATTACTTTGAAGGGGACTGAAGCTGGTACCATTGAGAGCAGTATTTATAGAAAGCCAACATCAAGAGGACCTTTTAGAACGTTTGACCCAACGAGGCTACCCCAAACGAGTACTGAATAGAGCTGTCAGAGAGGTTAAAGCAGTTGATCGTACATCTCTGTTAGAGGTCAGAAAAGGAAGCAAAAATACCCAACGTGACAATAGACAGTTGACATTTGTGACTGACTACAGTTCTGACTACCAGTCCATTTGCAACATAGTATGATGTATGATCTTATGATGAGTATGATCTTATAAACTTCTGGGAATAATACTTTAGAGCATATATATGTATATATATATGTATATATATATGTTCTGTGTTACGTTGCTTTTCTCCAGTCCCCCCCCCCACACCTCCCCCCCCCTCCCCCCCTCTTCCCTTTCCTCTTCCCCTTTTGCCTTTTACCTTTTACCTTCTTCATCTTTTGGTTTTCTCTTTGTTCCCTTTTTTCTTTTCCCTCTCCCTTTCTTCCCTTTCCCCCCTCCCCCTTTCTTGTTTTTGTTTTTTCTTTCTCTTTCTCTTTTTCCCTTTTTTTTATTTTTTACTCTATTCTGTCTTTATGACATCTTTTCTCATTTTCTTCCTTCCCTCCCCCTTCTTTTTACCCCCCCCTTTCCCTTCTTTGTCCATGATCATCTTAGAGCAGTATCCACACGTGTAATTTTGTGTATACAGTTATATATGATAAAATCATCATATTGTATGTGCTATGTCATAATGAGTGACCTTTTGCACGTATCAATGCCTTTATATATCCATGTTTGACACACATTTCCCAATTTACATGTTATTTATATTTATTTTGTACTCACTATCTATCACATTGAGGATTTTGTGTTATCACTGTGTATTTTTATGTATCCAAGGCATTTGTGAATATACTGTTATTGCATAACATTGATATGTGCTTATTTAAGCAGGCACTTTATTTATACAGACTTTTTGACTAGTAAGGTAGCCTAAATGAGAAATGCATATGTATTATTTTTAGCCTTTAGCAGTACCGGTATTTAGGGGTTAATTGTTCTTGGTTTGTATTAACCAGGCACTAAACTTAACATAACATCGTCATAGTGGGTGTGTTGTTGTTTTACCAATGGGTGCTGAGGGCAACCTTTTTAAATGCACATGTGTGTAATGTTTTTATCAGTAGTGATTACGGCGTGTAGCCGAAACGCGTATGCTGAACTTTCTTGTGTGCCTTCCCTCCTGGATTTTAACTTTTCCAATAAAGTCTTAAGTTTTACCTTGGGCGTTTGCTTTCATCCTTCCTGGCTTGTTTGAAGTTTCGGAGGTCTCTTATGTAGAGTACAACTCTTATCAGACGGGAGTTTTAAGTAGCCCTAAACAAGTTCCTGTCCGTTCCATCGTTCAAAATGGAAACGATCAGGTCCATTTTGCCTCTAGTTCAAGAGGGGCAGTTCATGACCACAATAGACTTTAAGGATGCCTACCTGCATGTTCCAATTCACAGGGACCACTTCAAGTTTTTCAGATTTGCGCTTCTGGACCAACATTTTCAATTTGTGGCCCTTCCCTTTGGTCTGGCGACGGCTCCGAGAGTCTTCACAAAGGTTCTGGGGGCACTGCTTGCAGTGGCCAGATCCAGGAGTATTGCAGTGGCGCCCTACCTGGACGACATTCTGGTTCAGGCGTCGTCCTTTCATCTTGCAGAAGTCAACTCAAGGGCTCTGCTTCTGTTACTTCAATCTCACAGTTGGAAGATCAACTACGGAAAGAGCTCCCTGGTTCCCAGCACCAGGGTGGAGTTTCTGGGCACGATACTAGACTCCGTGTCCATGAAGATATTCCTCACAGATCAGCGACGCAGGAAGATTGCGTCCGCCTGTCTTGCCCTTCAGTCCTCAAGGAGTCCCTCAGTGGCCCCGTGTATGGAGGTGATTGGGCTCATGGTCTCCAGCATAGACGTCATTCCATTAGAAAGATTTCATCTCAGACCTCTTCAACTGTTCATGTTGAGGCAGTGAAACGGCAATCATTCCGATCTGTCACAGCTGATATCCATGGATGCGTGGACTCGGTTCTCCCTCTCTTGGTGGATCCATCCGGTCCAGTTGTCCATGGGGACGTCCTTCTTGACTCCGTCCTGGGAAATTGTGACCACGGACGTGAGCCTGACGGGATAGGGAACTGTTTGGGGTGCCAGGATGGCACAGGTAAAATGGTCTCGGCTGAAGTCTCTTCTTCAGATAAATATTCTGGAACTGCGAGCAATCTACAACGCTCTGAAGGCGTGGCCTTATCTGGGGGAATGCAACTTCATCAGTTTCCAGATGGACAACATTACCTCGGGGGCTTACATCAATCGCCAGGGAGGTACAAGGAGCTCCCTAGCAATGAGGGAGGTGTCTCGGATTCTGGAGTGGGCAGAGACCCACGGCTGTTTGCTCTCAGCGATCCACATCCCTGGAGTGGACAACTGGGAAACGGATTTTCTCAGCAGGCAAACATTTCATCCGGGAGAATGGTCTCTTCACCCCGAGGTGTTTGCAGAGATTTGTCTCAGATGGGGACGCCAGAGATCGATCTCATGGCGTCCCGATTAAATTGCAAACTTCCCGATACGGATCGAGGTCGAGGGACCCCCAAGTGGAGCTAATAGATGCGTTGACGGTACCTTGGGAGTTCAGTCTAGTGTACATTTTTCCTCCGTTACCAGAAGCAGAAGAGAGCATCGTCCATTCTGATTGCTCCTTCGTGGCCGCGGAGGACATGGTTTGCAGATCTGGTGGAGATGTCATCCTCTCCGCCAGGGAGGTTACCCTGTCGCAGGGACCTGCTGGAACAGGGTCCTTTTCAACATCAGAAACTAGATTCTCTGAGGCTGACTGCGTGGAGATTAAACACTTAGTCCTAGCCAAGAGAGGTTTTTCTGAAACTGTGATTGATACTCTAGTTCAGGCGAGGAAGCCAGTCACTCGACGCATCTACCATAAGGTGTTGAGAATTTACTTGTCCTGTTGTGAGAGACATGGATATCCTTGGCACAAGGTGAAGGCATCCAGGATTTTGTCCTTTCTCCAAGAGGGTTTGGAGAAGGGTCTTGCTGCTAGTTCCTTGAAGGGACAGATCTCGGCTCTATCAGTGTTGTTGCATAGGAAGCTCGCTGAGCTCCCTGACATTCAAGCCTTTGTTCAGGCCCTGTCTAGGATCAGGCCTGTGTTTAGGCAGTCTGCTCCCCCATGGAGCTTGAATTTGGTTCTTAAAGTTTTACAGAGGACTCCGTTTGAGCCTATGCATTCTCTTGACATAGAGATCCTGTCTTGGAAGGTTCTGTTCCTGTTAGCTATTGCATCGGGCTGCAGAGTTTCCGAACTGGCGGCCTTGCAACATGAGCCCCCTTATCTGGTGTTTCACGTGGATAAGGCTGTTCTTCGCACTGGCTTGGGATTTCTTACCAAGGTGGTGTCTGACCGTAACATCAATCAGAAAATAGTTGTTCCTCCTTTGTGTCCTAGCCCCTCTTCTTCTAAGGAGAGGCTACTTCATAATCTGGATGTGGTTCGTGCCTTGAAGTTCTATCTTCAGGCGACTAAGGATTTCAGACAATCTAACTCTTTTTGTAGTCTATTCAGGGAAACGCAGGGGTCACCGGGCCTCTGCTACTTCTTTTGTCTTTTTGGCTGAGGAGCTTGATACGCCTCGCATATGAGACGGTGGGACACAAACCCCCTCAGAGGATTACGGCTCATTCCACTAGAGCGGTGGCTTCATCTTGGGCCTTCAAAAATGTGGCTTCTATGGAGCAGATTTGAAAGGCGGCTACCTGGTGGTCCTTGCATACTTTCACAAAGTTTTGCAAATTTGACGTCTTTGCTTCTGCGGAAACTGTTTTTGGGAGAAAGGTTTTACAGGCTGTGGTGCCCTCAGTTTAATGGTCCGCCTTTACCCTCCTGGTTTCATTCAGTGTCCTCTAGAGCTTAGGTATATGTTTCCCATAAGTAATAAATTAAGCTGTGGACTCTCCTCCCCTTTAGATGGAAAAACATAAATTATGCTTACCTGATAATTTAATTTCCATCGTGGGGAGGAGAGTACACAGCTCCCGCCCGTATCTCCGGTGGGCGACCCTAATTTTCTTCTGGCACCATTTATACCCTGATATTTCTCCTACTTTTACTTGTTCCCTCGGCAGAATGACTGGCGGATGAGGGGAGTGGGGGAGGTATTTAAGCCTTTGGCTGGGGTGTCTTTGCTTCATCCTGGTGGCCAGTTTCTTATTTCCCATAAGTAATGAAGAAAGCCATGGACTTTCCTCCCCACGATGGAAATTAAATTATCAGATAAGCATAATTTATGTTTTTTTGATTCAGGACTCTGGACAGCAATTTTTTATTGATGGATGAATTTATCCACCGATCAGCAAGAACAACCCAGGTTGTTGACCAAAAATGGGCTGGCATCTAAACTTATTTTCTTGCATTTCAAATAAAGATACCAAGAGAATGAACAAATTTTGATAATAGGAGTAAATTAGAAAGTTGCTTAAAATGTCATGCTCTATCTGAATCACGAAAGAAAAAAGTTGGGTTCAGTGTCCCTTTAAAGGCCGCCTTTGCATTTAAGTTTTTCACAGCTAGAGGACGTTAGTTCATGTGTTTCATATAGATAACACTGTGCTCATGCATGTGAAGTTATTTAAGAGTCAGCACTAATTGCCTGAAATGCAAGTCTGTCAAAAGATCTGAGATAAGGCGGCCGTCAGCAGAAGCTTAGATACAGGCTAATTACAGAGGTAAAAAGTATGTTTCTATAACAGTGTTGGTTATGCAAAACTGGGGAATGGTAAATAAAGGGATTATCTAGCTTTTTAAACAATAACATTTTTGGTGTTTACTATCCCTTTAATAGTGCTATAGAAGCAGGCTCAAACTTCGGTCAAAATATGGCCCAAGCAGGACTTCAGATGCTCTGCCATAAAACAAATGGGGTCATGCGAAACAAAGAAAAATAAATTAGCCATGTGGAAAAGCATCCAATTTTAATAAAAACAATAATAAAAATGTTCTCTGTTTAACCCCTTAATGACCACAGCACTTTTCCATTTTCTGTCCGTTTGGGACCAAGGCTATTTATACATTTCTGCGGTGTTTGTGTTTAGCTGTAATTTTCCCCTTACTCATTTAATGTACCCACACATATTATATACCGTTTTTCTCGCCATTAAATAGACTTTCAAAATATACCATTATTTTCATCATATCTTATAATTTACTATAATTTTTTTTATAAAATATGAGGAAAAAATGGAAAAAAACACACTTTTTCTAACTTTGACCCCCAAAATCTTTTATACATCTACAACCACCAAAAAAAACCCATGCTAAATAGTTTCTAAATTTTGTCCTGAGTTTAGAAATACCCAATGTTTACATGTTCTTTGCTTTTTTTGCAAGTTATAGGGCCATAAATACAAGTAGCACTTTGCTATTTCCAAACCACTTTTTTTCAAAATTAGCGCTAGTTACATTAGAACACTGATATCTTTCAGGAATCCCTGAATATCCATTGACATGTATATATTTTTTTTTAGAAGACATCCCAAAGTATTGATCTAGGCCCATTTTGGCATATTTCATGCCACCGTTTCACGGCCAAATGCGATCAAATAAAAAAAATTGTTCACTTTTTCACAATTTTTTTCACAAACTTTAGGTTTCTCACTGAAATTATTTACAAAATAATGCAATTATAGCATACATGGTTGTAAATGCTTCTCTGGGATCCCCTTTGTTCATAAATAGCAGACATATATGGCTTTGGTTTTGCTTTTTACTAATTAGAAGGCTGCTAAATGCGACTGCGCACCACACGTGTATTATGCCCAGCAGTGAAGGGGTTAATTAGGGAGCATGTAGGGAGCTTCTAGGGTTAATTTTAGCTTCAGTGTAGTGTAGTAAACAACCCCAAGTATTGATCTAGGCCCATTTTGGTATATTTCATGCCACCATTTCACCGCCAAATGCGATCAAATTAAAAAAAACGCAAAATTTTTCACAATTTTAGGTTTCTCACTGAAATTATTTACAAACAGCATGTGCAATTATGGCACAAATAATTGTAAATGCTTCTCTGGGATCCCCTTTGTTCAGAAATAGCAGACATATATGACTTTGGCGTTGCTTTTTGGTAATTAGAAGGCCGCTAAGTGCTGCTGCGCATCACACGTGTATTATGGCTAGCAGTGAAGGGGTTAATTAGGTAGTTTGTAGGGAGCTTGCAGGGTTAATTTTAGCTTTAGTGTAGAGATCAGCCTCCCACCTGACACATCAGACCCCCTGATCCCTCCCAAACAGCTCCCTTCCCTCCCCCACCCCACAATTGTCCCCGCCATCTTAAGTACTGGCAGAAAGTCTGCCAGTACTAAAATAAACGTTTTAAAAAAAAAAAAAAAAAAATCTTTAGCATATTTACATATGCTTTGTAGGATCCCCCCTTAGCCCCCAACCTCCCTGATCCCCCCCAAAACAGCTCTCTAACCCCCCCTCTGCATTATTGGGGGCCATCTTGGGTACTGGCAGCTGTCTGCCAGTACCCAGTTTACAATATATTTTTTCTCTTTTATTTTATTTTTTTATGGTTTTCTGTAGTGTAGCTTCCACACGACCAACCCCTACCCCCACCCCCTCCCAGATCCCTTAGATTACTTTTTTTGGGGCATTTATTCCCCCTCTTCCTCCCACTTACATAGTGTAGTGTAAGTGGTTCCCACCCGCTCCCTCCCGGTGCACGCGCCCGCCCGCCGCCCCCCGTGCGCGCGCCCCTGACTTTCCCGCCCCCCTCTGTGTGTCAGAAACCATCGATGGCCCCCCACCCGCTCTTACAGTAATGTATCTTGACTTTTATCAAGTAAACAGCCCTCAGTTCATTTTGACAAGATGACACACTTTTGTAGCATAAATGTATTCAATGTTCCAAGAACAGACGTGCCATAGGTGTGGCAGATCAACACAGCCCAACCGCATCCAGCGGTATATCAGGTGAAAAGTTATACTTATCAGCATGTAGTCGGCATCAAGCACTGTTCCATAGGTCACCGAGGGACAAGAAGATAAGGAGGGGATCTCCCAAGAGGGTGAGATAGTGACAGACCAACGCGTCCCTGTGCGCGTTTCACTCCGCTCTCGTGGTCGCTCGGAGCTTCTTTCATTAATTATTATCTTATATGTGCTAATTTACCTAGACCTTTAGACTGCACGTATTTGTGTAATCTACTTTCTTTTAGTATATTTATGCAAACAATTTTTTTCTAGGTTGCACTATAAGTTTATTACTTTGAAGTGAGCATTACATTTTTTATTTTTTATTTCATTCTAATAATTAATTTCTATTATCAGATATATCTCTTTCTCTTGGTATCCTGCTGAAACATAGCTCCTTTTTAGAGCGCATACCTTGGTAGATTTAGGAGTGTGCATGTGTCTTGAGCATTATATGGCAGCAGCGTTTGTAACATTGTAGTAATCATATAGTGTTGAAGACATGTGCATGCTCCTGAGCCTATGTCAATATACTCTCATGGAACTGAGCTACGTTTCAACTAACGATGCACAAGATAGAGGTACATATTAAATTGTATACTCTCTGAATCAAGAAGTTTTCATTTCTTTCATGTAATTAGCAAGAGTCCATGAGCTAGTGACGTATGGGATATACATTCCTACCAGGAGGGGCAAAGTTTCCCAAACCTTAAAATGCCTATAGATACACCCCTCACCACACCCACAATTCAGTTTTACAAACTTTGCCTCCCGTGGAGGTGGTGAAGTAAGTTTGTGCTAGATTCTTCGTTGATATGCGCTCCGCAGCAGGCTGGAGCCCGGTTTTCCTCTCAGCGTGCAGTGAATGTCAGAGGGATGTGAAGAGAGTATTGCCTATTTGAATTCAATGATCTCCTTCTACGGGGTCTATTTCATAGGTTCTCTGTTATTGGTCGTAGAGATTCATCTCTTACCTCCCTTTTCAGATCGACGATATACTCTTATATATACCATTACCTCTCCTGATTCTCGTTTCAGTACTGGTTTGGCTTTCTACTATATGTAGATGAGTGTCCTGGGGTAAGTAAGTCTTATTTTCTGTGACACTCTAAGCTATGGTTGGGCACTTTTATATAAAGTTCTAAATATATGTGTTTAAACATTTATTTGCCTTGATTCAGGATGTTCAATATTCCTTATTTCAGACAGTCAGTTTCATTATTTGGGATAATGCATTTGAATATAAAATTTTTCTTACCTTTAAAATTTGACTTTTTTTTCCTGTGGGCTGTTAGGCTCGCGGGGGCTGAAAATGCTTCATTTTATTGCGTCATTCTTGGCGCTGACTTTTTTGGCGCAAAAAATTTCTTAGTCATTTCCGGCGTCATACTTGTCACCGGAAGTTGTTTGTATGTGTGTCATTTTTTTGACGTTTTTTTGCACCAAAGATGTCGGCGTTACCGGATGTGGCGTCATTTTTGGCGCCAAAGCATTTAGGCGCCAAATAGTGTGGGCGTCTTTTTTGGCGCTAAAAAATATGGGCGTCATTTTTGTCTCCACATTATTTAAGTCTCATTGTTTATTGCTTCTGGTTGCTAGAAGCTTGTTCATTGGCATTTTTTTCCCATTCCTGAAACTGTCATTTAAGGAATTTGATCAATTTTGCTTTATATGTTGTTTTTTCTATTACATATTGCAAGATGTCTCAGATTGACTCTGGATCAAAAGCTACTTCTGGAAAAACGCTTAACTGAGTTCAGTTCTACCAAAGCTAAGTTCATTTATTTTAAATGTTATAAATGTTTATCTTTAGCTATGGTTTGTAATAAGTTATTATGATATACTTTTACATGCAGAATCCATTAGTATTTATGCTTTATTGCCATTCTTACATCTTATGTACAAGAAATATTTAGAAGATTTATAAGAAATATTTTTCTGATTCTATTTTAAAGGCTTTGTCTGACTTCGTGCCTTCTAATAAAATTTTTAGGTCTTTTTCACTTCTTTTTTAATTATTGAAGTTTCAAATGACCAACAACATACTGTTTTATCCTTCTCTGATGATGCTTTTTCTCTTTCAGAATTTTCTTCATCAGATATTGACACTAACAAATCTACTTTTTTATTATTTTTTTATTAAAGTACATTTGTTCTTTGTTTAAAAGGTGTTGATTATTTTGGATATTAAGGTAACTAGTTCTTTAAGACTAGCTGACACTATTTCTGCTTATTTATTCTTCTGTGTTTTCAGAAGTTTTCTTTCCAATTCCTCATACTAGGGAATGGAATAGGCTGAGAATTTTCTTTTATTCCTTCTTCAAAGGTTTTAAACTATATTCTTTGCCAGCAGTTAAATTCAATTTGGAGGGTTCTCCAATTTATTGGGGCTATCTCTACTCCTACTAATTATGCTATTGTTTCTTTAGCAAAATAGTATTTATTTTCCTTTAGATGGTTGTATCTTATTTATGGAAAATTATTTAGTTTCAGGTACTTTTCTTGGTCCTGTGATTTTTTTGGATGTTGCAATTGCTTCATTTTTGTTCTGTTTACTTTAAGATCAAGTATCAGATTATGATTTATTTTAGCATTCTTAAGGGACAACATTTACTAGACTAGGTGCTGTTGCATTTGTCTTGTTGTTTTGCATTTATTGATTATGCAAGTCCACTGTATTGACTGTTCCTTTAATTGGACTATCATGCTAATAATTTCATTTGTGTCTTCATTTTATTGAATATTTTCGCAAATGAGGGTTTATCTATGTCTTTAGCTATTTCTCCTGTTAAGTGTAGTCAGTCCACGGGTCATCCATTACTTATGGAATATTTCTCTTCCTAACAGGAAACTGCAAGAGAATTACCCAGCAGAGCTTGCTATATAGCTCCTCCCCTCACCTGTCATACTCAGTCATTCTCTTGCAGCCTAACTAGATAGGAAGCTGTGAGAGATCTGTGGTGTTTTTTAACTTAGTTTATTTCTACAATCAAAAGTTTGTTATTTTTAAATGGCACCGGAGTGTGCTGTTTATTCTCAGGCAGCTTTAGAAGAAGAATCTGCCTGGGTTTTTTTCTATGGTCTTAGCAGACGTAACTAAGACCCACTGGCTGTTCTCATCTGAGGAGTGAGGTAACTTCAGAGAAGGGGAATAGCATGCAGGGTCCCCCTGCAACAAATAGGTATGTGCAGTAAATTATTTTCTGAGGAATGGAATTGACTGAGAAAATACTGCTGATGCCATTGTAAAGTAAGTTCAGCCTTAAATGCAGCGATAGCGACTGGTATCAGGCTGATGTGTGTGTGTGTGTGTGTGTGTGCACTGAATGTATTTTCTAAGGAATGGAATTGACTCTGAAAATACTGTAAATACTGAAATAATGTATGAGCCTTAACTGCAGTAAAAGCGACTGGTAGCAGGCTTGTAAATAATAATACATAACTTTTAAATGTATGTTTAAAACGTTTACTGGCATGTTAATCGTTTTTTGTGAGGTACTTGGTGATAAAACTTATTGGGGCTTGATTTTTACCACATGGCCATTTTTGTTTTCTGCATAGAAACAGTTTCTGAGCTTCCCCACTGTTGTAATGAGTGGGAGGGGCCTATTTTAGCGCTTTTTTGCACAGTAAAAATTCAGTCACAATCTGTCTACTTCATCCTCCATGATCGAGATCGTCTCTAGAGAGCTCAGGGGTCTTCAAAATCCATTTTGAGGGAGGTAATCAGTCACAGTAGTCCTGTGACAGTGTATTTGACTGTGAGAAAAACGTTAATTATATAATGGTTATCCGTTTTTGGGTACTAAGGGGTTAATCATCCATTTGCTGGTGGGTGCAATCCTTTGCTAACTTAATACATTTACTGTGAAAATTTGGTTGCTATAACTATTTTTGTTCATTGTTATTTCAACTGTGTCAGTTTTTCTGTGCTTCTTAAAGGCACAGTAACTTTTTTTATATTGCTTGTAAATTAATTTTGAAAAGTATTTCCAAGTTTGCTAGTCTCATTGCTAGTTTGTTTAAACATGTCTGACTTAGATGAATCTCTTTGTTCACTATGTTTAAAGGCCAATGTGGAGCCCAATAGAAATTTGTGTACCAATTGCATTGATGCTACTTTGAATAAAAGTCAATCTTTACATGTAAAGAAATTATCACCAGACGACGAGGGGGAAGTTATGCCGACTAACTCTCCTCACGTGTCAGTACCTGCGCCTCCCGCTCAGGATGTGCGTGATTTTGTGGCGCCAAGTACATCAGGGAGGCCCTTACAAATCACTTTGCAAGACATGGCTACTGTTATGACAGAAGTATTATCTAAGTTGCCAGATTTAAGAGGCAAGCGCGATAGCTCTGGGTTAAGGATAGAGCGCGCGGATGAGATGAGCCATGTCAGATACTGCATCACAGTTTGCAGAACGTGAGGATGGAGAGCTTCATTCTGTGGGTGACGGATCTGATCCAGGGAGACTGGATTCAGAGATTTCCAATTTTAAATTTAAGCTAGAGAACCTCCGCACATTGCTAGGGGAGGTATTAGCGGCTCTGAATGATTGTAACACGGTTGCAATTCCAGAGAAATTATGTAGGTTGGATAAATACTATGCGGTACCGGTGCATACTGACGTATTTCCTATACCAAAAAGGCTTACAGAGATTATTAGCAAGGAGTGGGATAGACCTGGTGTGCCTTTTACCCCTCCTCCCATATTTAGGAAAATGTTTCCTATTGACGCCACCACACGAGACTTATGGCAGACGGTCCCTAAGGTGGAGGGAGCAGTTTCTACTTTAGCTAAGCGTACCACTATCCCGGTGGAGGATAGTTGTGCCTTTTCAGATCCAATGGATAAAAAATTAGAGGGTTACCTTAAGAAAATGTTTGTTCAACAAGGTTTTATTTTACAGCCCCTTGCATGCATTGCGCCTGTTACTGCTGCGGCAGCATTCTGGTTTGAGTCTCTGGAAGAGGCCATTCGCTCAGCTCCATTGGATGAAATAATGAACAAGCTTAAAACACTTAAGCTAGCTAACGCATTTGTTTCTGATGCCGTTGTGCATTTAACCAAACTTACGGCTAAGAACTCCGGATTCGCCATCCAAGCGCGCAGAGCGCTATGGCTTAAATCCTGGTCAGCTGACGTGACTTCTAAATCTAAATTGCTTAATATTCCTTTCAAAGGGCAGACCTTATTTGGGCCCGGCTTGAAAGAAATTATTGCTGACATTACGGGAGGTAAGGGCCATGCTCTACCTCAGGACAGGGCCAAATCAAAGGCCAAACAGTCTAATTTTCGTGCCTTTCGTAACTTCAAGGCAGGAGCAGCATCAACTTCCTCCGCTCCAAAACAGGAAGGAGCTGTTGCTCGTTACAGGCAGGGCTGGAAAGTTAACCAGTCCTGGAACAGGGGCAAGCAGGCCAAGAAACCTGCTGCTGCCCCCAAGACAGCATGAAGAGAGGGCCCCCTATCCGGAAACGGATCTAGTGGGGGGCAGACTTTCTCTCTTCGCCCAGGCTTGGGCAAGAGATGTCCAGGATCCCTGGGCGTTGGAGATCATATCCCAGGGATATCTCCTGGACTTCAAGACTTTCATCTTTCAAGGTTATCAGCAAACCAAACAATGAAAGAGGCGTTTCTACGCTGTGTACAAGACCTCTTACTAATGGGGGTAGTCCACCCAGTTCCGCGGACGGAACACGGGCAGGGATTCTATTCAAATCTATTTGTGGTTCCCAAAAAAGAGGGAACCTTCAGACCAATCTTGGACTTAAAAATCCTAAACAAATTTCTAAGAGTTCCATCATTCAAAATGGAGACTATTCGAACCATCCTTCCCATGATCCAAGAGGGTCAGTACATGACCACGGTGGACTTAAAGGATGCCTACCTTCACATACCGATTCACAAGGACCATTACCGGTATTTGAGATTTGCCTTCCTAGACAGGCATTACCAGTTTGTAGCTCTTCCCTTCGGATTAGCTACGGCTCCAAGAATCTTTACAAAAATTCTAGGATCACTTCTGGCGGTACTAAGACCGCGAGGCATAGCGGTGACTCCGTACCTAGACGACATTCTGATACAAGCGTCAAGTTTTCAAACTGCCAAGTCTCATACAGAGATAGTTCTGGCATTTCTGAGGTCGCATGGGTGGAAGGTGAACGTGGAAAAGAGTTCTCTATTACCACTTACAAGAGTTCCCTTTCTAGGGACTCTTATAGATTCTGTAGAGATGAAAATTTACCTGACAGAGGCCAGGTTATTAAAACTTCTAAATGCTTGCCGTGTCCTTCACTCCATTCCACACCCGTCAGTAGCTCAGTGCATGGAAGTAATCGGCTTAATGGTAGCGGCAATGGACATAGTACCATTTGCACGCCTGCATCTCAGACCGCTACAATTGTGCATGCTAAGTCAGTGGAACGGGGATTACTCAGATTTGTCCCCCCTACTAAATCTGGATCAAGAGACCAGAGATTCTCTTCTATGGTGGCTCTCTCGGCCACATCTGTCCAAGAGGATGACCTTTCGCAGGCCAGATTGGACGATTGTAACAACAGACGCCAGCCTTCTAGGCTGGGGAGCAGTCTGGAATTCCCTGAAAGCTCAGGGATTATGGACTCAGGAGGAGAAACTCCTCCCAATAAATATTCTGGAGTTAAGAGCAATATTCAATGCTCTCCTAGCTTGGCCTCAGTTAGCAACTCTGAGGTTCATCAGATTTCAGTCGGACAACATCACGACTGTGGCTTATATCAACCATCAAGGGGGAACCAGAAGTTCCCTAGCGATGTTGGAAGTCTCGAAGATAATTCGCTGGGCAGAGTCTCACTCTTGCCACCTGTCAGCGATCTACATCCCAGGCGTGGAGAACTGGGAGGCGGATTTTCTTCTTCGCCAGACTTTTCATCCGGGAGAGTGGGAACTTCATCCGGAGGTCTTTGCTCAACTGGTTCGTCGTTGGGGCAAACCAGATCTGGATCTCATGGCGTCTCGTCAGAACGCCAAGCTTCCTTGTTACGGATCCAGGTCCAGGGACCCGGGAGCGGTGCTGATAGATGCTCTGACAGCCCCTTGGGTCTTCAACATGGCTTATGTGTTTCCACCATTCCCAATGCTTCCTCGTTTGATTGCCAAGAGAGCTTCGGTGATTCTGATAGCGCCTGCGTATCCACGCAGGACCTGGTATGCAGACCTAGTGGACATGTCGTCCTGTCCACCATGGTCTCTGCCTCTGAGACAGGACCTTCTAATTCAGGGTCCTTTCAAACATCCAAATCTAATTTCTCTGAGGCTGACTGCATGGAGATTGAACGCTTGATTCTATCAAAGCGTGGTTTCTCGGAGTCGGTTATTGATACCTTAATACAGGCTAGGAAGCCTGTTACCAGAAAAATTTACCATAAAATATGGCGTAAATATTTACATTGGTGCGAATCCAAGAGTTACTCATGGAGTAAGGTTAGGATTCCTAGGATATTGTCCTTTCTACAAGAGGGTTTAGAAAAGGGCTTATCTACTAGTTCGTTAAAGGGACAGATTTCTGCTCTGTCTATTCTTCTACACAAACGTCTGGCTGAAGTTCCAGACGTTCAGGCTTTCTTCTGTCAGGCTTTAACTAGGATTAAGCCTGTGTTTAAGTCTGTTGCTCCGCTGTGGAGCTTAAACTTAGTTCTTAATGTTCTTCAAGGCGTTCCATTTGAACCCCTTCATTCCATTGATATCAAGTTGTTATCTTGGAAAGTTCTGTTTTTGATGGCTATTTCCTCGGCTCGGAGAGTCTCTGAGTTATCTGCCTTACATTGTGATTCTCCTTATCTGATTTTCCATTCAGACAAGGTAGTTCTGCGTACTAAACCTGGGTTCTTACCTAAGGTAGTTACTAACAAGAATATCAATCAAGAGATTGTTGTTCCATCTCTGTGTCCTAACCCTTCTTCAAAGAAGGAACGACTTTTGCATAATCTGGACGTAGTCCGTGCCCTGAAATTCTATTTGCAGGCAACTAAGGATTTTCGTCAAACTTCTTCCCTGTTTGTCGTTTACTCTGGACAGAGGAGAGGTCAAAAGGCTTCGACTACCTCTCTCTCTTTTTGGCTTCGTAGCATAATACGATTAGCCTATGAGACTGCTGGTCAGCAGCCTCCTGAAAGGATTACAGCTCATTCTACTAGAGCTGGGGCTTCCACCTGGGCCTTTAAAAATGAGGCCTCTGTTGAACAGATTTGCAAGGCTGCGACTTGGTCTTCGCTTCACACTTTTTCAAAATTTTACAAATTTGACACTTTTGCTTCCTCGGAGGCTGTGTTTGGGAGAAAGGTACTTCAGGCAGTGGTTCCTTCTGTTTAATGTTCCTGCCTTGTCCCTCCCTTCATCCGTGTACTTTAGCTTTGGTATTGGTATTCCATAAGTAATGGATGACCCGTGGACTGACTACACTTAACAGGAGAAAACATAATTTATGCTTACCTGATAAATTCCTTTCTCCTGTAGTGTAGTCAGTCCACGGCCCACCCTGTTTTTACGGCAGGTCTAAATTTTAATTAAACTCCAGTCACCACTGTACCCTATGGTTCCTCCTTTCTCGTATGCTTGGTCGAATGACTGAGTATGACAGGTGAGGGGAGGAGCTATATAGCAAGCTCTGCTGGGTAATTCTCTTGCAGTTTCCTGTAATGGATGACCCGTGGACCCGTGGACTGACTACACTACAGGAGAAAGGAATTTATCAGGTAAGCATAAATTATGTTTTTAGCTAGAAAAATTTTGTGATTTTTAAAAAAAATAAAAATAAAAAAAAAATCCATATTTCTTTTGTTCTAAGATAATCAATCAATTATTTGTTTTATAATTGGATTAAATTCTTAACTGTTACTCTGGGCTTCAAGGTTGAGTTCTAAGACTAAAACTTTAAGCTTATACTAGTTTGGTTGTTCTTATTAAGGAACGAATTCCTGAATTCTTTCCCAAGTAACATGTTTATAATTGGAAATTTTTCAGTTCAAAATCAGCTCCCTAATATTGCGATGTACGTGCCGTATTCCAGCTTGGCTGGCAAGGGGCAGGTTAAGACTTCTTTGAAATTTATTTGGTTCTATTCAGTCCAAATTTCTTTGATTTTATTCCAGTAAGGCTAACACTCTCTTTAAGTGTGTTTGGGTCCTATATATTTTGGGTACTGTTGAAGCATGGCTGGGCACCCATGGGGTTCAAGCGCTGCTCAGACCTGGAATCTTCTGGGGTATTTCTTCCAGTTCCATTTTTAGGAAATGGCTTTTGGAGTTTTATTCAAACTCTTCTGCCTTTTTTGGTCAGTGATAGCATTATTTGTTTTCATTAGATACAATAAATGCATATTTTCATTTTTCTGTTTTCATTCAGATTATTTTCTGAGGATGCGGAATCTCATATGATTCACTTGCTCTTCAGGACATAGTTAGAGGATCTTTTTTTCAAAAGCTCTTGATTCCTCACACAAGGGTCACCTTTTTTAGGTTTCCAGATAGTTTGTGTCACTGTCTTTGTCTCTTTCAGACAAGGGACAATTTTATTGTGTTCCGTTTGTCGGTACCTTTAGTCTCGATTATTTCCTTCAGTTGCTATATATGCATAGAAGTTTTAGGTCTTATGGCCACAGCATTGGATTTAATTCCCTTTGCTCATTTTCAATAGAAAGAACCATTCCAGTCTTTTATGCTGAATTATGGTGCAGGGATTCTAGGATTTCACATTTTAAATCTTCGAATCCTAATATTTATCTCTTGATTTGATGGTTAAGATTACCATCATTTAGTTCTACAGGTCTCTTCGTTTCTTTCAACCTGGACCATGATCTCTACAGATGCGCGTCTTTTTGGTTGGGAGGCTGTCTGAGGATCTCTGTCAGCACAAGGGGGTTGGAAATCTCAGGAGGTGAGATTACCATTTGATATTTTAGAACTCCGTGTTTTCTCAGAATTTTTCAGTTAGTTTTTTTTTGAAGAAGAGACGTTTAATGTTTTTCAAACAATATCACTACTATGGTGTATGTCAATCATCAGAGTAGGACTATCAGTCCTTAGGTTGTGACAGAAGTGTCTCGGATATTAGCTTGGGCTAAATCCAGCTCCTATCTAAATTCTGTGGTTTTTTTCCCAGGTATAGATATTTGGGAAGCGGATTATATCTGTTAATCCAGCTTTTCCTCCGGGAGAATGGTCTCTCTTACCCAGATATGTTTTTCATCTCATCTGAATAAAGAACTTCCCAGGGGCCTATTAAGGTCCGGGAATCTTCAGGCGGAAGTAGTGTATGCATTGACATTTCTTTGGAATTATCTTTTTGCCTATTTCTTTCCGCCTCTAGTTCTTCTTCCAAAATTCTTATGGAGTATTTGTTTGTTATGCTGGTAGTTCCAGCATGGCCTCTCAGGTTTTGGTATACGAATCTCATTCGGATGGCCAGTTGCCAACGTTGGACACCTCCGTTTAAACCAGACCTTTTCTTTCTCAAGGCCATTTTTTTCCATCAGGATCTCAAATCATTAAATTTGAAGGGATGGAGATTGAACGCTTGGTTTTTAGTCATAGAGGTTTTTCTGACTCATTGATTAATACTATGTTTCAGGCTCATAAAACTGTCTCTAGAAAGATTTATATTGAGTCTGGAAGACCTACTTTTCTTGGCATTCTTTTAAAATTCATAGAATTTTATTATTTTTTCAGGTTGGTTTGGATAAGGTTTTGTCTTCAGTTCTTTGTTAAGGACAAATCTCTACTCTTTCTGTTCTTTTTATTACAGAAAAGATTGCTAATCATCCTGATATTCATTGTGTTGTGCAGGCTTTGGTCCATATCACGCCTGTCATTAATTAAATCTCTCCTCTTTGGAGTCTCAATTTGGTACTGAGGGCTTTACAGGCTCCTCCGTTTGAAACTATGCATTTTCTGAACATTAAATTACTTTCTTGGAAAAGTATGGTTTCTTTTGGTTATTTCTTCTACTAGAAGAGTTTTTGAGTTATCTGCTCTTTTTTGTGAATATCCTTTTCTGATTTTTTATCAGGATAAGGCAGTGTTACTTCCTGATATTTATAACTTTTTTCAGGTTTTGATTCGTATCAAACCTGTCATTAAGCCAATTTCTCCTCCTTGGAGTCTTAATTGGGTCCTGAAGGTTTTTCAGGTTCTTCTATTTTGAGCATATGCTTGCTCTGGACATTCATTACTTTCATGGAAAGTATTGTTCTTTTTGGACATCTCTTCAGCTAGAACAGTTTTTGAATTATCTGTTCTTTCTTGTGAATCTCATTGTTCTGATTTTTCATCAGGATAAGGTGTTTTTTTGCTGTCCTCATTTCAATTTTCACCTAAGTTGTGAATTCTAACAACATTAGTGGAGGAATTATTGTATTTTCCTTGTGTCCTAATCCTAAGAATTCTTTGGTAAGATTCTTACATTCTTTAGTATGTGGTAAGAGTTTTGAAATATTATGTTGAAGCTACTCAGATTTCAGACAGACTTCTAGTCTATTTGTTATCTTTTTTTGGTTTTAGGAAGGTCAGAAGGCTTCTGCCATTTCTTTGCCATCTTGGTTAAGCTTTTGATTCATTATGCTTATTTGGAGTCAGATTATTCCCCGTTTCAGAGGATTACGGCTCTTTTTACTAGGTCAGTTTCTACTTCCTAGGCTTTTTAAGAATGAAGCTTCTGTTGATCAAATTTGCAAAGCAATGATACTAATTCTACCATTTTGATGTTTTCTCTTCTTTAGAAGCAGTTTTTGGTAGAATAGTACTTTAGGCAGCTGTTTCAGTTTGATTCTTCTGCTTATAATTTCAGTTTTTTTCATTATTAAAATTGAAACTTTTGATTTGGGTAGTGGATTAATTTTTCAGCGGAATTGGCTGTCTATTTTATCCCTCCCTCTCTAGTGACTCTTGCGTGGAAGTTCCACATCTTGGGTATTTATATCCCATACGTCACTAGCTCATGGACTCTTGCTAATTACATGAAAGAAAACATAATTTATGTAAGAACTTACCTGATAAATTCATTTCTTTCATATTGGCAAGAGTCCATGAGGCCCACCCTTTTTTGTGGTGGTTATGATTTTTTTTGTATAAAGCACAATTATTCCAATTCCTTATTTTTTTGATGCTTTCGCTCTTTTCTTATCACCCCACTTCTTGGCTATGCGTTAAACTGAATTGTGGGTGTGGTGAGGGGTGTATTTATAGGCATTTTAAGGTTTGGGAAACTTTGCCCCTCCTGGTAGGAATGTATATCCCATACGTCACTAGCTCATGGACTCTTGCTAATATGAAAGAAATGAATTTATCAGGTAAGTTCTTACATAAATTATGTTTTTTACATTGGAGGTAAACTGGAAAGTGTTTTTTTTAACTGGATCTGAATCATGAACCTTTGTTTCATATATCACTTGCTATAAATTTAGATTATAAGTTTCAGAGCCTCTCTAACTGTAGCTCACTTTGTATAAAAGTGCATCTAAAACTGATTGTTTTCAAGGACAGGGCACACCTCTTCTTTTGTTTATGTTTGTCAGTGCAAGTGTAGTAATGTACATTGTATAGTCCTACATAATGTCTCTTTAGTGTTTTTTTTATTTAATTGTACCCTTATTATTGTACCTTTGTATAGAGCTGCGTAAAATGTTGGCGCTTTATAAATAATCTATAATAATAATACAAAAAAACAGTACAGGAAGTTGGGAGCCTGAAATACATTTTTTGGAGTTGAATCGCTAGCGCGTCTATTGGCTAAGAGGAGAAAATGTCACCTCACTGAAAAAATGTCTAGCTTTGGTCGGCCGGAGGCGCTCAGCTCATCATAAACTCGTGGGCAAATAAAGGTACTTTCAGCATGAAGTTTTTTTATACTTCATGACTTAAGGTCCCCTTTATTTAAAGCACTGGTAAATTCTTCTGTTTCAAAAAATGCTGGATTTACCGTCACTTTAAGTGTCCTTGTGCAAACATTCACTTGTTCTGAATGAGTTTGTTATTGAAGGGCGTGAGATCCGTTTCTGTTAGGGAGTTGACAATTTGCACCTGTACAAAAAAAAGTAGAAAAAAATGTTTCACATCAGAATTGATAATGCATTAATGAGCATTTCAGTTTTAACCACAATGTCTTTTTAAATTAGGAGCTTCCATCTAACCATATCAGAACAGTTTCATAATTAAATAAAAAAAAATCATTTCAATAATTCCAGTAGGTGATGTAAAATATTTTCTTTATTGATATATGTTTACTGGGATTAAACACAAATTCTAAATTAGCAGTAAAATATTTTTCTGTAGATTAGTTACATATTTATTGTATATTTGGGTTCCATAAAAGAAATTACTTCTCTTTTTCCAGTCTGCCCTTCAATGTAGATGATGGAGATGGCAGCGGGGACTGGAGCAGTGGAGGAGGGGATGCAGCAAGCTCAGATGGGTGCAGGGGACCTGGCAAAGGTCTGTCTCAAGAGCAAAAAGATGGTATACAGATGGTGAGGAAGATCATGTTTTCTCTGGAAGGTGAAGATGGTCTTGATGAAGTCTATACTTTTAGGTAATTTGCCTTTTGATATATAAGGACTTTGCATTATTTAACTGCGTATTTAAATACCAGTGTCATATTTTTATTATAGTTTGAAGTTAAAGTCAATCATTCATTAAATCTTGGTTTGATTTCTTATTACCTTCTAGAGATAGTCTGGAGAAACTTTCGATCTTCAAGAAAATTGAGAGGCGGCCGATGGCCTGGCCCTGTCAGCTTACGATAGGGTCCACTCTTTCCATACGCATCGTGGGATACAAATCTGTATGTGATTCCTGCTGTTTATTTTTCAATGACTCCTTTTTCTTCTTGTCAGGTTCCTGTACAACATATAGGGGAAGTTTAATGTCTCTCGATGCTCATTGGAATTATGAGGTAGCATTTCTTTAAAGGGATAGTAAAGTCCAAATTAAACTTTTCTGATTCAGATAGGGCATATCATTTTAAAGAGCTTTCTAATTTACTTTTATCATCAAATTT
This sequence comes from Bombina bombina, assembly GCF_027579735.1. Taxonomy (NCBI): domain Eukaryota; kingdom Metazoa; phylum Chordata; class Amphibia; order Anura; family Bombinatoridae; genus Bombina; species Bombina bombina. The sequence continues at coordinate 328,178,302 of NC_069499.1, forward strand.
GCTTTGTTCTCTTGGTATTCTTAGTTGAAAGCTAAACCTAGGCAGGCTCATGTGCTAATTTCTAAGCCCTTGAAGGCTGTCTTTTATCTGAATGCATTTAACAGTTTTTCACAGCTAGAGGGCGTTAGATCATGTGTTTCATATAAATAACATTGTGCTCATGAACATGGAGTTATTTAAGAGTCAGCACTAATTGCCTGAAATGTAAGTCTTTTAAAAGATCTTAGATAAGGAGGCAGTCTGCAGAAGTTTAGATACAATGTAATTACAGAGATAAAAATTATATTTTTATAACAGTGTTGGTTATGCAAGACTGGGGAATGGTAAATAAAGGGATTATCTATCTTTGTTAAACAATAACATTTTTGGTGTTTACTATCCCTTTAATCACGACAGACCCCTTTTAGGGATTTTGAAATCGGTTAGATTACAGACATTTTGTCAAGAAATGTATTCTTAGACATTCATATTAATAGTATGTTACGTAAAATACCACACAATTAAATAAATTAATCACAAAATAACCATCGAACTGATTTACTGAAACATTAAACACTAAACCTGTTTAAAGAGACATTTAATAATACATAAAAAAAAATGCCGCATAAAATAATTAAAGGGAAAATCGACACCAGAATTTGTATTGTTTTAAAAGAGAGAGAATCCCTTTATTACCCATTCCCTAGTTTTGCATAACCAACACAGTTATATTAATACTTTTTACGTCTGTGATTACCTTGTATCTAAGCCTCTGCAAACTGCCCCTTTATTTCAGTACTTTTGGCAGACTTGCATTTTCGCCGATCAGTGCTGACTCCTAGGTAACTCCACGTGCATGAGCACAATGTTATCTATTTGATACACATGAACTAACACCCTCTAGTGGTGAAAAACTGTCAAAATGCATTCAGATAAGAGGCTACCTTCAAGGTCTAAGAAATTAGCATATGAACCTTCTAGGTTTAGCTTTCAACTAAGAATACCAAAAGAACAAAACAAAATTGGTGATAAAAGTAAATAGAAAAGTTGTTTAAAATGGCATGCCCTATCTGAATCATGAAAGTTTATTTTGGACTAGACTGTCCCTTTAAGGTAAATAAAACAGCACTGTAATATGCCCTCATTATTTATTTTTCCTGCTTTTGTTGTAAAATACATTTGAACATTCTGCCTGTTTCAAACCCTTCTAAGAGGCTGGAGTGCATTCTGAATTCTTAATTTGCTGCGGCTTACCTGACCCAGCTTAATGTTACACAGTCAATGCTTAGATCACTGCAGAGGCTTCCAGGGGTGTTTCCATGGACAGCAAAACAATACAAATGTTCTTCCTAAATGGAAAGAGTCCACAGCTGCATTCATTACTTTTGGGAAATAAGAACCTGGCCACCAGGGGGAGGCAAAGACACCCCAGCCAAAGGCTTAAATACTCCTCCCACTTCCCTCATCCCCCAGTCATTCTTTGCCTTTTGTCCCAGGAGGTTGTCTCTTAAGGAGGGTAGTACTCTTTGACATGGGACTGGAGCTTTAAGTAATCCTATCAGTCTCTCAGTGAGGGCCTGGATGAAAGTTAGAGTCCTGAGATGAAGGAAGAGTCTTTCTGCGAAACCATCCCGACTCATTTTAACAGCTCTAATAGCAATCGGCGTTGTCGAACTTCGCTTCCCTGTCTGCCTTCTTCTCTCAAGTCCATGGCGGAGGCGCTGCTACTATTCGTCACACTTGAAGGGCCGTGTTCCTGTTCCACAGCGTAGATTCCGGTAAGATCGTTTCATTTTACTTAATGAGAGTGTACTGTAACTTTTTGTTTCCCGTAAGGTACTATCTTGCAGGACTTATTATATATATTTATAGGGCCTCTGCTTATGTGCAGTGTTAACTGGGCTCTTGGCTAGAACATAAAGGCCTTTGGAAGTGACGCGACCTTATGGTTCTGGTCTTCCATTTCCGCATTCCTGACCGTGTGGCGGCTGAAAAATTAGAATCTGCTCGTGTCTGGTTCTAGGAGGTGGTGAGTGCCCCAGCCATTGTGGGTGTCAGGTGCCATTCAAAATTTTCTTAATTCTATATTATTTAATTCTCTATCTAGTTATGGAGGATTCTGATGCTAAGATTCAAAATTTCTGATTCTTTGACTTGTGAAGAATGCGACTTGATACAGGATCCGCAGTATTCTATATTTCGAATGGTCCACCTCATTAGACATGAAGGGATGACATAATCTCCAAACTGTCTGCTTATTGAGGTCTTTCCCAGTTTTTTGTTAGGAGATCAGGGTTCTGTTTGGCTGGTCCTGCGGGTATGCCTGTTTTCTTCCTGGACGTTAACCTACGAGTTAGGATATCTTTTATTTTGATTGTGTTACCTTCAGAAACTTCTGGGATCGATTCTCTCTGGTTGCTTCTTCGGAAGTTTAAGGGACACGTTAGTCCTATGTTTGTCTGTTTTAACTTCCTCTCTGAGGGAGGATTTAGGCAGCTGGTCCTGCTGGGACTCAGATCTTCTGTCCTGTGGCTTATTCAGACACGTGGTGCCTGCCCGGCTGGTCCAGGGGGGGGCGCTGAGTGCTCATAATTATTATTTGTGTGTTTTCTTGTTTCTCTTTATATGTTCAGCTAAGCTCTCTAATAGGATCCGTATGGCAGGAAGGATTGTGTCAGTCCTTATTTAGCCTTTCAATCTGATTGACCGGGTCAGTGGAGTTCCTCGGCATCACTCTTTTTGCTCCGATTTCGTCGGGGCTTATAGTTTCTTTCCTCTCTTGGGAGAATTAGGGGGGTTAACGCCTCCTTATCGTCATTTTGGCCGGTTTGGCCTTCTGAGGCTCTGGAATTGTTCTTGGACTTGTTCCTGCTGTGGTTCTCTTCTTGAGATCTGTCGGACTTTGTCCGTTCCTCTGGGACCTGGTTCCCTTAGGGGGTTGGTTCCTTTGTAGGGACATGGGCAGTGTGTTCTCCTTGAGCTCTGTTTAGGGTTCCTTCCCCGGAGTAGGGGAATGCTCCGCATCCTTCTTTCATCTTCTCCTCTTATTTTAAGGGGGTGATGTGGAGACTAGCCTTTGTTCGAGTGCTTGTCCTCGAGGTATCCCCTTGTTCGCTAGTGGCCTTCAGTCTTTTGCTTCCTTAGCTCCTTGGAGCGTTGGACAAGGGGTGGTCTTGTCTTGGCGGGACGTGCAAGTTTTTTTACTTTGGACATTGTATGGTTATCTCCCGGGGGTCTGCCTTTTTATATCAGACTGGGAATTTCAGTACCGGGTTCTCGTTTTGGGGGGCTCGGACCTTCTCGCTCTCATTCTTCCCGTGGCTGAGGTTGTCACTCAGCGCTTCCTTTGTGGATCCCATTGCGGGTTTACAAGACTGTAGGATCTAGAGTGTGTAAGGGGTTCTCCAGTTCCAGGAAACTTCGGCTGTGTCCTTTGATTGGGCTAGTTGATCTAGTTCCGGCTGCTGTGGTAGCTCACTGGGTAAATGCCCTGACTACAGAAAAGCATGTTAAGGATCCAAGGTCACAGGTTCAGTTCACGGCAGGGCTGACTCAGCCCTTCTTCCTTCTGAGGTTGATAAATGAGTACCATTACAATTGGCCAGGTTTTTCTGGGTGCCAATGACCCTTGGGCTTGCCCTCATCTAGGGTCGGTTTCTCTTAGTCGGCTTGCTGGACTTTTGTGATGGTTTCGCTGCTCTGCTAGCAAGAACCACTGCAGCTATGGCACCTTGTCCAGTGCTAGCAAGTTACAATTATCAGAGGATTCCTTCCAGATCAGGGCATTAGAGATTTGTTCTCTTGGTTCAGCTTCTGGCTGTGTCTTGGGGACAGGGGCTTTGTCCTTCCGGTCCTTTCGCCGGCCCTCTTTGCTGGGGGCTTATATCCTTCCTTAGGAAGTGTGGTCCCTATCTTATGGCTTCTCCTGTCTTCAGGAGGTTGGGACAGACGGGTTATCCTTTTTCTGAGAGAGGTACGCTCTCTGGGTTGTTCTGTCCATCTGGAGAGTTGCTGGCTCCGCCTTGTGTCTGTTTGGCCTTTAGCTAGATCTCTCAGTCTATGGCCTTGTCGACGATCTCTATGTGGTGTTCGGGTTGACATCCGAGCACTGTTGTAATGGCGGTGCTTTCTTGCCGCTTGTTGTTTGAGCTGGGGTTTTCTGGTTCCCTGGTTTCGGACCTGCCGATGCTTGGGTTGGCCCGGCTGGAAGTAGGTCCTGAGATCCGTTGTTCTTCTCGGATCTTGGGGGAGCATTGGTCCTCGTTGAGATTCTAGGATCTTCTTGATTTTTGAGACCTATGTGTAGGTCTGGCGGTTCGGTTGCTTAGAGTGTACCTTCTGTAGTAGGAGGTTTAGCACTTTTTGGTAGCCGCTTCTAGAAGCATTCTTCTGTGTCATCCTGTGGATGTCTGCATGTTGACTCAGGTGTTTACCTTCATCTGGGTCTGCTACATATACTTTTGCCTGAATTCTTCAGTGTTCTGAGCTCGGAGGATGTTTAATCTCCGTTTTCAGTTGTCCCTAGGCGCTGGTTGACTTGCTGCCTGACAAGTGAGGGGTTGCTCCTTTGACACCAGCTGCAGCTGATTGCACTTTGATCGTGTGCTAGCTAGCTGTTCCAAAATTTTGAAAGATGTTGTGAGAACCTTCTCTGTTCTACTGCCTGGTTGTAGACCTTGTGGTTTCTATTTGAATTGGGCGTTGTCTTCCATTGTTGTCAGGACCTATTTGGGTCTTGCGAGTTTTATTATTTGAGTTTTTTTTTTTTGACGTTTATGGTAACCTTCGGTTGGTTCTTCCTTGGCTTGTTCCTTGGGAGTTCGGCTGGTGTTCCATTCGCTAGTAAGGGGTGTATGGTGGGAGATCGACTGTTGGGTGACGGTGTCTCCCGGAGGACTGTTGGCTCAGTTGAGTCTGAGTTGCGGTCTCTAGCTAGGCTTCCGGGCTATCTGCTGGTCATTGTCCTTGGGGCCTTTTCCTCTTCCTGTTTTCTTGGCTTCGGACAAAGCAGGGCTTTTTTGTTGGGTAGTGGTTTTCAGGTTTGGTGCCCTCAGAATGGGCTGCCTATTGTACCCTCCCGTTTTGGCATTCAGTGTCCTCTATAGCTTGGGTATTGTTTTCCCAAAAGTAATGAATGCAGCTGTGGACTCTTTCCATTTAGGAAGAAAAACATAAATTATGCTTACCTGATAATTTTCTTTTCTTCCGATGGAAAGAGTCCACAGCTCCCCACCCGCATTTTTTATGTGCGGCGTCTTTGTTTGTTTTTTCTGGCACCTTTTCACCCTGATATTTCTTTTACTGTTCCTTGTTTCTCGGCAGAATGACTGGGGGAAGTGGGAGTAGTATTTAAGCCTTTGGCTGGGGTGTCTTTGCCTCCTCCTTGTGGCCAGGTTCTTATTTCCCAAAAGTAATGAATGCAGCTGTGGACTCTTTCCATCGGAAGAAAAGAAAATGATCAGGTAAGCGTAATTTATGTTTTTACAAACAAAGCATGTAACAAATGCTTTAAAAATGTTTTTGATTTCGATATTTTGTGACAGAGTTCATAACTGCTGATTATATACTATACATATATAAAAAAATATTTAAGTGTGCTTATAAGGTTCTGGTTACAGGTCCCTAAATAAGATCACAAATCCTGTTCAAAGTTTCATGTAAATTTCTCCTGTTATTTTTTATTCTTTACTTATTTTATTTTTAACTACATTAGATCACAGAAGAGAAAGTAAAGAAGAGTTGGACTGTTGTAGATGCCAAAACTTTAAAGAAAGAAGATATTCAAAAGGATACTGTTTATTGTTTAAATGATGATGAGGAGACAGAAGTGGTTAAGGATGATACTATCCAAGGTAAGTCTTGCTTGGTCATTTCTAAACTGTAATATTGGACAAAAAAAGAAAGGGAAAATATTTGTCTTCAGGGTGGAAGCTCACCCTTTCAATAGGACACAGCTACCAAGGCTTTTTCTTTCATGTAATTGGCAAGAGTCCATGAGCTAGTGATGTATGCGATATACAATCCTACCAGGAGGGGCAAAGTTTCCCAAACCTCAAAATGCCTATAAATACACCCCTCACCACACCCACAATTCAGTTTTACAAACTTTGCCTCCTATGGAGGTGGTGAAGTAAGTTTGTGCTAAGATTTCTACGTTGATATGCGCTACTCAGCATTTTGAAGCCCGATTTCCTCTCAGAGTACAGTGAATGTCGGAGGGATGTGAAGGGAGTATCGCCTATTGAATGCAATGGTTTTCCTCACGGGAGATCTATTTCATAGGTCCTCTGTTATCGGTCGTAGAGATTCATCTCCTACCTCCCTTATTTAGATCGACGATTTACTCTCGTATTCCATTACCGCTACTGATAACCGTTTCAGTACTTGTTTGGCTATCTTCTATGTGTGGATGAGTCTTTCGGTAAGTACGTTTTCATTACTTAAGACACTCTCAGCTATGGTTTGGCACTTTATGCATTAATATAAAGTTCTAAATATATGTATTGTACTTATATTTGCCATGAGTCAGGTTTATGTATATTTCCTTTTGCAGACTAACAGTTTTCATATTTGGGGAAAAAAGTAAACCTATTTAGGAAAATATTTCTTACCTGGGGTTTAGTCTTTTTCAAATTGACTGCTTTTTCATTTTTAAAATTTGCGGGCAAATTTACGCTCGCGAGGGAGCAAAATGCCAAAGTTCATTGCGTCATTCTTGGCACTAGAATTTTCGTCATTTCCGGTGTCTTAGTTGACGCCGAGTTCCTTGCACAAGGTTGCGTCTTCAATGACGCAAGTGTGTCATTTACGGATGTTGTTAGCGCCAAAAACTTTTTCAGTTTACGTTGTGCGTCATACTTGGCGCAAAATAATTTCATTATTTAAAACCCCTTTCCTTTATGCCTCTTGCCTTTTTCTATGTCAGAGGGCTATGCTGTTTGCATTTTTTTCCCATTCCTGAAACTGCTATATAAGGAAATTGATAATTTTGCTTTATATGTTGTTTTTTTCTCTTACATTTGCAAGATGTCTCAATCTGATCCTGTCTCAGAAACCACTGTTGGAACCCTGCAGCCTGATAACAGTTCTACCAAAGCTAAGTGCATTTGTTGTATAGGATTGCAGAGATTATATCCCCAGCTGTGGTATGTAATAGTTGTCATGATAAACTTTTACATGCAGAGAATGTGTCCATCATTACTAGTACAATGCCTGTTGTTCCTTCAACATCTAATGTACATGATATACCTGTGAATTTAAAAGATTTTATTGTTGATGCACTTCAGAAGGCTCTGTCTGCCATCCCGCCTTATAATAAATGTAAAAGGTCTTTTAAAACTTCTCACAAAGTTGATGGGGCTATTTCTACTCTTACTAAACTTGCTACTATTCCTATGGAAGATAGTACTTCTTTTAAAGACCCTTTAGATAGGAAAATTGAATCTTAACTAAAAAAAACTTATTTATATTCTGGTTATCTTCTCAGGCCTGCCATTTCTATGGCTGATGTTGCAGCTGCATCAACTTTTTGGTTGGAAAGTTTAGCACAACAGGAAATGGATCCTGATTTGTCTAGCATTGTTCGCCTTCTTCAACATGCTAATCATTTTATCTGTGATGCCATTTTTGATATAATCAAAATTGATGTTAAATCTATGTCTTTAGCTATTTTAGCTAGAAGGGCTTTGTGGCTCAAATATTGGAATGCTGACAAGTCTAGATTACTTTGTCTTTCTTTCCAAGGTAATAAGTTATTTGGTTCTCAGTTGGATTCTATTATTTTAACTGTTACTGGGAGGAAGGGAGTTTTTTTGCCTCAGGATAAAAGACCTAGAGGGAAATCTAAAGCTTCTAACCGTTTTTGTTCCTTTCGACAAAATAAGGAACAGAAACCTAATCCTTCCCCCAAATAATCTGGTTCCAATTGGAAACCTTCTTCAAGTTGGAGTAAATCCAAGCCGTTTAAGAAACCAAAGCCAGTCCCCAAGTCTGCATGAAGGTGCGGCCCTCATTCCAGCTCAGCTGGTAGGGGGCAGATTAAGATTCTTCCAAGACATTTGGGCAGTTTCTGTCCACAATCAATTGATTCAGAGTATTGTCTCTCAAGGGTACCGAATAGGATTCAGAATAAGTCCTCCTGTGAGAAGATTTTTTCTCTCACACATTCCAGTAAATCCAGTAAAGGCCCAGGCTTTTCTGAAGTGTGTTTCAGATCTGGAGCTTTCAGGGGTAATCATACCAGTTCCGTTTCAGGAACGGGGTTTTATTCAAATCTATTCATTGTCCCAAAGAAAGAAAATTCATTCAGGCCAGTTCTGGATCTAAAAAGTGCCAACTTTAAAAATGGTGACTATAAGGACTATTCTGCCTTTTGTTCAGCAAGGGAATTATATGTCCACAATAGACTTACAGGATGCATATCTTCATATTCCAATTCATTCAGACCACTATCAGTTACTGAGATTCTCTTTTCTAGACAAGCATTACCAATTTGTCGCTCTTCCATTTGGCATAGTGACAGCTCCAATAATCTTTTCAAAGGTTCTAGGTGCCCTACTCTCTGTAATCAGAGAACGGGGTATTGCGGTGTTTCCTTATTTGGACGATATCTTGGTACTTGTTCAGTCTTTACGTTCTGCAGAATCTCACACAAATCAACTAGTGTTGTTTCTTCAAAGACATGGTTGGAGGATCAATTTACCAAAAAGTTCTTTGATTCCTCAGACAAGGGTCACCTTTTTAGGTTTCCAGATAGATTCAGTGTCCATGACTCTTTCTCTAACAGACAAGAGACAATTAAAATTGGTTTCAGCTTGTCGGAACCTTCAGTCTCAATCATTCCCTTCAGTGGCTATGTGCATGGAAGTTTTAGGTCTCATGACTGCAGCATCGGACGCGATCCCCTTTGCTCATTTTCATATGAGACCTCTCCAGCTTTGTATGTTGAACCAATGGTGCAGGGATCAGGGCCGCCACTAGAAATTTTGGGGCCCCTGACTTAACCATTGATCAGGGCCCCCCCCCCTTTGACATGTACAATTTTTTACCAAGTGACTAAAACGTATATGCACTTTTTTCTAAAGTGTCTATTTAAACTTGGAAATATTGTAAAGGTAGTAACATCCAAACATCCAAACACACTCATACACTGAAACACACACACACACACTCACACATAAGGATTCACATATAGACACTCTAGCAGACACGTAAAGGAACACACAAACGCACTCAGACACAGACACTCAGCACTTGATTACATTGACCTGACAAGTAATGAGGTAGACTACAGTTTTGTAAAAAAAAAAAAAAAAAGGAGATTTAGAAAACAAAATATGGAGTTCTGATTATCTTTTTGTAAAGGAAGATGCCAACTAAATGATGACAACAGCATGCAGTGGCTGAAAGGAAGGGCCCTGAACTGCCTAAACAATAATTTAAAGGTTAAATGGTGGATTGGTGACTTCCGTAAAGGTCTCAAAGTCTGTAGAAAGATGTGAATAATCAGTAGTAAGGTCAAAATGTCCTAAAAAGGAACAGACAATGGACACACACACACACACACAAACTCAAACTTGCACATACACCCAAGGAAACACTGACAGAGACAGCCTCAGAAAACGCACAAAGACATACACACAAAGACATACACACACAGAGAGACAACCACATAAAACACAGAAAGACATACATACACACACCCTCACTGAGACATCCACAGAAAACACACAAAGACATACACACACCCTCACAGAGACACCCACATAAAACACACACCCTCACAGAGACATCCACAGAAAACAGACATATACACCCACCCTCACAGAGGCATCCAGAGAAAATACACAAAGGCAAACATACACACACCCTCGCAGAGACACCCATAGAAAAAGCTCAAAGACATATGCATACACCCTCACAGACATCCACAGAAAATGCACAAAGACATACACACCCACCCTCACAGAGAGACCCACAGAAAAAAAATACATACACACTCATAGAGACATAAACCAAAGCACAAAGACATAAACACAGACACCCACAGAAACACGCATAGGAGGAAACATGTATGCACCTTGCATCCCCTAAATCAACAGTGTGTGAAATGCATGATCAAAAAAAATTGCAGAAATTAAGAGATCACTTTTTAAAGAATCATATTTGTAAACGTGTAAACAAAAATTATTCTGTGAATTCAAAATTGTACATTAATGATCTGGGTAGATGGCTAGATGAAGAAAAGTACTTTTAAAAGGTTGACATATGTTTGTTTGTTTTTCCCCAACAAAGAGCACCACTTCAAATATAGTGTACAAATGTTCCCATCTGTCAGCTGTACTTATGGATTTTGTAAATGCTGTACTCTATATGGTCTTAGTAGAACCATAAGCTGTGGTACTCATACCATTAGATCTGGTTAAATGCAGGATTTAGGCTTGTTGGTATGTAACAAAAGGGCATTATATTGAGGAGGAAACATTTCTGCATGGTTTTAAATATAGAATTTCTACAGCATTGTCAAATAATCATAAATACACTGCTGCTAAAAAAAATGTGTTTTTATGGACCCCTGGCCCCACCATACAACTACTACCACACTGAAGTTACAATCCGAAATTGCACAAAGAAATAAAAAACATTTGCTAAGTAAGTCCTACCTCCTCTGCAAATGAAAGTGATCTGCCGTCTGACTCAGGCACACACTGTACAAACAAAGTGCCAAGTCTGTCTCACACTGTGCATAGTGGTTTAGTGCACACTCAGAAATCCTCTCAAATGTTAATACTTTACTCCTTGTAATAACATTTCCCATGCTCAATTAGCACTCTGCTGTAGTACCCACTGGTGGCTGCCAACATTTAAAAAAAAAAAAAAAATTTTTTTTTTTTTTAGTTCTTGCCTCATGGGGCCCCATTGGGTCCTGACAGGAGTCACCCCTGTCACCCCCTGATGGCGGCCCTGGCAGGGATTATACAAAGATATCACAATTAATATCCTTAAGTCCCAATGTTAGACTCTCTCTGACTTGGTGGTTAGATCACCATCGTATAGTTCAAGGGGCCTCTCTTGTTCGTCCAACCTGGACTGTGAACACAACAGATGCAAGTCTTTCAGGTTGGGGAGCTGTCTGGGGATCTCTGACAGCACAAGGGGTTTGGAAACCTCAAGAGGTGAGGTTACCAATCAATATTTTAGAACTCCGTGCTATTCTCAGGGCTCTTCAGGTTTGGCCTCTGTTGAAGAGAGAACCGTTCATTTGTTTTCAGACAGACAATATCACAGCTGTGGCATATGTCAATCATCAGGGTGGGACTCACAGTCCCCATGCTATAAAAGAAGTATCTCGGATACTTGCTTGGGCGGAATCCAGCTCCTGTCTAATTTCTGTGGTTCATATCCCAGGTGTAGACAATTGGGAAGTGGATTTTCTCAGTCGTCAGACTTTACATCCGGGGGAGTGGTCGCTCCATCCAGATGTCTTTTCTCAGATTGTTCAGATATGGGGTCTTCCAGAAATAGATCTGATGGCTTCCCATCTAAACAAGAAACTTCCCAGGTACCTGTTCAGGTCCAGGGATCCTCAGGCGGAGGCGGTGGATGCGTTAGCAGTTCCTTGGTGTTACCAACCTGCTTATATTTTTCCGCCTCTGGTTCTTCTTCCAAGAGTGATTTCCAAGATCATCCTGGAACAATCGTTTGTGTTGCTGGTAGCTCCAGCATGGCCTCACAGGTTTTGGTATGCGGATCTTGTTTGGATGTCCAGTTGCCAACCTTGGCCACTTCCATTAAGGCCAGACCTCCTGTCTCAAGGTCCGTTTTTCCATCAGGATCTCAAATCATTAAATTTGAAGGTATGGAAATTGAATTCCTAGTGCTTAGTCATAGAGGTTTCTCTGACTCAGTGATTAATACTATGTTACAGGCTCGTAAATCTGTTTCTAGGATCACATCAAGTTTGGAAGACTTATTTCTCCTGTTAAGTGTAGTCAGTCCACGGGTCATCCATTACTTATGGGATTATAACTCCTCCCTAACAGGAAGTGCAAGAGGATCACCCAAGCAGAGCTGCTATATAGCTCCTCCCCTCTACGTCATACCCAGTCATTCTCTTGCACCTAACTAATAGATAGGACGTGTGAGAGGACTGTGGTTATTAAACTTAGTTTTTATTTCTTCAATCAAAAGTTTGTTATTTTAAACAGCACCGGAGTGTGTTGTTTTTTCTCAGGCAGCATTAGAAGAAGAATCTACCTGAGTTGTGTATGATCTTAGCGGACGTAACTAAGATCCATTTGCTGTTCTCGGCCATTCTGAGGAGCGAGGTAACTTCAGAACAGGGGACAGCGGGCAGGGTTCACCTGCAAAGAGGTATGTTGCAGTATATTCTAAGGAATGGAATTGACTGAGAAAATACTGCTAATACCGATGTAATGTAAGTACAACCTTAAATGCAGTAGTAGCAACTGGTATCAGGCTGATATGTATGTATGTTGGCACTGAAGTATTTCTGGGGAATGGCACTTCACTAAGAAAATACTGTATACATATAACTTATAGCCTTTCTGCAGTGAAAGCGACTAGCAACAGGCTTTTTAATAACATTTCATATATTTATATTTAAAACGTTTACTGGCATGTTAATCGTTTTCTCTCTGAGGTACTTGGTGAAAAATTTTATGGGCATTATTTTTCCACATGGCTGTCGTTTGTTTTGAATAAAATCAGTTTACTGAGCTTCCCCACTGTTGTATTATGAGTGGGAGGGGCCTATTTTGGCGCTTTACTGCGCAGTAGAAATTCAGTCACAAGTCTTCCTTGTTCTCCCTGCATGATCCAGGACGTCTCTACAGAGCTCAGGGGTCTCCAAAACTAGTTTTGAGGGAGGTAATCACTCACAGCAGACCTGTGAGACTGTGCTTTGACTGTGATAAAAACGTATATATTTTTATTTGTTATCCGTTTTTTGGTATTAAGGGGTTAATCATCCATTTGCTAGTGGGTGCAATCCTTTGCTAAATTAATGCATTTAATGTGAAAATTTGGTTACTATAACTAATCCGGTTCATTGTTATCTCAACTGTGACAGTTTTGTGTGCTTCTTAAAGGCACAGTAACGTTTTTTATATTGCTTGTAAATTTATTTGAAAAGTATTTTCAAAGCTTGCTAGTCTAATTGCTAGTTTGTTTAAACATGTCTGACACAGAGGAATCTCTTTGTGCAATATGTTCAAAGGCCAATGTGGAGCCCAATAGAAATTTGTGTACTAATTGCATTGATGCTACTTTAAGTAAAAGCCAATCTGTACATGTCAAGAAAATTTCACCAGACAACGAGGGGGAAGTTATGCCGACTAACTCTCCTCACGTGTCAGTACCTGCATCTCCCGCTCAGGAGGTGCGTGATATTGTGGCGCCAAGTACATCAGGGCGGCCCTTACAAATCACTTTGCAAGACATGGCTAATGTTATGACTGAAGTTTTATCTAAATTACCAGAACTTAGGGGTAAACGCGACCACTCTGGGGTGAGAACAGAGTGCGCTGATAATACTAGGGCCATGTCTGATACTGCGTCACAATTTGCAGAACATGAAGACGGAGAGCTTCATTCTGTGGGTGACGGATCTGATCCAAATAAACTGGATTCAGACATTTCAAATTTTAAATTTAAGCTTGAGAACCTCCGTGTGTTACTAGGGGAGGTATTAGCGGCTCTGAATGATTGTAACACGGTTGCAATCCCAGAGAAAATATGTAGGCTGGATAAATATTTTGCGGTACCGACGTGTACTGACGTTTTTCCTATACCTAAAAGGCTTACAGAAATTGTTAACAAGGAGTGGGATAGACCCGGTGTGCCTTTCTCACCCCCTCCTATATTTAGAAAAATGTTTCCAATAGACGCCACCACACGGGACTTATGGCAGACGGTCCCTAAGGTGGAGGGAGCAGTTTCTACTTCAGCTAAGCGTACCACTATCCCGGTGGAGGATAGCTGTGCTTTTTCAGATCCAATGGATAAAAAGTTAGAGGGTTACCTTAAGAAAATGTTTGTTCAACAAGGTTTTATATTGCAACCCCTTGCATGCATTGCGCCTGTCACGGCTGCGGCTGCATTCTGGTTTGAGTCTCTGGAAGAGACCATTAGCTCAGCTACGTTGGATGAGATTACAGACAAGCTTAGAGTCCTTAAGCTAGCTAATTCATTTATTTCTGATGCCGTAGTACATTTAACTAAACTTACGGCTAAGAACTCCGGATTCGCCATTCAGGCCCGCAGAGCGCTGTGGCTTAAATCCTGGTCAGCTGATGTGACTTCTAAATCTAAATTGCTTAACATACCTTTCAAGGGGCAGACATTATTCGGGCCCGGTTTGAAAGAAATTATCGCTGACATTACTGGAGGTAAGGGCCATGCCCTGCCTCAAGACAGAGCCAAACCAAGGGCTAGACAGTCTAATTTTCGTGCCTTTCGTAACTTCAAGGCAGGAGCAGCATCAACTTCCTCCGCTCCAAAACAGGAAGGAACTGTTGCTCGCTACAGACAGGGCTGGAAACCTAACCAGACTTGGAACAAGGGCAAGCAGGCCAGAAAACCTGCTGCTGCCCCTAAGACAGCATGAAGTGAGGGCCCCCAATCCGGAAGCGGATCTAGTGGGGGGCAGACTTTCTCTCTTCGCCCAGGCTTGGGCAAGAGATGTCCAGGATCCCTGGGCGTTAGAGATCATATCTCAGGGATATCTTCTGGACTTCAAAGCTTCTCCTCCAAAAGGGAGATTTCATCTTTCAAGGTTGTCAACAAACCAGATAAAGAAAGAGGCGTTTCTACGCTGTGTACAAGATCTTTTACTAATGGGAGTGATCCACCCGGTTCCGCGGTTGGAACACGGACAAGGGTTTTACTCAAATCTGTTTGTGGTTCCCAAGAAAGAAGGAACCTTCAGACCAATCTTGGATTTAAAGATCCTAAACAAATTCCTAAGAGTTCCATCGTTCAAAATGGAAACTATTCGGACAATGCCTACCTTCACATACCGATTCACAAAGATCATTACCGGTACCTAAGGTTTGCCTTCCTAGACAGGCATTACCAGTTTGTAGCTCTTCCCTTCGGGTTAGCTACTGCTCCAAGAATCTTCACAAAGGTTCTGGGTTCTCTTCTGGCGGTACTAAGACCGCGAGGAATATCGGTAGCTCCGTACCTAGACGACATTCTGATACAAGCGTCAAGTTTCCAAGCTGCCAAGTCTCATACAGAGTTAGTACTGGCATTTCTAAGGTCACATGGGTGGAAGGTGAACGAAGAAAAGAGTTCTCTATTGCCACTCACAAGAGTTCCCTTCTTAGGGACTCTTATAGATTCGGTAGAAATGAAAATTTACCTGACAGAGGACAGGTTAACAAAACTCCTAAATTCTTGCCGTGTCCTTCATTCCATTCCACACCCGTCAGTGGCTCAATGCATGGAGGTAATCGGCTTAATGGTAGCGGCAATGGACATAGTTCCCTTTGCACGCCTGCATCTCAGACCACTGCAATTGTGCATGCTAAGTCAGTGGAATGGGGATTACTCAGATTTGTCCCCTATGCTGAATCTGGATCAAGAGACCAGAAATTCTCTTCTATGGTGGCTCTCTCTATCTGTCCAAGGGGATGCCCTTCAGCAGACCAGATTGGACGATTGTAACAACAGACGCCAGCCTGCTAGGTTGGGGCGCTGTCTGGAATTCCCTGAAGACTCAGGGATCATGGACTCAGGAGGAGAGTCTCCTTCCCATAAACATTCTGGAATTAAGAGCAGTTTTCAATGCCCTTCTAGCTTGGCCTCAGCTAGCAACTCTGAGGTTCATCAGGTTTCAGTCGGACAACATCACGACTGTGGCTTACATCAACCATCAAGGAGGGACAAGGAGTTCCCTAGCGATGATGGAAGTCTCAAAGATAATTCACTGGGCAGAGTCTCACTCTTGCCACCTATCAGCGATCCACATCCCAGGCGTGGAGAACTGGGAGGCGGATTTTCTAAGTCGCCAGACTTTTCATCCGGGGGAGTGGGAACTTCATCCGGAGGTCTTTGCCCAAATACTTCGGCGTTGGGGCAAACCAGATCTGGATCTCATGGCGTCTCGCCAGAACGCCAAGCTTCCTTATTACGGGTCCAGGTCCAGGGACCCGGGAGCGGTTCTGATAGATGCTCTGACAGCACCTTGGGCCTTCAAGATGGCTTATGTGTTTCCACCC